>NW_009952711.1:7542756-7558627 GCF_000747805.2 Chaetura pelagica
AACAAGAGCAGGTATTCACAAACTTGTGCACTGATGCAGCATTTCTTTCTTGCTGTCTGATTCCTGAAATGGTGCAGCTGAGACCTGAGTGGCCCTGCTGGTGGAACGTGATAGGTCTCAGAGGGCAGCAAAGGTTACATGCCATTTTGTTGATTTTGTTCAGTGTGATTCCTAGCTTTTCAAAGCTCTAGTCTAGCCCTTTTTTGGAATATTTCTGATAGCTGCATCATCTCAAAGAACTGTTGTCAACATTTTATTCATATATTTACTTCTTTATTGAAGAACTGTTTTTCTTTCAGGTATACCTGTTTGGAATGAAAACACTATTTTTGTAATGCACTTGAGTGTTTTTCATTTTGTGCAAATACGAAGTTTGGACTCTCTTTTCATCATTTCTGTTGCAACCTTTGTAATATATTTGATTGATAGATTTTATTACTATGGTTACTCCAATTTTATACAGCAGATTTCATTTGTGAGAGTGGAGTCATGCTCTTCCTTCATTCAGCCCACTTTGTTTATTATTGTTTATTGTGGGGTTTTTTCCATTGCTTTCCTTAAAAACAAGCTTGCTGCAAAATAAGGAGCTTCTCTTGTCTTTAAATCCACTATGTCCTGCACTGCTGCCTTACAGAGAGAAGAATTTTATGTACTGAAGTACTAAGAAGTTTTGCTGGCTGCAAGAGTTCAGAAATCAAAACCATACATGGCACTTTCATCTTATTACATGGCTTCTCTTCCTTTTATTTTCTTTTTTTCATTTCCCTTAATTTTTATTTGAAGGAAGATTTTGCAGAGCAAGTCACAGTGATTTACTTGCACGCTGCAGGCTGATTTAGGATGCTTATTCCACCAGTCTGCTTCTAATGACACCGTAGAAATACCGTAATGGATGGAACATTCCTGGCCTGTTCTAAATTGGATTAGATGGTTTACTAATGTAATACCAGCCAGCTAAATCAGCCTGTGATGCCATGGGGATTAATCTATAGGGAATATTTGATCTCTAATGCCCATGTGCTAGCTGAAGTGCAGTCATATCTTTTGATTTAATAAACCATTTTTATATTTCCCAACGGTATGTGTGTGTTTGAGCAGGATGAGCTAATTGGTAGAATTACCCTTTTTAAATGAAACTTCATAACTTGCTGCTAAATGGAAGAATACTAAGTACTTCAGTCTTACAGGATTTGGCTGTTGTTTATGCAATTTCTTCTTGATAGCTTAAATGTTAAGGACCACACAAAGATTTGGTTTTCTCTGTTAAGAGACAAAACTAACAATGCTGATACACCTGTAAAATACTCATTCATTACTAGACTAAGGTGTCACAAAAGATACAAGGTATTGGTACACAATATGTTAGTTCGGGTTTTATTCTAGTCATCACGATTCCTTTAAAAATTAACCCTTGATATACAGACATTTACAGACTGATGATCAAATAAATTATTAGGAAATAGGTTGAGAAACAAGGAAAAATTACACAGTGCCATGTTCTTGGGTGTCACTTGTTAGCACTGTGCTATTTGTTGAGGTGTTCACTGCAGATGTGTTTAACTTTTAGCTGGCAGGTGGGTTGTGCAGGAACCAAACAGGGAGGCACAGGGGGGAAAAAAAGAGAAGTGCAGAATTATAAAGCCAAAATATCCTCTCTGTTTAGGTGTGTGCACCTTAGTCCAGTTGTACTATTTGCTAACTTTTACTAAAGGGAATGTAAAATGTCTGCATTGTGCTAAAGTAACTTTGCTATTAAATAAGTTTCCCTATACCAACTGAAATCTGCCATAACTTTCTGATGGATTTTGATAGCAGCAGAGGAAGTCTTTTGCACATATCTCTCTTCCTTATTTTGTCTTAGTATGTAGGCCAGATGCTCACTATATGACAGTCTTTGAGGAATATGAGGAGACATAATGTTGAGGAAAAAATGATAGAGAATATTTCCTGTGGTTAGGTTGGTCAATCATTTTTTTTATTTTTTTTTTAATTATTTTTTTTCCAGCAGGAAGCTTTCTGATAGATGTGGACAGTTATTCTTTGACTTATGCTACTAGCTATAAAACTTCTAGAGCTAAGATAAGACACTAGTGGTGCTGGAGAGGGTGCAGAGAAAGGCAACTAAGCTGATTAGGCATCTTGAGAACCTGCCTTATGAGGAGGGGTAGAGACAGCTGGGGCTGTTCAGCCTGGAGAAGAGGATGCTAGAGGATATGGGGTCAAGTTGCACCAGGGAAGGTTCAAATTGGATATTGGGAAAAATCTCTTCCCAGAAAGAGTTGAGGCCTTGGAAAAGGCTGCCCAGGGAGGTGGTAGAGGCATCATCCCTGGAGGTGTTAAAAAAACAGGTAGACATGATGTTTCGGTAGATGGTTTGATGATTAGGGGTTGTAGGGTGAACAGCTGGACTTGATGATCTTGAAGGTCTTTTCCAACCTTGATGTTTCTATGATTCTATAAATCAAGGTTGGGAGAACCAGTATGCATTATTTTTGTGCTTGTGTGCTACTGATTTGAAGGGACACCTTTTCAAATTCAATTGCTTGAATTGTGCATAAGGATTTCTATGCACAAACAGAGACAGAGTTTTGCATTTGACCAGACTTTGTGTTTATTCATGCATGGACACGTGCTGACTGTTCTGTCTTGAGAAAGTACATGTAAGATGTTGATATATTGGAAATTTGACACTGAAGGATATATATTATACCTGACATGTCAGTGTTGCTGTTATGCTGTAAATTTTAGAAGTTAGTCAATTTCAAAGAGGAGTATAGTTAGACATAAAGTTATTAGTTAACATTCAGAAACAAGCCGGATACAGTAATGAAATAAATACGTTTGACTTAACTCTTTAATAGCCTAAGTAATAGGAATGAAGTGATGCTAAGCATTGGGGTTTCTAAATATATTTTTATCTGTTGGCACATCTCTGTGTAGTGCAAACAGTCCTGATACTGTGGCTGAGTAGAGGGTACACAGCCTTTGTATCATAACTATATGGAGCACTAGAGCCTGACTGGTTCTTCATACTTAAAATCTGATGAAGAAAATTCAAACCCATATGTATATAATTATTTGTCCCATGTACAGTGTTTATGAACATTTAATGAACGCATTTATTCAGCTCACCATATAGTGATTTGCAGGTAATAATGACTTTGAATGAAACTGAAAATAGCAGGGAGAAGTGTTAGATTAGTTCCAAATGCTCCTGCAACATCAAGACTTTGTGCAGTCAACCCAGTGACTGGGACACTTCAGTCTCCATCTAATAGCTCCAAGAAGCTGTTATTTTGAGGGCATGTTTTAGAACAGCTTTAACTTCTGAGCAGCTGGCTTATCTTAAGCTCAAAATTAAAGATCACCATGTTTTGTACAGTGACAGAGACTTCTTACATTTCTGGTTTCAAACAATGGTAATAGGAGTAGAAATAAAAATGTAGACATTACACAGCTATATTTTTATATAGAAGATATTTACCTTGAATTTGGGATTAATTCCCCTGTCTACTGTCCAAGATACTTTAAGTATTTTAGAGACTGTGCTGTAAATCCACCCCTGCTATTTTCCACAAGTGTGGAAAGTCATGAGAAAACTGGCTTTGAAGCCCCTGCACACAGGTGTATGCATATAAGCTGCCTGAAATATCTTTTTACTGCTTCCAAAGAGACCTGACTTCACTGATTAAGAGCTTTAACAAATCCTTCCAGTAAATGTTGCCAGAAATGTTCTGCTGACACTCAGAGCAACATAAAGGTAGAGTCAGTAAAGAGCAACAAACAAGCAGTACTTCACCATCATGAGAATGCTAGCAAGACAAGCACACCACTTCTGAGAATGTTACAATATATATTACTGAGCACACCTTGCCTTGTACAAGAGAAGAGAAACTGAAAGATGATTGTCCTGGTTTGAGCCAGGATGAAGCTGCTCTCTCCAGCAGCTTCTGGACTTTTTGGGACTGTTCCCAGCTCAGGAGTTGCTGTGAGAGTTGCTAGGGGTGGGGGAAGTTGAGAGGCTTTTGCACATATCTGAACACATTTCTGTATAATTGTATATATTTTCTTTTATCATTAGTGTTTAATTAAAGCTGTGTAGTTTAGTTTTTAATCCAGTAAAGTCTCTCTCTCATTCTCTCTCTCCTTCCCTGCCTGGGTGAGAGGGGGAGGGGATCAAGAATGTTGTCAAACCTGAGTCAGACAGTGACAATGATGATGATTACTTGGAACACCACAAGAATAACGTTCTAGTTTTGTATCCCACTACTTTGCACTCCTTGACTTTCAGAAGCAACCATTTCATAAAAGTTGTATTTGCTTTCCTTTGATTTACAATTATTGAAATTTTAATAAGGATTGTGCAGCGACTCCAGACATCACATATTGTCAGTGAGAAATTATAACTTTATTGCAGCACACACTGACAGCCAACTCATAAAAATGAATGACATTCTATATCATAACATCTCGTAGGCTGTTCAGCATGTTAATAGCTCACTTCATCTTTCTTTAGCATAATGAGGCAGACAGTGTACCAATATTCAATGTGAAAATGAAGATTAAGAAAATTTGAATTGAAGTAAGAAAGTAGCATTTAGCAGAGGTTCAGGCAACATTCAGATAAAAAGTTTCAATTAAAGTACTGTTAGGGAGCCTTTTATCACTGGAGCAAGGCTTTATTACCAAAGACCAACACTTACTACAAAAAAATGTCTGTTTCCAGCTGTACTTGGCTTTTGAAATGCTACTTCTGAAGGGATGCCATAAGACTTCTGAAGTCTTATCCCATATAGTACTTTTTTGTAGACTCAATTGTATAAGGTTAGATTGATTTATAACAAGTAATTTTTTCCTATTAGATCCAACTAAAAAATTGAAGAATATTTAGGAAAGGCAGTAGACATAACTTAAATGATCCTTTTCTTTATACTATTCTACAAACAAATAAAAATATTTAATAGACAGCCTACATACTATCACCATATAAACCACTGATTACAACATATGAGTGTCTCTGAAAAGGATTACCATAGATATACTTCAACTCCAAGAGACGCAGTTAGAACATCAATATTTATGATGCAGAAGTACTGCTAAAAGATACACTTAAAGAAATGTAAAACAAAACATGAAGGCTGATACTTTGCTATTACGGCTTGATTTTTAATACTTGTATTAGCAGTTCCTGATGTGCCTACCTTAACACAGACAAATCTGTCTTTCCCAAATCTGGAATCATTAACCCTCTAGCTGCTGAAAGCTCTGGTTAAGACACCAACTGTAGACTCACTCTAGTCAAATCTCAATTCTCCAGAGTACGAACCTGAATCAACCACTTGTAACTACTTATATGAGTAAAACTATCCAGTAAAGTTGTGCAGCTTAAATAGCTCATGGCTTCAATTTTGCTCATGATCAACTAAAAACTCTCACTTCAGCTTGGTAAGGACTCCTCCTTCAGCTCCAAAAGTATCACAATTAAAGAAAGATAAAGTTTTGGAAAATTCCTGAAACAAAATATTTTGTGTTTCTTTCATAAAACACATGCACTTTTGAAACAAAGGTTTATGGATCTGCATTATCTAGTGCAGCACCTGAGCCAAATGTAGCTCCTTTGATGTGGAAATATGTATTTTATCTGCTGGAAGGGAATACGTCCCACAAACTAGATCAAGCACAGGAGATTGATATTCTTTCTTGGAACAGGATGGCAGAATTGATCCTTTATCATTCTGGAGGGATCTCTCAGTGATGTCTCTGTGTGAAAAATGCCAGATCGGTTTCAACCACCTCAGAAATACTTGTGATTAACCAACTTACATTGGGATCTACAGTCACCAGTAGTGAAGGCTGTTTGTGCTTCAGGGCCCCAGTCCCAGCCAGGCTGTCTACCACAGAGAGCCCTCTGCTGTTGGAAGTGGCCGCAGGTTTAGGACAAAGTGATTTTTAAAATAGTTTTTTCAAATCCTAGTGATAAAGGGGATAACTCAATCTTCAGGCTTCTTTTTGACCACTGTTCACACCAAAAAGTTATTTCTTCTGAGCACTCCTGTAACATCTGGCAGCTGCAATGTTGTCAACAGAGGTACATAAAATAACAGGAACACCCTGGAAGCACTACTAAAGACACATCCAGTTTTCCTAAAATTTAATTGAATTCTCCTTCCAAGTGCAAAGAAATTAGCATTGCATGTTCCAGCTCAAGAAGACACTCCTAGTGATGTATGCTGTCTATGGAGAACTGTCTACCCAAATTTTAATGGTCCTCCTCTGTCTGAACTGCTTTGGCTACTGCTTTTTTCACCCTTTTGATTTTAAACTGTTATTCCTTCACCATGCTTTTCAGTTTCCATTGTGGGTTTTCTATCACCAGCCAACTATTCATTCTGATTTGCTTCCTGATGGCCTAAGCCAACTCTAGATTTGATTATTTACTCAATAAGACTTCTCATTATGGGTGATTTTGAAATTTATGCTGATACTTTGGAACATCCACTCTTACAAAGGTTTAATGTTTGTTGAATCTTCTCAGTTTATCACATACTAACTTTCCTTCTTGCAAAATGGATCATACATTACAACTATGATACTTCATCACAGTGATATGCTACTCTTTTTCCCTTTGCATTTATTTCCTCATTGTGGACTAGCTAAAAGTTTGTCTCTCTTTCCTCACTTTTTCTGGGGTATTTAGCAGTTGCCCAGGGCACAGTGGGGCATTTAAATCAATCACCCTGCATGAATACAGTTCTCAAAGCCAGCCGAGCCCCCTCCCAGATCTTCCTCTGTCCCTTCTGGTTGTCTCCTCTATGTCTCCTTTCCTCAGCTGTATGGGATTCCTGTTTATGATTCCTTTGTCTGCATTCATTTGATTCAATGTGATGTCAAGCACACAGTGGCCATTTTGATACTTATTGCATTTTATGTCATGAAATTAAGGTTCACTTCTCTCTGTTTCTGTAAACAGAAAAGATTAGACTGCTTTCCTCCCCTTTGGTTGCTTGCCTTGTTTTAAGTATGCTGTATCTGTTCCTAAGGCTAATCAGCCTTCTGCTGAATTTTTCTCTTCACTCAAGGTCAGCTCCTAGCTGGCTAGAATATACCTTCAATTACTTTTAAAATTACGGAAGCTTGGCTAGTCTGACTAAATGTAGTGAGTTTTAATCTACTCCTGTTATTTCACTGGCAGCTGAGAGAAGCTGGTAGTGAAAAAGCTTTTGTAGCATCTTCATATACTTGATTTTTATCTGTAAGTCTTAGTTCCCAGATCTGATTGCTCATTGGAAAAACTCAGAAGTAATTCTCTGAAACTAGTGAGTTTAATTTATCCCTATGTCACAAGTGAGTTCAGCTTAGTAGTGGAGGTCTTATGCAGATGAATGCTACATTAAAGTTTATCTGGCTTTCTCTAGGATTTAGGAAGTATAGCTGCAGTGAAGAGTCACTGGAACACAACCACTGTCTGGCAATGTCATGGGCACCAACAAATTTACTGAAGGAAGTACAGAGCTGATGTACATCAACTGGTGACAGGTTAGGATTGTCTCCCTGGCTGATGGATTCACTTCTCACACCTGCAATATGAATGTGCCGTATACTTCAGCCCATGACAGGTAGGGACTGTCTCCTTGGATGATGAAATCAGCTTTTCCTCTTGCAAGACAAATTCTTGGGGAAAAACTAATACACATGGGAGGGCTTTGTGTGCCATTTTGCTTCATTTGAGGATGATTGCTTTGAATTTGTGACAGTTCAGTGATGTGAATCTGGTGCAATCTGGGTAAAATTATACAAATTGTCTCATTTTGCACCAATTCACAGAGTTTCAACTTCTCACTGGTAGTGTGCAGCCAAACAATGGCTTTACCTGATGTCTCTGATTTCCCATTTACTAAACTTCTTTTTTCATTATCTAGGTATCCATGATCTTTTCCTCATCACTTGGGATTTGGACTGGTTTATCAAATGTTGGTTTTCTGTCTTCTGTTATTACTTAGCTAATGCCATTTGTCTGAGGAATTAGTATTACAACTGCTGAATGCCTTTTGTGGTCAAAACACAAAGGAAACATTATTCCTATTGCAGTTTTGTGGTGTCAACTGACATGCAGAAAATACCCAGATATATTTTTTAGTCTTCACAGATGTTGAAAAGCTGTTCATGTTTGCATAATTGTCTGAGCGATACGTACAAATAGATGGTTTCATATTCCTTTAAACATAGTGAGTAAAGTACAGTCAAGCTGCTGTTGAGTTTCTGGTTTCCAAAAGAGCATTTAGGGTAAAAACAGCAGCTTCATACACTTTGGGTTTTTTTTCCTATTAATGATATACTATAATTATTACTAAAGATTTTTGCAGGTGATAAAAGCTTTTTAGTTTGGTCATGCATGTTAGTGTTTTAGTGTGTAAATACCTTATTTGTAGTTTTTATATCATCTTTTCTAGAAAAAAATCCTCCCACTTTTTCTCTATAAATATGATCTCCCAAGAAAATGCCTGAGTTCTTGTACAATTCATGTAGTCTGTCTGTAATTACTTGGGTTTAGTGCTGTACTGTTTCCAGGTTCGTTTTCTTCTTTGATTCAACTTCTCAGAGGAATGGAGATCAACAAAGAATAGGAGAAATTAAACAGGCTTTTTATTAACAAAGCTTTTCAAACTCAGAGCCTACTCTCAGCAGTGCAGCTCAGCAGAGTCAGAGAATAAGAACCAATATCCTACAGAGACTTCTTGTGCATCTCTTGAAGAACCAGTGCCCTCAAGAAACTTTGAAAAATCGTCTGTAAAAAGGTAGAAATTCAGACACATCATTAGCAGTGTTCTTCTGTAATGTTAGCTTTAAATGTGTGTCACCTGATTGGGAGGAAGCAGTTGAGCCATCTGGGATCAGGTCTGCTACTGGTGGCTGGGTAAGGGACAGCTGGAGGGTTTAGGGGACAATTAATAGTCAAATAGGTGGGCTATAATGGTACACCAGACATCCCTAGTTTTTTGTGGAGAAGAAACAAGATAATTGCTTTACCAGGAATTCAAAATGTCCACACCAATACCTGCCATCATTGCTAATGTTCAGTGTATGAAGTGTATTCAGCACTGGAGTAGATGGTCCTAGGAGTGAAATCTCCTGCACTGGGGTTTCTAAGAACGCATGTCAGCAGTATTTCAGGTGCAATTCATCTTGCCTTCCAGTTGGATTAGTTGACCTCAGAAGGTTATTTCTAACACCATTTATTTATTTTCATGGTTGCATTCTTTAAAATATGTAACTGACTTTCAGCATCAGTAAGGATTGTCATTACCTTTCCTATCAGTTACTGATACTGTAGTTTTAGGTTCGGGGAGCACTTCATCCAAAACTTAGTGTTATATTTTGCTACATAGATTTTAAAATCTGATATTCCACTTCTGCCTTTGAGCACCGTGAAAGATTTTTCAAGCTACTCAAGACAGCACATAACAATATCTCAAATTAGCCATCCCTTAGATTTTAATGATTTTTAGTGATCCCCAAGGTTATTGCATTCATGCTTGAAGTGTGTATAAGGACAGTGAATTATTTATACCAGTTGGAGTAATAGCATCGAAACATTAGTGTGGAAAATGTCTGATGTCATACATCACTTACTTACTTTAACTCTATTATTACAAAAAAACCCAATAAAAAAAAAAACAAAAAACAACCCAACAAAACAAAAAAAGCCACACTACAAAAAAAAACACCTCTCCTCCATTGTGTCTGTAACCCTCCTTCCATCCACTCAAGAATGTATTTCTGACTCTTTTTTAGAAAAAAAAATATGGAAAAATGCTTTTGTTACCCTCAAAAGCATTGGATAAAACTTTAGCTGTGTACCCTGCCATTGCCTTGTCTTTCTCCTCTGTTCTGTGACGTCAAAGCTTTTTTTGCCTTCCTCCCCCCCGCCCCCCTTAAAAAGAACATCTAAATACAGAAGAATGAGGATCATCTATTATTTTAAAGATAACATTTTATTTAAAAAAAAATTTGGCCATTTGGCATGGGTTTGTGCTGATTAAATATGTCTAGGCTGCAGTACCACAAATCCAATAACAAAAAGGGAAGCACAGGATAGTTGTTTAACATCAGTAATAGATGTCTAAACTGAATTGTATTGCCTGAAAGAACTGCAGTCTAATTTTCCTGATTTTAAAACAGCTGGAATAGAACTGAGACCAACTCAATGAATGTCCTTGTCTGACCATGTCAGTTTCCTCATGTGTGAAACAAATAATAATATTTTCCTCCCCAATATGGTGTTACAAATCTCAATTAACATGCTTTTATTGCCTCAGCAATAGAATGTTTTGTTCTGCTGGTCTAAATCCAGTGTAAAATCTACACATGGGCAACAGCAGAATTGGACTCTCTGGTATTATTAGAGTCCTAATAACCGTAACTCCAAATATAGTTAATTTCACTGAGGGATTTAAATTTGCAAAATAAAAATATGAAGCCACTGTTGTCTATAATCTGAGAAGGGACATGGGGAGAAATGAGAGATTAAACACCTGCTAAATTATTATTAATTAATAAATGCATACTTCATCATGTTGACAAAGCATTAGAGTAGCCTGAAACTATGAAATTATAGTCTTCAAAATGTTTGATTGGTAGACAAAACAAAGGCTTTTGTGGTTTAATGCAAAGGAATCTTATGTTGGCCTTTTTAGGGTAGGCACAGTGAGTAAAGGGAGACAATATACTGATCTTAAGTCTGCAGATAGGAGTGTTGATATAAGTATAGTGTTGTAAAATATGTGCTTTTGATTCATGGCACATATTCAGTGCTTCTTCCATATATTTCTGGAGCTAATTTGATTTAAATCACTATTACCTGAATGGAGAATGTCCAACAAACAAGAACACAATGGACGTTAAATATTGACTCATAAACTGAAAGGACATGTTAATTATCCAACTGGTATTACCCTATCCTAAATGTACGTAAGAAGACAGAATCTAAAAGCTATAGAATTTATTTGGAAAAGTCATGTTCATTGTATCAGTAATGCTCTTCTGACTCTGCTTTTTTGTCCCTTTGGGTTCTGTCAACTATCTGATGTTAGATGCTCTCTTCCCATTATAGCTTAAATAATGTTATGATATCCTTTAAAACTATTGAGCACAATAAATACTTCTGACAGTTCCTGTTACAGATTATCTAGAGGTGACATCACGTTTTCTAGTTTTCTGATACCAAAAAATGGCCTTGAAAACATTTTTTTCCTCTCTCTTTATTTAAAACTTCATCATATGTAACTTGGATTACCTCAGTAATGCAAGTGATAAATTTCTGTCCTCCTGCTTTTTTAAAGCAAGTTTTTATGTGGGATGCTTTCAAAACTTGTTAGTTCTTTATATCGATTAAATTCCTACTTGGCATAGCAGACAAGGTAGCAAAGGAGAGTGTAAGCCAGTGTTAAGATTCTTCACATCCTCAGTTGCCTGTAGCCCAGAGTAGAACAGATCACTCAAACCTAATTTATAGTAACAGAAGTAGATTGTTAGCCCATACAGAGACCTATCAGGCCCTGCATCTGCTGGCTTCTGTCATTCCCAGTATATGTCCATTTGCAGATGGTGAATTCAACTATCCTGGCTGATTTTCTGGCTGTCTCTATATTGCAATGCATATAGGACTCAATCAAGACCAAGTGTTATGTTAATTCTACATATTTCTTGGCACAGTCAAACATACACATGTTTTAGTTTTGCTCCAGTTCTGGTCAGTATTTGGCTAAGGCAGTTTTATTATAACATCACAGTTTGTATTTAGTTCTGATTGGAGAAAAAATATTGTTTTGGCTGGAGTTTGATTTGATTCCCAGATTCACTTCTGCTCTAAACACCGAGCTATTGTGTCCATTCTTCTCTCTCTGAACTAATAAATATTTATTAAGTAAAAGATTGGTAGCTGTCCCATGTGGCTGATTAGGGTAGTTACCTGGAATATTATCCCTGTTTCACATAATCCAAAGCAGATGCATGGTCTGGGTCTCATCTGACTGTCTCAGCCACTCAGCTATTTACTATTTGGGTCTTTCTGGCAATTTTTTCTAGGACACACATTCCATACCCAACTTCAGAAATCATTCTAGTGAAAATATAACCTAGCAAATATCCTTGACCAAATTTAACCTTCAGCCCTAACTGTGACTGCATATTCAGAAACCCCTCTACCATTGCAAACTTCAGAGGACAGACATGCCTCACATGGTGAGAATAATTGCTACCCTTGATACATCCCTCCAGAAGTGCTTTCCTTAAAAACATTATTTCTGTCCTACCTTGAGTAGGCCTGAGGCTGTGACCTTCTGTTCAGAATCTTTTCTGGAAGAAATTAGAGACTGAAACTTCTAGGTTTGATCAAAACATGTAGAGCTGAGTCATTTCAGCAAACTGATAACGCTTGTGCTTAACATTCATCTCCCTTGGTATCATATCAGCTTTAGCTGAGTTGGTCTGGGGAGAGGAGGAAGAACCCTTTGAAGAGGATGAGATTTTTAGTTGCGTGAACCATCAGCTATATTTCTGATCTCTTAGATATCAGTTTTCAGCTTACTGGAGCTGAAAGTTTTTATTTTTACAGCTTTCTGCTCTACTTAGCTTCTTGCCAAGTCATAAAATCTAACATACTGCAATATTTAGTCTATTCATGGCCATATAGAGAGCTTATATCTGCAATATCCAATATAAAGGTGGCTTTGCATGACTCCTATTTAAGCAGACACTTGAGGATCTCTGCAATAAGGGAGTATAAGAAGACTCATCCATCGTGTAACTGCTTGAGATGGTACAAAGCATTTCTTTCTTACATCCAGGCATCTTTAGACGCTGACTTTCCTGACTGTCAGCATGGCCTGTTGTAGCCACAGGTATTGGATATAATTGAGGACATCCATCAGATATTGCTGAATTCTAGCACAATACTGCACCTGATCAAAAGTAGAACTGGTAAACAAGAAAAATGTGATGGAGCAGTTTCCCACAGGAAAATGCAGATTTAAATTTACCAGAGCATTCAGGGTAATCTGCTTTCTTTATCAATATTTTTAATGGTAATAACAAAACTTAGTTTTAAAAACAACATAAGCTATTTCATTTTTAGTTTGTGTAATGGAATATAAGCAATTCAAAGTCAGATGAAAACAATAATGAAATTATTGAGATGAATTGTTTCTACAAAATTATTTGACATTTCTCTAAAACATTCTTTTGGATTTTTTTCATTCATGGGAAGACTGATATTTTTTACTCATTTTAGATTCAGAAAGAAATTAAATTTTATAATAGTGATAAACATTTTGCAGAAAGTGTCCAGTTAAAATTCTGTGGGAAAGAGCTTTGTTAATATATTGTGAATGACAGTGAAAATTGTGGTGGAAATATCAAAGAAAGAGTGAAGCTTTTCAGCACAGTTTGTGATTTTTATGATTGGCTATTTTGGGACCAGCTCACTTTCTGTAGAGATTTAGCCAGCTCTAGGGGTGGATATAAGGTTACATACAGGAATCTTAGGCTAAGCCAGAAGCAGGAACCAGGAGTCAGGGACTAAACAGGCAGGAGTGGGAATACGAGATGGATACAGGAACTAATGCACAGCTGAATTACAGCTTGAGGAAAAGGCAGGAATGATGGTGGGTTTGGATAGATTTCATTCCTACCTGGTGTCAAGAGGTTGACGCTGGGTGAGGAGCAGTTATTCTGGCTCCTGCAATCACAGCATCCAGCAACAGCAGTGGCAGTCTCTGAGTGAACCTGGGCTGATTTGGTGCCTGTCACCTACTGCTGACTCCCAGTACATCCTTACAGAGCAGTGTCCCTTTTTAGCAAATGGCCTTGCATTAAAAGCTACTGTGATATACATAAAATAAATGGAGGGAATTAAGCAGCAGGGTTCCTAGAATGGAGCTACTCTTGTTACTCTTGTCCCTTGGTAGGAAAGGGACAAGTTCCTATTCCAGTAGTAGTAGAATGTGCTGGCAATAGATTTTAAATAACACTATAGCAAATAGCAGTTGTGGAAAAAAACAAAACAAAAAAAAAACAACAAACCATTCCTATAAGGTCACCAGCACCAAAATCCACTACAATTTAAAAATAATAAATACATAAATAGATAGATAATGAAAAACCCCACAAACAGTGAATAGTGACTCTGCTAAAAGTTTTGCTTTCCTATTCAGAAAAAGGAAGCAACAAGATGAGTAGCACAAAATAACCACATCTTTACCATTACTTGTAAAATGGCAAGAGATATTCTCAAGACTACTCATTTGGATGCTGTTGCCTCTTTACTACATTCAGCTGGCGCAACCAAGCTCAGGAATAGGCAGTCATTAATAGAAACTCCTTGGGTTTTTTATTATATTTCTCCCTAACTGCTCAGGTACTATTGCTGAAATAAACTGTGCTTTAAAAAGGTGTCTGATCTCTTCTCCACACTGGTCACAGAGCTCCAGAAAGAAGAATTACAGAACATTTTATTTAAAATCTGGTACTACATGTAATTTTGTAATCTGAGTTATATCTGCATTATCTGGGATACTCATATTTTTTTAATTGAACTATTTTTGCTAGCTAATATAGGCACTTCCAGCAATACTACCAGGAGACACTGTGATGAACATAATTTGAAAAAAAAGCCAACAAACCAAACAATTTAAAGGGGAGACAGAACCCCACCTCAGGATTGACTGTGGGACAAAAGCTGATTCTTCAGGGACAATGGAGACAGGAAAAGAGTTTTGCTGTGGCAATTGTCTTTTAAAAAAATCCACAACAACAAAACCTGGCTGTATTTCAGACTGTAAAGCTGAACACTTTTTTTTTTAAGTAGTTGGTGAAATTTTAGTCTTCATTTGATTTTGTGTGGGTTTCTTTTATTTGTGAATATTCCAACATCCAGCCTTTGATGTTACCTTTGAGCATAACCTTATCAGGTCCTGAAAATAACTTCACAAATGAAAAATTATTTCTGTTGTATTAACCTGGTCTGAAAAGAACCTAATTGACCTGTTGCAGTAATAGGTTTAACTTTAAAGTTTGATCCCAGCTTACAAGGGTTTGTATCACTTGGTTCTGTCTTTTGAACACTTAATCAAGTGACATTTTTCAGCTTCTGAAAGTTTTTTACCTCTTCCACACATATGGAGAGTGTCTAATGGACCGTACCTATATGGTCATTTTATGTTTTACAATGTCAAAATTATTTCTATTTTTAGGTTAAAATGAAAAATCTGTTGGTTTTATTTAGCTTTTTAAATATTTATTTTATAGTATTATACAATTTTGGTGCTTTTGTCCTGGGGCATTTGTACAAAACATTCTTTAAAATGTTTGCATAATTGATTTGATTTTTGAGGCTGGCAACAGGAGTCGGTTTTCACTCCCTCTGAAACTGCGGGAAAGTGATGGGACCTTATTAGAGAAAGGGACTGTTGCATTTGCAAGGAAGAAGAAAAGTTATATTGAAAAGCATAACCATGATGGGACTTTAAAAACGATGGCCTGAATTATTTTCTGGATCTGTGATGGCTCTGCCAGGTGAGGATCTGGCCTGATATTTTTTCTGTTGTCTGTAATTTGAGTGAGCCATGAAAAGTCAAGCCAGTAACATTTTCTTGTCCATACATCTTATTGCCTCAGTGGAGAAATATGATGATTTATTACTGAGAGGCAGAAACAGATTCTGTATTTGCAGTTTCTCTCCCATTTCCACTCCACAGGCCAACATAATCGAACATGTCAGGTCAAAGGATGGGAAATTTTCTTTCCAGAGGAAGGCACTGATTGAACTGTTGAAGCTTGATTCTGCAGGTTGCACTCAGGGGCTGTGGTTCCTGCT
>NW_009952711.1:7559427-7561623 GCF_000747805.2 Chaetura pelagica
ACTCAGGTGCAGTGGTTCCTGCTGACTTAAACAGACCTATTGATGACAGCCGGAGCTCTACATTTTACAGACACTAGGCTGAAGCCTGACCCCATGTTTATACAGTCAAAATTTTCACATCAGTTTAATAGGAATTGTGTCAGAACAAGATTTTAGTAAAAAGTGAGGATGGCAGGATTTGGACCTGTACCAGATGCTTAGGAGGAGGCTGTGCTTCCTGCCCTCTCAGTTAGAAGTTGGGTGCTGTGAAACAGACACTAATGCCAAGACAGTTGGCAAGCGAGCAAGGCAGAAATAATAGCATTAAAGGGGAGAAGGACTTTTTGCAATTAAAATTGCATGTACTGGCATTTCTAGTATGTGGCAGAGATCCTGCACTTTTTACTCCTGAGTGACAAAGAACAGAGCTGTGTATGTCGCCATGGAAATGTAAATGGAGCTCCTTTGACAAACAGAGAAATGTATGCCATTCCTTTATGCTCAAATGAACTGTTAGTAGTGGGATGCAAGAGAAGAATGGGAAGTCTGTGACAGGAAAGATATGAAAATGAAATCGTAGTCTCTGTAGGAGATTTAAAAATCCAGGGGCAAAAAGTTTATTTATTTATTTTTCCTAATTAATTAATATCATATTTGTATCTGGCAGTATAAAATAGCAATGATCAAACATACGGCAAAGAACACAGAGGAGAACATATAGATTTGTATCCTATGATGCTTCTATGTGGGCTATCTGCTTCTATTTACTTATTCATTTGGTTGTTTATTTATTTTAATGAGGAGGACTATTTATGAATGAAAGGAAATTTAAAAGGAGTGGGCAGCTGTGTTGCAACATATGAAGTTAATTGGATGGAAGTTTTAGTTTAGTTTTTATGAGCAACAGATGTTTGATGACTTCTGTTCAAATTCTGACTGCATCATTCTTTTCTTTCTTGGGGCATGGGTATGTGTAGAGTACAAAGAAAAAATTATGAACAGCAACCTATATTGGGAGCTCAAGAACCTATAACTTTTCTAATATTCTGAAGATTTCTGCTTAGATTTTTGCTATGTGCCATTTGGAACAGAGAGCTAGGTAAAAAACATATTTTCTTTTTTCTGTACTGCTGCATTAACATATGCTTGTGCTTGATTCTACCAAATACATCCGAGTTCAACGCCCACAAAGAGTATGAGAAGCGAGTCTCTAGCTCATATGTTTGGATATTTGAACTAGAAATGTTTTAGGAGATAAGCAAGGGAGAAGGAATTGCCAAGCAAGTCGCTCTGGAGTCAAAGCATAAAGGCAAAGAAAACAGGGATGGATTTAAATCCAAACTCTTTATTTACCTTTTTACTCCCTCTGGAGTTATGTTTTACGACTGTCATAAGATGAAATAACTTTAAACTCTACAGCAAGCCAATAAATTTTACAGTATCCAGTTTTCCTCTTAGGAATAAGGCCTTGGACGAGGTTTCTGCAGCTCAGAAAGGAAAAACTTTAATGGTATCTATTGTTCACTTAATTTTGCTTATTTTCATTTCTTTCTAACCAAAACCAACCAGCAGCTTCTTTAATCCATCTTCCTGATTTAAATTCAGAATAGCAATAATGCTGCACCCAGCTCACATTTTGAATATGGAATCTTAAATATTCTCAGGGAAGTTTGTCATCAAGATATAAGGCACTTTTTGTAAGCTACAGAGCAGATTTTTGAGTAAAGATAATTGACAAATTCAGGAAAATCACAGTCATTCTGAAGATTTTCTAGTAACAGAAAAGGTCAGTCAATCAGTAATCACTTCTGAAATGTAATCACAAAGGCTACCTAGTGACTAAACTGGCTTATTAAAAACCTCTGAGGAGTTACCATTACCATATTCTTTGTACATTATGAATTAAACCTCAAATATTTTCATTTTTATTATTTGGAAGAAATTTATGTTTGGAAAAATTTAGGAAAATGCAGTGCAATCAGAGATAATGTAAATCACACCATTTGTGAAACCTTTTTCCCCCTAAAGTAAGCTAAGGCAATGCTCTTTTTTAAATTGTTACTAAAATGCAACTGATTTTGAAATCAATGTGATTCCAGGCAGCAATGCTGCACAGTAACTTGGGACAGAAAGTACCCAGCTGACAATGCAGGATCACTTTAGGGAGACAGAAAATTGCACGGGCATAGGGAAACAAGTGCTGGGGAAAGGACTGTG
>NW_009952711.1:7561755-7563533 GCF_000747805.2 Chaetura pelagica
AGGGAAAGAAGTGCTGGGGAAAGGACTGTGGGAGATTGTGTCATCACTTTCCATAAGGTATCTGGTTTTCCCTTAAAAGGTAATGTTCCCTTTAAAAGTCGGCACTCCGCATCTAATGGTCCTTTAGGATGACTTTAAAGTAGTTGTTTCCCAAGTACCTTCTGAAGGATCTAGTAATAATTTCTCCTTTCTAACTACTATGTCTCATTACCCTAGATTTTCTCTTGATTCCTGCTAAAAAAAAATATAACTTGATGTAATAAGAAACTGAAGCTTTCCCTTCCCCCACCATATCTATGTACTACCTTGTACTCCTTGCTGTTGTCCTTTGTGCTTGTCTTGATGGATAAGTTACATGAGGTTGGTTTGTTGCCTCTGTGTGATGTTTGACTACACAAACTGCAGGACCATGCTCTCTTCTTATATTGCCTTCAGTGGATTGCTTGCCAGTCAGTGCAAAGTCCTGCACTGAGCTTACTGTTCTGGGAGACAACTCATGATCCAAGTTTTTGGCAGGTCTGCTCCAATTTCTGTTTTCCAAAGGTGATGCTGTTGAGTTTTTTCCCCACAGCATATTTGCAGTAGGTTAATGGGGAAGAACAGATATTCTAGAATGAGGCAGAATCAAACTGACAACAGTTTTCCTTCATGAAATACAGTAGTGGTTATGAGGTGGGTTTTGAGCTGCTGTCTGATACGTGAAAGAAGCACTGTGACCATGATTCTTGTTTGAATAGCGCTCAGAGTCCCATGACCAGGTGAATTTGGTGTTGCAGCTTTGTAGGGATGAGGATGCTGTGGGTGTGTTCTCAGAGCAGAAGGAAGAGCTAATAGATACATTTGAAGAGAGGCATTTGCAGGCCTTTATATGGAGCAGTTATAATCAGCTGCTGTAAATGCACCCCAATTACACTGGCATCCCAAGGGAGCTGCTTTGCCTTGCATTGTGCTTGCCAAAATACAGTGTGCTCTTCATCTGTAGTTCTTTTTTATCACACCTACATTTCAGCATAAAACACACTACAGAATAAATAATATTCTGCAGTAATTGTTCTCAACCCAAGGGGTTCAAACAACCTTGGATGCTTCTAATACCTTAAAATCTCCATGCTGTTATAAATGTCTCACTAGCTTAATTTGGGCTACTTAGCTCATAAAACCTCATCTTAACCAGAAACTGAATGAATTAAATTAAACTGATAGTCACTTTTAACATCACCTTTCCTGCATATATGGCTGCAAAAAAAACATACTTGCTTTGCAATACAGTTGAATTTTGCACACATCTGTGCCCACCTTGTGCTGAGTTTCACAGCAGGGAGATGAAGAGAGCTGGCATGCTTTTAGGAATGGGGGAACAGGCTTGGGAAGCAAAGGAAAAGGTATGTAAGCAACAAGTGTGCCTTCTGCTTTTCGGATTAATTTCTGCAAGGACATAAAACTTCACAGCATTAGCTTTATAGCACTTTTATACTGTAGTGAGCGACTTGAGAAGGAGAGGATTAAAAGGCAACAGGCAGGAGGGCTGTAGTTCCTAGTTCTTCCTGAAATGGTCATGAAGAGCTGGACACAAAAACGAGTTTTCAACTCCTCCCTGCACAGCTCATGAGACAACGCAGTTCAGAACATTTAATAATAGATCTCCTCTGTTCTATTAGTCTTTGAGGAAGGGTGTGGGGTGAGGGGGTGTGATGCAGGTGCAGGGGGGTGAGCTGCGGTACAGGGGCTGTGGTGCGGTGCAGCGGGTGCGGTGCAGCGGGCGCGGTGCTGTGCAGCAG
>NW_009952711.1:7563574-7568893 GCF_000747805.2 Chaetura pelagica
CTGGAGAGCGGCCACTTACTGTGTGCCTGAGGTCACTGCTCGCCGTGCTCAATGGAAGTTTGTCAAAGCTCTTACTGAGGCCTGGTGAGGAAGAGCTTTAGCACAGCTCCTTTTGTCTTCGCTCTTCTTTTTGCCGAAGCTTTTCTGCTTTGGCTCACTGCTGGGGTCAGATCTGGATGTCCAGTTCTCATTTTCTGAATCTGTATGTGCCATCACTCTTTGGAAAGAACTTGCTGTGCAGTTCGCCAAAGAGATAAATTAAACCTAGGGCCTGTGGTGCACACAGAAGTACCTGAAAACCGCCAGTTTGAAAGGGAACATGACACTGGTTTCATGAACTCAGTTATGCTGGGGCTCTCTCTGACAAGAACTTCTCGCTAACAGCTTGTGAGGTGAGACAAGAAAATTAATCCATATGAGGCTGGAATTGCTGTGAGTGCATAGATGCACAGATTTGTGATATAATACTGTGAGAAGATCACCAAAATAGAGTAGGAATGTGGGGTTTGTTCTCCTAGAACAAAGAGATGTTAAATGCTGTTACTCCTGTTCCAAAAGAAATACTTACATAGGAAATAATACGCCAAAGATAGGGCTTATTTTGAAAGGATTTTGAGGGTACCAAAGAAAAATCCATCTGCAACTCCGAGTGAATAAACTGGTGGTTTCAACATAGTTCCTGGGATATTGATGTAGTATCACAAAAAAATAATGGAATTTATACTTGTTGTATTTCGACTGTCAGATTCATTAGGGAAAAAGTAACATGCAAACTTAACCAAGTGCCTGATCCAAAGTGAAGAGCTCTACTGAAGTAGTGTGGGCATGTGCAGGTCACTATGGGCAGTCTCACACTGCAAACTTTGACTGTGAATTTACTCCCTCTACGAAGAAAAGCTGAGTTTTCGAGGCCATCAGTCAGGCACCATTCACAAGGAAAGACTTCATTTCAGAAAAGGAGAAAAGAATCTGCCTGGTTTGGAGAGACAAAAAAAAAAAAAAAAAAAAAAAAAAAAAAAAAAAGGAGCAGGCAATTGGCAATTGTGTTGGCATTGGCTGGTAGGTAAGGATACAATCAATACATAGTAAATACATTTCTGCTAATTGCGGGGAAGCCAACATTGTGACATCTATTAGCAAGTTTTCTGTTTGTGCTTTTTAAAAGATGTATTCCAGCAATTATGATATTCAAAAGAAATAGCAAAATCATTCCCTATATTTCAAAAAACATTTTTCAGCTAAATCTAACTCTAGATAAGAAAAAGACACAGTGGTGAAGAAGAAATTAAAGAAATGGAAGAACTTAAACTATCCCAAAATACTAAACTGGCCTGTATCAATTTTGGTAACAGGGCTCTCAGGGACCTCTAAAGTCTCACAGCAGAAAACAATAGCATGAAATATATGAGAATTCAGGACATTAATGTCCAGGAGAAATACTGTACAGCAGATTTCTCTACATAGCACTGAAGAAAAATTCTAACATAATCTTTCTCATTTTCTAAAGATTACAGTTTTTGCCATCTTGGTAAATGGGACAGCTATGCTTGCAGGACACCCAGTGTTTGTAAAATGTTGTTATTATTATTATTGAATAATAAGTATAATAATGATGGTAATATGTACCAGAACACCAGGTATAGACCTGAATTAATAGTGCTGCTGCAGCTAGACAGAAAAGTTATACCACCATGAATAACAATTTACCAGATATTTTCTAGAACATGAGAAAGAGCTCATGGATCAGATATGATTTTAGTTTTCAAAACATCATCTTTCTTCAAAAATAGAGTACAAGCAATTTTCTCTTTGATCTCTTCTCTGAATGGGAATTCCCTGTATATGTTGTCTGCCCATCAGCAGGACAAGATGCAGTACACAGCTCATTTCCCAGTTTGCTCTTTCTTAGTATCAGAAATGTAATGTTAGGCACTAGGTTTGCAGGTGTAGACACATCTGTGAATGACAACCTGTTCTACCTTTGGAAAGCTAGACCATTCTCAGTGACACAGACAGCTAAAAACTTTTCACAGAATAATTATGTGAAAAGGCTCCAATTCACTAATTTTTTTTCCCCATATGCTTGAACATCTGGAATTCAGAATAGCTTTCTATATGTTTACATATGTAGCAAGACAAAATTTTGTGCTGACTTGTGCTTACTAGAAATCGGTAACTTATTTGTTCTATTTAAATTCCCAAGGCATACACTATAGTCAGGAGCTGAGAGATACGAAGGATCTACAAAGATTTGTAGAGAAAAGCTGATGGAACAAAGAAGGAAGAGAAAAGTAAGAACAAACTTGGGACAGTTATATTGTTCAAATGAAGCAAAGTTGAGAGACATGGCAGTGGTTATATCCTGTTATGCAAGTTAAGACACAATAAGTGATTCTGTTCAAATTTTCATCTATATACACCTGAGGTGATTTATGGCAATCATAGAAGAATTCCAGATTTGCATTTTGAGTAAGTTAGTTCAGTGTCTGCTGCACTAATCACATTACAAAGGTCTAAACCTTCCTATTACAAGGTATTTAAAAACCTGTGTTTCTATAGTGTTATTCACAAACAGATACTGAAGTTGCTACTTGTCACAGGTTTTTAAACTAATGTTCCAGTATTAAAGGGCTAGTGTACTAACAGAGAATCACTAATAACAAAAAAAAATACAGCACAATATTATTTATTTGGTGCCAGAACTTCAAAGCAGTGCTCTTCACAAGAAGAGTATTCTTATCTTATAAAAGATTCCATAACTACATTCATTAATAAGACGAAGACTAAGCAATTTTCTTGTCTCTCCTCTCCTTTCTGGAATGATCCTGACAGCACTAATGAAGGTTCAGTAGACAGAGGAATGATGTGTAGAATATCTGTGGGAGATCTCAGATGCGTGTAGCTTATAGAAAATGCATTGCAGCACCTACCACATCGTGTGTCATGTCAGGTGAAAAAAAAATCTTTATGCAATTCCCCAGGCATTTATAATATAATTACTCTAAATACAAGGGATGAAGAATCCTATTAGTTATGAGTCAAGTGTTCAAACCCATTATTTTCTTTTCTTCTCTTTTATTGTATTTGGGCATTCTATCACCATGACCTTTTGAAGTACAGTTGTGTTGAGTCCTGTGTTGAAATAATAATTGAAACTGAAGCCATAGGAAGATATAAGACATATAGTGCTCCAAGTCAGATGCCTGTGCCTGAGCAGGAGAGCAGACAAGGAGCCTTCCTCTGCTAGATAGACAGTCCAGGCCCAATCTGCACCCTTTGGTGTTAAGATCAAGGCAGTGCTAGACTGTCTTAGCAGAAAGAGAGAGTAAAACTTTTACTTGTCCCTTTATCCATTCAGGGACTTGTCCAAACATGGAACTGAGGACGGACATGTGGTGGATTGTAAAAGGATTTCAGTAAGTTTGGAGCCATCCTATGAGGTTGAGCGTGTTGACCTTATAGACTCTATACAGAGTACAGTTAACTTAGTAGTGAAATGTCTGCAATACCCTCAGAAAGATAAATAATTCCTCATGGTAGCCATCTCTTTGCAAAGGCTTGAGTTAAGGGGTAATACCAAACTATTAATTTTGTTATTTTTGCTGTTACTGTGAACCTACAAAACTTTTTTTGTCCCCTAATGGAAAAAGTCCATGACAGAGACTAACAAAAGAATGTGGCTGAAAGAGATTTACTTATTGCAGAATACAGGCTGTCACGGAACCAGACTAAAACATGAGGCTTGTTTGAATGTTCCTGAAGAAATGATATGTGCCTTAGTTGCCATCAAGCTGGAAAGGTATTAAGTACAAGGCAAGGACATACAATGCTTGCCAGGCTCAGGAACCTGTGATTATAATTTTCCACTGCTAACGTATATGGTGTTTCGGTGTTTAAATGGATTTTCAGACCACTATGCCCATCTCTCAAATGGGAGAACAGCACAAGTGCTTGAATTCAGGTCAGTAGAGTGCACAGTTGTATGCAGGGTTTGGCAGTTTTGACATTTTTTCCAAAAAGATAGAAAAGGTCTAAGAGATGGGGACAAATGCAATCTGAAAACTTAGGAAGGAAGCTTGTCCAGGTAACTGCATATCCATAATAGAGATGTGTCTGTTTTATGAGCTCTCTGTAGTGTGTGTTCAGACCCCTTCCTGAGTGCTTATCTCCAAACCCTAAACGGGGGAAGCAAAGCACTAGTTTTGTTACACAGGAGATTTCCATTCACTTAAAGAAAATAGAACATTTCTTCTGCCCAGAGCAGAAGTACTTCAACTCCAGAAATTGTGGGCCCAAGCTCCAAGAGACTGACATGTCTATTCTTTCCACTGCTTGGAGGAAAGTCATAGACACTATAATAGTATTAACTGTTAGGTCAATTTGTGGTGGAAGACACATGAAACCAGTCAAAAAGGGCAATCCAACAACTAAAAATCAATTATGCAACATACCGTAGTACTCATAGTAGCTAACAGAGAATTCAAGAGGAATTACATTACATATAAGAAAGATATTTGTGTCAGAAAATAGAAATGTAGCAAAATATGAAAAAATAAAAGCCATATAACACTACAACAAGAGTGAGAATTTTAAAATCTAATGCATCATGGTGCTAACATATTGGCTGTGAGAGCTGGAGCTACCCAACATGTAAAATCAGACACCATAAAAAGCAAATATCTGTAAAAGATTATGATTCTATATATATATACTTTTATCCAAGATGGAGAGATGAGAAACCAAACCCACCAGACAGCAGTTTATCTCCACTGATATGAAGAGTGCACTTGGTAGATGTGCAGTGTGTACTTCAGATGCCAGGACACAGGTGCTCACTCACCCAGAGATGTCAGATGCAAACTGACCTGTGTCAAAAAAAGAGGCTGTGCAAGAAACCCCTTGGAAAACCCCTTAGCAAGCAGGATGCGTTAGCAAGGCAGTAACAGCTCTGCAGGGCACCTGGGAACAGCAGCAAATGGCAGAAGTAGAAAAGACTAATTTCTAACATATTCACTTACACTGGCAAGGAGGTATTAAGCCAAAGAATGAAATCACTGAAAGGGACAACATCCTTAGGTCAAAATAGCCAATTTCTTGCTTAATTCAAGGGAACAGAATCTTTTGCTGAAATGCAATTCTCTGGCACTTGCAGCTAATTAAAGCTATCTAATAACAGCTGCATCATTTGTATAATTATTTTCTACAGAGAACTTGTCAGAAACCTCAAGATGTTGCAATAGTGTGGAGATTAGTAAATAAGAGCCACAGGTTCAGTGTGTCCTGGTTTGACTTGCTGCAGGTCTTGTAAAATGCATTCCT
>NW_009952711.1:7568912-7574421 GCF_000747805.2 Chaetura pelagica
ATTCCTGCTCATGGCTTTGAGAGACCAGCAATCTATATGAAAATGTGAAAAAACTACAACTTTCGTATTTCACTGTTTGGAAAGCTGGTAGAATAAGAGAACTGTGCATAGCTCCTGCATGTTGGGGAGGAGAGAATACCCATCCTTCACTCGGACAGCTCTGCTCTGTCATGACTTCTGCAGGGCAGGCTGTTGGGGAAGCAGTGATAAGAGGGTGGTGGATAGGAAAGACTGCTGCCTGCAACAGGATGGATGATGTCCCTAGCAGAGGTTTAGACACTTGGTCCCAGTTTACAGAGAGGATACATGGGCTGTAATTACAAAAAGAGAGCACTGTCTTTGAGTGTCCTTAAGATCTGTAATCCAAACTCTTTTCAGTTTCTTCATTATGTGTATGTAAAGGTATTGGGACAAGGCTCAGTTGCTTTTAGAAGCTGTACTAAGCAATTCTGCTTTGGATGAATTTATTCTGTGAAGTATATAAATAATTAAATCTGACAAACATGTTTTTCAAAACTCTGAGGAACAGCACATCGCCTGCTGGCACTTCTGAATTTAGAGTGCTGCATGTCGAATTGTTTCTGCTCTCCTGTATTTTGCTTCCCTTTCAAAAGCTTTTTCTACTGCAATTTGTAAAACATCTTGTGGGCAATTCCTTTCCTTGCAGCCTTGCCTGTCACATTGCTTTTCCTTCACAAATAGTGTAAGGAAATAGAGAACGACTGTCTGGGATGATACAGGTTCTTTTGTTGCTATTACATATGGACAGACTTGAGTTGTGAACTGTCTGCTGCCTGATTTCTTCTGAAAATGGAATAGCAGTTTTCTTTTTATAAAATACATGAAACATCTCATTAATTTTGTTCATATCCACTAATTTACATAATAAATCCTCATAGGACCACATACTGAAATCTTCGTCAAAATTCTCAGTAATCCATTAAGACTTTGTGTGTGTTAAATAGTAGTATTTTTGTGATTAAGAAGTGTGGGGAGGAGGTTGTTTCACATTGTGATATTACATCACAGAATCATAGAATCACTTAGGTTGGAAAAGACCTTTAAGATCATCAAGTCCAACCATTAACCCCACTCTCCCAAGTCCAGCACTGAGCCATATCCCCAAGCATCACATCTAGATGACTTTTAAACACATCCAGGGATGATGACTCAGCCACCTCCCTGGCCAGCATGTTCCAATATCTCACAACCCTTTCAGTGAGAAGTTCTTCCTAATGTCTAGTCTAAACCTCTCCTGGCAAAATCCAGGAAATCCTGCAGAGTATTCCTACTTGGCTTTGTTGTTGGATCTCTAGATCAAATCCTACAGAACATTTGCTTCTCAGATCCTGTGACTGGAATGTTTGGTCCCACTGAGTTGTTTCTCTTGCAGATGGATTGGGCAACATTCTGGTCTTCACATGTGTTTCTTCAGGGAATTTGGAGTGTGACACATGTTGCCCTGTAGAGACTGGGAGCATGTACTCAATCCCTGGCTTGGCAAAATCGGTGGGATTTGCTGTAGAGGGGCTGAAGGCTTAATGATAACTTTAGAATTCTGGAGTTTTCAGTCTTTACTCTTTCACTCTTAATCTCCCAACAATGCACAAAACACAACTAAATAGATTTGCTTCCTTCCAACTCATCAAAATGTTACAAAATCTTTCTGTAATGTCTCAATAATTATTTATCATATTGAGAGCTGTAAGACATTTGTGCCAGGAACACATCCTTACTGTACTTTTTTCTTTGATCAGGAAAGTATCAAATCAACAGCATTCCTATTTTGGCTCCACTGGGATATTGAACAGGATGGCAACTGGTGAGTCATTTAGCCCCAAAAAGAAGTTGAGGCTTAATTACAATGAAATTAAAACTCTTCAAACTTTCTGTCCTTTCTCAAATCCTTGCCTTTTCCTTTAGATCTGTCAGTCAGTACTTCATTACATATGCTCTATTTCCCAGCATCTTGTCATTTATTATAATAAAATACTTGGTCATATATCTGCCTAAAGGGGGTCTTGAATAAATCTGGGTACATTTGTAAATTCAGGTGAACACATGATTCTTAATGTTCTGCATGGTTACATGATAAATAATTGTCTTTGACTTCCCTCATTTTTAATTTAAGTGAAAAAAAGACTTGTTGCCCTATGTTTGAGTAGCAGAAAGAGTAACAAGGCACAGCAGAATACAGCTGTTAGTTGTGTTTTGTGGGGTTTATGTTGGATATCAAATACATTTTTACACCTTGCTGAGAGCATTTCTCCATTAAATTTTTAAGAGGAAAATGTGTTGTGATTGTGTAAAATATGATGCTTAATTATTCTCTTTAGTAAAGGGCATGCTGGGAGTATGGTTGTGAGGGATGCCAGCCAGATAGTGCAGCCTTGAGGAAAGCCTTGAATGGATGCATTTTTTCACATCCAAGGAAACTGTGTGGTGTTGGCAGCAGAAAGGACTGGATCTGTCATTGCCTGGAGCTGATAACACAGGGAACTTCTGGGCAGTAGTCTCAGTTGCAGGTTCTTTGGCCTTCAAATGGAACTGGCACCTCAAAGGACCCAAAAGTAGCCTATGAATGGGAAAGCAGACAATTTAGTTAACGATTAATCCCCCCACAAGCCCACCCCTCAAAAAAACAAAAACAAAACAAAACAAAACCCAAACAAATCAAAACAAAGAAAAAACCCAAAACAAAACAACAAGAAAAACAAAAAGAGAGGGAGGGGAAAAAACAGTGTAGCAGTCAAGGCTGAGCACAGATAAATGGAGTTTAACCATTTATAGGAACCTCTCTGGAGACTGTGGTAGGTTTTGGAGGTAGCCATAATGTGACTCTTCAACTGGCTGAAACAAATCAAAATTATCTGCAGCAAAATTTGATCTTCTGTTTCATTTTTTTATCTATAGCACTGAATTGATTTTCAGATAAAAAAAGTGGAAAAAGTCAGTTTTAGAACAAAAGTTGCTTTTTTCACATAAAGTAACAGCTTACTACTTTTTTTCCTGATACTATTGTTCTCCAATTAAAAAGATTGTTCATAACAAAATATAGTCTAACAATTACACCAAATTCTCTTGTTTGTTTGGATTCTGAGGTGGTCCAGTAATGACTGGGTTTGAGTCTTGTACCTCTTCAAAAAACTGCCTCACAAAGAACAGGTAAGATGAGTTTAGTTCTTGTCAAGTGACTTTTGTTTTCATCAAATTTTATCCTTTCTTGGGGGTAAAAGGATTGTGGTTTTTAGGTTTTTTAGCTGTAGTGGCTAATTCTCTGAGTTTTCCAGCCCCCCTGCTCTCTCTCCCTCTATGACACTCCCCATCTCAGCATTCCTTGCAGTGCATTAGTATTATTAATACTCTAACAGCTCAAACTAAGAAATAGAGCTGCACTGTGACAGTTGCCAAGGCGTATGTGTCCCACAGCCACTATGCCTTACTGGTGTCTCTGAAAGATAGGCAGGTTAACAGGCACATGTGTGAGTGTATTTCCATGCCAGACATGTTTGGTAGAGCAGCCATCTTCTGAATTCCCAAAAAAATTACAAAATGTGTGCTAACTATGGTGTCTGAGTGCAAGTAAAAACCTTTAATATCCCATAATGCGTAGTACCCTAAAGTACTTCCAACAACATAACTGGTGGATTACATATTTTAACTAAATACTTGTGTAATTTTAAAGGAGTATTTTTCCCAGGATGGTCATAAATTGCGAAGATAGATAACATTAGGTAATTACCATTTTGAAGAATAGATGTTGTCACCATTAAAAGTGGGTATTTAGGACAGATAATAGCAGTGTCACATTCATCACAGCATCGGAGAGACAGGATGCAATGAGAAGGCTATTAATGCAGAAGGGTTTTAAAACTGCCATAAGATCTCATGTAGTCAATACTGGTGCTTTACATAAAAATGGCCTGATAAGGTAACCTGTCTGAGCTCAAATAATTGAAGAACAATCAAATATGATAAATGATTGCCAAGTGCTGCCATTTTCAAAGTAGAAACACAAACTTTACAGAGCTAAGACAATTCACAGAAACTTCAAGGAGGTTACCCCTTCAGATTGTGTGATTCCTCACGATCAGTGAGTGTGAATGATACCT
The DNA here is from genome assembly GCF_000747805.2 of Chaetura pelagica. Taxonomy (NCBI): domain Eukaryota; kingdom Metazoa; phylum Chordata; class Aves; order Apodiformes; family Apodidae; genus Chaetura; species Chaetura pelagica. The sequence goes on from NW_009952711.1 coordinate 7,573,025, forward strand.
GATATTTATAGGCAATAACAGGTTCATTTTCAATACATACAAAACCATCAACCTATACGTGGTAGACACAGTCTATACTGGAAAACAGAATTATTATTTAGAATAGCTACACTAATCATAAAGACTCCCAAAAAATATCATCACACAACCATCTGTACTCAGGAGTTGCAGTTATTGTTAACTTTGCTCACAGTCAGGAGTGTACAGCACTGTTGCTAATGATGCCTGAGTGAAGTTCAAATCCAACAAATTAGCAGAGTTGGCATTTAAAGTGAAGTATAATTTTGATTCTATAATACAAAATTGTTATGAATGCTGTATACTTTTCTGTTCAGGAAATTTCCATGAGCTCATATGCAGCAGGGAGAAAATATACCTGTTTTTTTCAAAAAGAAAGGAAACACCTGTTTGGAGACCAATTATGAACTTCATAGAACTGTCAGTCCTAATTACTAAATAGCTACAGGATTCTCATTTAAGCAAAATCAACCATACTTGAAAACTAAACTTAGAATGTAAATGATGCAATCATTCATAATTCATCCTGCCACAGTGTACAAAAGCAGAGCCTACAGCAGGCTGCTTTTAAATCTTTTGTGGAAATTAATACAGACAATACTAGATTTTTAAAAGCTGTTAAGGAGAAATAGATCTTTTAAAGGTACTATTTTTTTTTCCAAACTTTTAAAACCAATGTTAAATTTGATTACATCTGCTACAAAAGAATTATCAGAAAAAGCAATATTATAAGCAGTCTGTCTTTGAGAAGAGTGATCTACATTTGCTGGTTAACAGAAATAGTGGTTCATTAAAGAATGTTGTATTATCACTTGCAAGACCTGTAGTCACTTGTAACTGGTAAGTTAAATCTTAAATCTGGCAGTAGATAATATCTACTGCCCATACATTAGTGGAATCAATGATCCAAGGTAATCCAAGCATAATTTCTCAGGCAAGCTAACTGAGGGCAAGACCCCAGCTACAGTTCTCTTGGGGAAGAAAAGACTCAATATCAATCCTTGATTTGCAGTTCTCAGCCTTTTTGCTGGCTAGAAGGACCATACAAATTAGTTGCCTAAGCTCAGGCTTGGGTTTGCTGGTGTTACCCTTATCAATGGAGGCTCGTTATAACAACTGAATATAAATTCACATTGCATTTGTTTTATGTGAAATTACTTTTAGTGCTCAGATAAATGCAAGTCTATGCATGAATAAATATTAACCCCACAGAAAATTGATTACTTAGTACAACACATTCCAAAGCAGCAATCTGATGGTTTATAGTGTTATTCACTTATCATGTGCAAGGTTTAACTTGCTGAGAAGTTTAATATCTGTGGTATTTCTGTGTACCAGTACTAAACACTTTGTAAGCCACTATTAATCCTGTGAGTAGC
>NW_009952711.1:7575811-7583361 GCF_000747805.2 Chaetura pelagica
TGTGTGATCCATCACTTAAGAAAATATTAATTATCTGTGCCTTAACCCTTTTTCAACACAAAATGTTACATTTCCCCCAGAATTGCTTTCCACAGACATTTCTAGCAATAAACCTGTTTTTCAAGTGGATTCTAGACTATCTAACCACTTGGAGTCTGTCTGTTTATCTCTCAGTGACAGTGCCCAATCTATTGTCTATCAGATCTTCTTCAATAAACTCAATGCATTTGCAGGGCAGGAAAAGCAATGCATAAATGAAACTTAGTCCCAAGTTTTTTAAATCTACAAGTGATTTAAACTCTCTTACTGGTCACTTCGGATTCCATTAAAGAATAATACCATGAAAAAAATCATAAGCCACAGTATTCCTTCATAATTTGAAAATATAACATTACAGATAATCGAATTTAATTGTCCAGAGGCTCAAGGAACTGTTTCCACAGAATGTAATTTATATAACAAGAAAGAAAGCCTTATAGTCCATTTAGAAAGGTTAAGGGTGAGGAAGTGGGAATATAAACTATGCTATGCAATCAAATTCTTGAAATAATTGCATTTGGTTTTGTGTGCAAAAGCCACATAAAATCATGTGTTCTGAGAGTGGTGTTTACTGTAAAGAAATCTTCCTGCACATGTGTCACATTTTAACACTGGCTTGCAATTAAATGAATGGCAGATGTTCCCTCTTCACCCCTCTCCTTTCACCTATAGGGAAAGGAGAGAGAATAAGGGAAAGGGACCTACAGGCTGGAAACTAAACCACATAGCTTTAATGAAACATTAGTGATGAAAAGGACTATAATGAAATATGTGTAAATATACAGAAATGTATACAAAAGCAATATCACATTCTCCCAATAACTCTCATGTCACCACTGAGGCTGCAGGGCAGGCCCTGGAAAAGTCCCAGAGTGGACTCCTGGAGTCGGTGGCAGAGAGAGGTGGATACAGGAACCCATGGATTCAGGAACTCATGAATCAGGATCTGAGGCAGATGAACAGAAAGAGTCCTCTCAGCACGTCAACCATGGCTGAAGAGAGCTTGACCTTCATCATCTCAAATGTATTCTAAATATGATGCCTATGGGACAGGATACTTGATTTGATCAATTTTGGTCACCTGTCTCATCTGCTGCTCCCCACAAGAGATGTGACCCCTTTATTCTCTTTTGTTTCCAGAACGTAAGATGTTTTTCAGAACCAAGCAGTGGTCTTGGTTCTGCACACCATTCTCCAGCACTAACTATCAAACATCAAACATTATCAGACCTAGAAGCAGGCACTGACTGACAAACATGCTGTGAATTTCAGCAAATGAAGCTACTTACAAGAGACTTAACTGAAAAGCAAAATTACTAGAAAGAAAATTGGTTCTATCCCTGGCTCAAACCAGGAGATTGTATATCAGAAAACATAAAAGAAACTATGTAAAAGTTCAAGCATGCTTAAATATTTATGAGTTGTTTATTAATATTTTATTAACTATTGTTGGAAAGAACAGGAAAAATGCTGCTCACCAATTCAGAGAAAGTAAGTGATCTTTAGTGATTTAAGACACAAACTTTATGAAATTATGAAATGTGCTGGTTGTTATGGTTCACAGGCTTTTTCTCTGATGGAATAAATGAAATACACATTTCATTCCCTTGCATGAAGAATAGAATTCCTGTTGGATTCTTTTGAGTCTGTCCAACTTTTTTCTTCTACAGACTTAATGTCCTATCTTTATTTTTTTTACTGGATAGTATTCTCTGCTCATGGTAAAAGTGCATCCAGCAACTGAATCACCCCCTTTTCGAAACTGAACAACCCTGTGCTGCACTTTTAAAAAGCATCTGTTGCATTTACAGCAGTTGAACTACGACAGAACTGGAAAGATTGTGAAAAAATATTGCTATTTCTGCCAGCAGGAAGTGTTTCATGAATACAAAAACTGTACAGAAAATAGAGCTCAAATTCATACTGTACAGGGTATTTTTATCATATTGCATGTAATACATCATAATCTCTCCCTAATTTCTGTTTTACTTTACAGAATATACATTTTCATGAACCATTCCTAATAATAATAACTAAAACAAATAGTGGTTGTTATTTTGGCTGTGGTTGTTTTAAAATGCCAGGTAAATATAACAGATGGTGCTGTTTGGCTGTGTAGACTCCGAAACAAATTCTCAGTAAAGAGGGTGCAACTGAAGTTACTGAAACACATCAAATCATTTGTGTGACTGGAACACTAAAATCTGATTGTAACCTAAGAGTTATAAAGTTGGTAGAAAAAGTCAGAGAGGATGGCATGTAATAATAAGAACAGTTAAATGCATAGTCTTCTCAGAAGGGAAGAAACTAGAATATATATAAATGTGTTAGCAAAGCATGTACAGATCATCAAATCCAACTGAATAAGAGAGGAGCATACCCTTAGCACATAACTGAAGGAGAAAAATAAGGGTTGCATGGGTGAATCAGTTTGTGAAAAAAATTGCTGGAAGTAGCATGCAAACAGTAATAAGAGATCATTGAAGTTCCTGATAGCTTTCTATTAAAAAGCTAGTTTCCCAAATTGGGCATTTCTGGGTGTTTTACCTGAAACCTTTATGGTGCATGAATAGGACAACCCCAACCATGTTTCAAAAAGGGAAAATGTTTCACTAGTGGAAAATCTAATTAGGGCCAAAAGAAGTTACAGTGTTTGAATGAAAATGTGTAATTGAATGAGGATATTGTCAGTGAGTTTTGGTAGGGCTAAAGGGCAAGCCTGAATATTTTCTATAAAGGTGTAGATATTTGTCTAAAATACCTACCACTAAAACAAATGGATGAGCTACAGTTTGGGAGAATCCACACAAAAATAATGTACATAGCCTGTAGAGCTGCTTTAAAGAAATTATTGAAGACAAGCAGACACAAAGTTACTCATCCTGGGATGCAGAAAACTGGCCAAAATACATAACACAAGAACACATCTTTAGAAAACAGCAAATGTATGTATCCGTCAGGTCAAAGCATGTCTTAGAGATATTCAAACAGGCTGTCAACAAGCCAACTCACCACTGCATATACTAGACCTGTGGCAAAGCAGATTTCTAAAGAATCTAATTTGTCCTGCCAAGAAGTTTGATAAAAATTAACTAGAGGATCTCTGTGATATACTACAGTCTTGACACTGGTGTACTCATGTAATTGTAGATAGGACTTTAATATATAGAAGAGATGGAGTTTTTACTGATGTGTTGTTCACTAGACATTCTTAAAGTTCTGTACTATCTCCTCTCTTCCTCTAGGCAAGAAGATTGAAATGGGTGATTTTCCTCTTCAGAAATCTACCGCAGTTTTCTGCTTCTGTCAAAACTTTGTACAAGGCCTGGAATCTGTACTGGGATTGTAGGTAACTACTGTTTTCTCTGTGTATTTATTCCTTTGCTTTGTACATGTAAAGCAGCCCACAAGCAGACACAGAAAAGGCTAATTTTAACAATGTAACCTGAAATGTTTGTCCCTCTTTTCTCTGGTCTCTCTGTATGCTCAGGGTAGAACTATTGGCGTCCAACTCTAATGCTACCATCCAACTTGTAATTCAGGGCTTGTCATCTAACTTGTCAAAGTGTAGATATTTCATCTAACATGGTGAATATCTTTGTTCGGAGATCCTAGCTGCCCCTTTTTTCATTATCCTCATCAGATTATATTAATGTTTGATGAGTTTATTTAGACCACATGAGTCAGTTCATGTCTGTGCTTATTTGGGTTTGCAACAACAATTGTAGGACAAAACACATTTGTAGGCTCATTTACCTTGAAATATCTCCCGGTTCTTACACATACCAAATTATTTTTTAAATTCATCTCTTGAGATATGCTTTTTCTTGGTGTCTAGTTCACTAGGGTAGCTGATTTGTCTGCTGCAATGAAATGTAGTCCTTTAAAAAGTTTGAGAACAGACCATTTTAAGAATTATCCTGGTATTTCTGCATGATCCACTATCCTGTGGAATTTGGCAAGAATATTTTAAATTAACTTCATATGTTGGCAGGTTTTATTGTAAAACTGGTCATATATGAGAATTTACTGTTTGGATTATTAGGTAGCACTCTTTTAAAATAAGACAGGATGCTTTGTTGCCCCTTTTCTGCTATTTTAAGTCCTGAATATGAAATAAGTTTTTACTTCCACTTTCGTACCCTTTTTTAACCTTAAGTATTATCACAAGAATAACAAGCCATTGTGTGTTATTATCTGCTTGGAAACAATTCTGCTATTTATGTCTAGTTGTATTCTGCAATCTGAAGCAATCTCATGTGCTTTCACTAAGCCTAATTCTCTAGTATTCTAAGTTTGATATAATCAGAATAATATTTCAGGACAACTTTGCTTAAGTGCATATTATGATACTTACAGGTAAGTAAAATGTACACTAGGAAAGAATCAGACATTTCAGGGTTTTTTGCAAAACTTTGTTATATTCCCTTTTTTATAGATATTCTGTCTTCTGCTTACTTTACATATTTATGGGTTTCTGTTGCAACTAAGAACTACACAGGTCAGAATTTTTAAATGAAAGCTAAAATTGCCAAGCGTTATTCTGTAAAACTGATCAAGTTATTTTTCCCTGATATCACAGCATATAGAGATCAATTTCTATGTTGCTATTCTAAGTTGGAGTACATTAAATTAAATGTAAATATTGCTCCAAAAAGAGTTCTGTTTGAGACACTGAAACGTAGCTAGAAAATTCAAGAGAATGTGACCATTTTTTCCTGATACCAATAAGAAGAAGTAACAAGTGAATAGGTGTTTAAATTACAGACCTACGAATTCTGCCATCCCAACTTAAAAGGATGGAGATACTAAACATTTCTACTTGCAGATTAAATTGTCTGTGGGACACCTATTTCCTGTTTAAAGCAGAGAAATTTTTTATCAGTTTGGATTATTATGAAGATGAATATATAGGTTGTAAAAAAATACAAAAATGAGGTCAGCTAAATTTTGAAGGAAAAAGATCACAGCAAAAACAACATACAGTGCAGAAAAGGTAAAGCCATGCCATGTGAAGGTGCTCAAGGAGCAGGACACGAACAGAGTAACAAAGCCTAAAGCAGAGTATCTGAAGTAGAGAGAAATTAAAAAAAAAAATAAATTCTTATAGAAGGTGAAGAATCCTGGGGCAAAACCAAGAACCTCACATATCACTGCAGTAACTATCAAAAAGAAAGAGGGAGTGGAACAGCAGCACCTACAGTGTTTTAAGAATATTGAGAATTCCAGGAAGCAAGAGGATATCTGTCATATGAACTTAACTGCTTCACAAGCTCTAGATTTAAATGTTCTGCAGGAAAAAAGAAAAGTAAATAATTTTTTTATTTTTTTTTAGAAAAAAAAAAGCTTCTAGATTTGCAATTGCACAATTAGATCACAAACCAATTCAATTGCAGCTGAATCACAGGACCAGCTGCGACATGAGCCCCAGAAATATTTATAATATTACAAATGTTACATTAGAGAAATGTAGCCGAGAGCTGGTGATATACAGCATGTGTACTCTGAGGCTTGTAAGCAAAACCAAGCTGTTAATAAGAAATCTGTGAAATGAGCAGCATTATCTCTTTAGCCTGTAACAGCTGACAGGCAGGAACACCTTGCTGAGCAACAGTGTAGCATGAAAAAGAGCAATTTGCTCACCAAGTGCCATCAAAAGTACTCCAAACTGAGAGGACAACAGCATCCCGATCTGATGAGGATCATCCAGTCTTCCAGCAGCCCTAATAAAACGACTGAAGCAGGAACAGGCAGATCTTCAAAGAAAAGATGTTGTTACATCATCTGAAACAAGCACAGTGCGGATATGCCTCTGAACAGTAACAGTAACAGGTTTGGGTAGAGATTGGGGTGAGCTCAGAAATACTTAATAGCAAAGAATAATGTTGTAATTAATAGCCCCAGAGAGGCTTTTGCCTGCTTTGCTAACATTCAGAAGTGACCATTTTGTGTTAAATTATGCAAGCTCTCCTGCCACCTGATGAAGTTTTCTTCATCTGTCCTAAGTACCTTCGAAAATTAGTAACCATGGATGCTTCCAGGAGGCATTTTAGTTTACACTGAACTGACGGAATGAGGCACTTTCCAGGCGTTAATTATCAGAGCAGATAACAGTTTTATTTTAGGTAATGGAAAGGGCAAGGAAAAAGTTATGCAGTGCTATGACACCAAATTGCAATGGTGTCAAACTAAGAAAAGAAAGAACACAAGGCTGAGTGGAGAAAAGCTCATAATAAATGTCCCAGCTTAGGACAGTCAATTTCTCTGTCCTTCCAAACCCTAAGAAAGGTGCCAGGAGAAGTATCACCACAAGTTAAAAAGCGCCTTAACATTCTGGGCTCAATACACTTTCTTGTCAGTGATTTGCATCCACATTCCTATAGCCAAGGCGAGTGCTATCCGTGAGGCTGCAAAGCAGGACTCCACCAGCTTCTCTTGCCGAAGCCCTGTTGAACTCCATGTGGAAATAAATACTGATTGAGAAGTATGAGCATGTCTCAAGTCTCCCAGTTCTCACCTGAGAGAAGACTGATCTAATTCCCACTTCAGTAATGTTATTTGTACATATTGAAATAGTATTGGCAGGAAAATAACATTCTCTTCCCTCTTCTTTCACCCCCAAATAACTTACAACTTCATAGATCAATGATGAGAATTCAAATTCACTCAGGCAGAGAACAAAACTAGACCTTGATTTCCTACATGCTTCAAAATTTACCTTGCCTTTAGGATACTATAAGAGGAAAGATTGATGAAAATTACTCTGGCCCTTTTGTGACTCTTATCCTGAAAATACCCCAAAAACTATTTAGCAAAAATAATCTAAATCTTTAACTATCTGAGGGTGTTAAGCTGCATCTTTATTGAATTTAGAGCATGAAATAAAAATTCACGCAGTTTTTATCTACAATTTTGTTTAAAGGGAACCAAGAATAAATTCCAGGCACTTTAATCACTCATATGACAGATGCATATTCACAATTTGTAACAGAGATATTCTCACAAAGCAGCAAGAGAAGGGGAACATTCTATTTTCCAGTAATGAATGTTCAATTGAGATCATTTATGGGACAGTAAGGGAAATACAAGAGTATAGTGATTGACAGTAAAAAGAGATTTTTGCCCCATGCAGTCACTGTAATTCTGTAAAGGGGACTATAGGATACAAATACACAAGGTGACCTGGCTCCAGTACTTTTAGACAAGAACTGTTATCAGAAAGCTGGAGGTGCTACAGTCTACTGAAGTGCCCTGTTCAGACAACCCTACACTGCAGTGAAATATGAGTGATTTGTTGCTAAATGGGAATTTCAGCAAAATATATCTTCTCAGTACCCTCAGTGCCTTCTGCAGCCAAGAGATGGGTGGTGATGGCAGAACAGATAGAAAAGGATCCTCCTTTGGCAATATTGGACCATCACAACACGCAGAAGTTTAGAGCAAAGCTGGTGCAGAAAACTACATTCTCTGAAAAGGATTCTCTTTCCTCTCTGATGATCATAGTGGTGGGT
>NW_009952711.1:7583426-7585366 GCF_000747805.2 Chaetura pelagica
GAAGATCTGAGACAAGATAAGGACAGGGAGATCACTTAATTATTGCCATAGGCAAAACAGACAGTTTGGGGGAAATTAATTTAATTTCTTGCCAATTAAAAATAGAGTTGGATCAAGAGAAACAAGGCAAAAAAAGACCTCCTAACCCCCCAGGCTCACTTCAGTGCCTCATCCCTGACCTGTCTCCCTCCTCTCTCCGGGAGCTTCACTGAGGGGCTCAGCTGTGCCTGGGGTGGGGCTTTTGGAGAGTCGGCGGGAAGCGTTCCAGCCCAGCCACGGCCTCTCCTCACGGAGAAGACCTTGCAGCCCCTCACCTACTGGAACCTTGAGGTGTAAACCCAGCACAGCCAGGGGAGAAACAAGACTGCAGAAGGCAGCTGAGCACGGTGGGCAGAGCTGGTGGGGGAGAGGTGCCAGGTGTGCAAGCGAGCACGACCCCAACGGCCTGGACACCCACGGAAAGCCCCACCACCACCTCAGGCACAGCCCTGCCAGCTGGGCCTGGCTCGGGAGAGCAGGGACAATGACATAAAATGCCATTGCAAAATAGTGGCCAACACTGAGTCCACTTCCAAAAGCAAAGGCAGAACAGGGAGCCTTAGCCCTCCAGCTTGTTTGGAAGTGTGGGAAGAAGTAGGGTTTGGAAACCTGCAAGATGCCACCAAGAAAAAAGAAAGCGGTGACAATGCTGAGGAAAATCCCCTGCCAAAAGTGATAGCACAGTGACAGATTGAACCAGCACACATGTTCATGCAGGAGAGAGTGCCCAAACAGTGTGAGAAAGGCTGTGGAAAAGACTGGCCCTCTGTGGGCTCCAGTCAGGCAGGTAGAGCTCAGAAGGGCAAATGACAAAGGCTCTGGACTTGCATGGATCTCTGGTGGAAATGGAAGGAGAGAAGATTTTTGAGGTAATATCAGAAGGTCAGTCCCCTTGCTTGTGGCTTGAGGCCAAGCTATTGTTGAAGAACCTGAGAAAAGTGTTTGTCACCAGAGGACTTCCAGCAGAAAAAAAAAATGAGGATATATTAGCATTTTCATCCCCTCACAAGTATTGCTTTCATCTCTAGCAACCCCATTCCTTATTTGTACAGGAACTGGTACCTGAAGAAGGCTGTGATGATTTACTTAATAGGAAATGCTTGAAGATAGGCTGCAAAATAATTTCTTTTCTATATGCTTTAAGCTTTCACTTATTTTTAAATAGAATATCTAGATTCTGAACTCAGGTTAGAACTACCCAAATCATCAATTCAGTGACTTTTTTGTGGTTTTTTTTTCTTCAGTAAAAATGATAGTATAACAAAGAGATTCACACTAGATACTATGTTGCAACTTCCAAGGTGTAATATTTTTATAAGCAAGAGCAGCAAAACATATTTCTATTTAAATTTCGATTTTAAAGCAAACTGTCTCTGGTGCTGGCTGAAAAATCTGCAACGAGACAAAATCAAACCAAAGGATTTCTGTCTCTCATCAAAGGGAAAAAAAAAACCAACTAAGGCTGTTTTCGATGAAGTTGGGCCCCACTTGAGAGTGAACCCGAGCTGTCTGCTCTGACTCTGCAGGTGTTGGAGAGGAGCAGCGGCACTTCCCAGGCGGTCGGTTCTCGCCTGGACAGAACAGGACAGGACCTGCTGTCCCTCGGGAGCCAGGTGAGCTGAGGGAGGCAACCCACCTTCACACAGAACGGGGAAGTTCGCCAGGATACAAAGCAGGAAAAGTAAACCGATTTACTTTTCAAAGGAAAATCTCTGCTTGATGTCTTTCCCCGCAGCTGAGCCAAATTACTTGTTTATTGATTGCTGAAGGCATTTGCACTGTCGGCTGGAGCCGGGGCGGGGAGTGGCTGGGGCGGCTGCCCCGAGATGCGGCCGAGGAGCCCCTCAGGGCGCTCCGGTACCGCCGCTGCCCCCCAGCCCGGGGCGGGGACCCGCCGGGGG
>NW_009952711.1:7585907-7608571 GCF_000747805.2 Chaetura pelagica
CGCTGCCGCTGGTACGCGTCTCTCCGCCGGGCACTTTGGGCGTTTTGGAGCTGCTGTTGCTGTTAATTCTTCTCAGCTGTTTCTACTTCCCAATTATTCTCTCAGCTGAAGGCTCAGCCCTTTCTACTCAGTGAACTGAGGGAGTATTTATTTTTTTATTATTGTAAATTATATCATCCCCTTCTTCGTTGTCTTAGAGCAATAAGCGGGCACGGTGTTAAAGGTCTCTCCGCAGCATCCATTGCCATCATATGGCGTGTGTATCTGGAGCAGAGTAAATCAGTGATATATGAAGCAAATATATTCTCTCTGACTAACAGTGTCTCGCTGATTTCAGCCACCTGCGAGCACCCTTTCTTCTTACAAGTCCGTGTCCTTATCACTTTGTTCACTGCACCTACAAAGGAGTATTTCTTTAGCTGTGCAGGGTACTAACAATTCAGAATTTATCTCGGGTAAGAACTGGTACAACTCGTCACCTTAAACTGCTTGTATCCATCAACTGATGCTGTGTGTTAATCTCGGTGAACCCAACAAACATGACTGTCTTGGATGCTGAATGCTCTTTGTTTGATGATCCTTGATGGACTTGATAAGTGCATTCGTCTGCTGAGGTTTAGAGTTTTCTAACCCCTGGAAGCAACACGTTCTGTGAACACCTCTGCCTAAGGTGGATTTCAAAGGGAAAATACATTGTATGGAGCTGGTGTAATTATTTTTTTAAAAAGTGGTATTTAATTTCTTTGAAGAAAAAAGAAATCTTAAAATAATTTATAAAATGGGATATAAGGTTTTGACAGGAATAAAATATTGGCATTATCTATCATCAATATAGCCATTTAATCCCTCTTTGCTATAGTAGCAATTTGGTTAATTTTCTATTTTTATTGCCCTTTCCATAATGATTTTCTATTTATTGAATTCTTTTTATTTCCTATCACTGTAGATATTGATCCCTAATCCAATTCTTAACAGCATTTGTAACTACATTTCAGTTTATGCCCTCATTTCAAGGAAAAGAAAAAAATAATAGGCAGTGCTCTTATTCATTTCACAACTTCGAATTTATAGATTTCAGGCACTATAGATCCCCTTACTGTTTGTGTCTGCTTTCAAATGTTAATATAAGCTGGTCCATTTCATGCAGGTCTTGATTCAAAAGGTTAAATAAAAATGCATTGGCTGCCTTTAATGATCATTTTAGCTGCTCCAGTTGTGTGTTCCGTAACTATGATATGAGTTGTAAGTCTGTACATCTTTTCTCTCCTCCTCTTCCCCCCTCCTCCCTCTGCTTCTTATATATATTTCCACTTCACCAAAACACTTACTAATCAGCAAACCCATTTTTCACATAACTCAAATTTGGTTAAATAAGGGGTTTATCAGGATTACCATGATACTTATTTTTTTCTTCCCTAAGAAAAAAAAAAAGAAAGGAGTTAAGATGTGTGTATGGAAAGATTTAATCGACAGTGGAGAACCAGAGATTTCTTTCTCTTGGAAAAGAACCCTTACCAATGTTTATTGAATTGGCTCGTCTGCATGAAGAAAAGAACTCTTGTTTTGTTATCTAGCAGCTGTAGGAAGATTGACAGCTACAAATTGCAAATCTATGAAGGATCTTTCCATGACAAAATTTTTACTTCATTTAGATAGTTATCCTACACATCTTGTCATTTGCGAAATTATATAAACAAGATCAGTAAGTTTGTGAAGAAGATATAAATGCAGTGAATACACTGTAAAGATTCTGAAGCTCTGTGGGATAATTAGCAGCGCATGGTCTTGCCTAAAATATGACGTTAATACAGTTAATTTAAATTCAAATATAAATATGCCATTGTACACACTATACTGTAGGGAAGAAATACATATTTTGAAACATGCCAATTCTCTCAAAGGAACATTAAGTGTAATCTTTTTTTTGCAAAGATAAAGAGAACACCATTGATGTTGTGGCGTGCTTTGCATTTTTAAGCAGAATCTAATGAATTACAAACATTCATTATGCTACAAGCAATTGCTGGAACTTCTCAGGACCCCAAAATAGAGACTTACTTGTATACTGATACTCGCATGTTTTCTGATTATGGCTTGACTGTAAAAACATATTTTTTTTTAAAAAAAAGCTATTGTTCTGAAATTACTTCTCTGCTAGCTCAAAATCTTTTGTTGGTCATCTTCCATCTTGTAAATTTTAGTTTAAATACCTTGGTGTCTTCAGGTTATGGAACTTTCTGTTGGAAAGTGTGGGAGGGGCTGGGAGTGGTCTGTTGGATCTTGGTAGAGTTAAGGACATAAAATCTACTGAGGAAGATCAGGCTCACCAAATGCCTGAGAAAAAAAATAGCTGAAATTTTCAAAGGTCAAAAAGAGCAAAGTGCTATCTTTAAAGGACATCTGGTATAAATATTGCTTATCTTAACATGTCACGATGCAAAAAAATATTTCTTGGGCTATGTTTTTGTCTAAATGTTTACTTTAACAATTTCTTCTTTCTTAAGGACAGTATTTGTAACACAGTTACTGTTGTTCTAATGCTATTTCATTCTCTGTGGATTCAGAAATGAACTAGTGGAAATGGGCTGTATTTATAGGCCCAAGTCAGCTTGCAACTTTTGAATGCCTTATTTCATGACTATTCGTGGCACTGCACATTGTGGACTGTCACTTTCCAAAAATTTATTTCTTTGGAATATGTGGGTCTTTGGAGTTCAGTTTCCTTTTACCTCCCATGCAGTTCCCATGTATGCATGGCAGAGGTGGTGGTTATGGTCAGCAGACAGGTGGCATGGGTTATCTTTAGATAGATAACATCACAGCTGTCTCACTACCAGCACTGTAAGTTGACATGCTTTATGGTCCAAAAGGCTGACTGGCTTGGGTCAGTACAGGTAAAACCAGGTGTTTCAACTACATTGGTTATCCCTGATGCTCCATGTGGTTCTCCTTGAATTAACTGCAGCAGGACTGGAGTGGTGATTGCAACACCTGTACATTGCAGGAACTCTAGGTCATAAAATAAGTCCTAGGTTTTATCTGAAGTAATCAAGTATTATTGATTCTCCAGGGAGGTGCTTAATGCTCATTTCTTTTCCAGGCAAGAAGGCAGTCTGTAAGGATGTCTGTTATGTGGGGAGTGCAGTTTTAATGGAGAAAACTGTATCTCAAATTATGATGATGTTGTAGATGATTTAAACGTGAACTAATGTAAATAGTGTCTAGAGAAGCAGAGAAATCTTAAACATAATTATAAATCAAAATAGGAGGAGAAGAAAGATGCAGTATTTTTGAAGGCTGATACCTGGCAGTGTTTCAGGGCTAGACATGAATGTTTTTCTATTAAACAGTTAAAGAATTCTTTCTTTCCTGATGGTGTAAACTACCTGTTTCTTCTCTTGTAAGCTGATGATCACTGTACTTAATAATACAATTCAAATAGTTGAGGCAAACTTTCTTTGGCAAGGAAGAGTAATTGCATTTCTCAGTGTGTTCCACTCCTGTGGCAAGGTCTGCAAATGCAGTATTTGCCTATGATGTTATTAGCCAAGGGGCTTTTCTTTTAGCTCAAGTAGGAAAGATCTCCACTTAGAAGGTATGCTTTTGAGTCCTTTCTTCCAGAGTCGGAGGTTTTCTCTTAGTTTTCCAGTAGTATTTTTAAGCAGCTTCAGTTACATAGTCTTAATTTTTGTTTCAGTAACGGGATCTCACATGTCAATCTCTGACCTTTTTCAGTGAGGTTGGCTTCCAGTGACACCACCCTGCCTGTTCATGAGGTTTTAATTCCCTTTACAAAGTCAACTTTTGTCTGTCTTCAGTCTGTCTCTTCATGTTTTGATCATCTTCCCTCAGTTCTCAGAAATGTTTCAATTATATTAATCCCTACCTTTCCCACTGACACACCACTTCTGTTTCCCATAGTCTGTCCAAAGAAACCAATTCCCTCTCAACCGTTTGGTTTGCTCACTAGCTCTCAGATCTCTTTACACCAACAACTTTTTCTTGCACTTCAAAGCTAGTCATGACAAAGGGGCTCAAGATAGCTGGTCAACATTCAAGGACCACTTCTTGCAAGCACAGGATCAGTGTCCCAATGGTTAGGAAATCTAGTAAGGGTGCTAGGAGACCTGCGTGGTTAAAGAAGGAACTACTGGGCAAACTTAAGTGGAAAAGGAAAATCTACAGATCATGGAAGGAGGGGCTGGTCACGTGGGAGGAATATAGGACTGTTGTCAGAGGATGTAGGGAGGCAATTAGGAAAGCTAAGGCCTCCTTGGAACTTAACCTTGCAAGTCAGGTTAAGGATAATAGAAAGGGCTTTTTCAAATACATAGCTAGCAAAACTAGCAATAGAGGCAATATTGGCCCATTGAGGAATGAGGTGGGAGCCCTGGTGACAGAGGATATAAAGAAGGCAGAGGTGCTGAATGCCTTCTTTGCCTCTGTCTTCACTCCTGCAGGGTCTCCCTATGAGCCCCAGATTCATATAGCCCCAGAAGAAGTCAAGATAGAGGAAGAGTTTGACATGGTAGATGAGGATTGGGTTAGGGATCAGTTGAGTAATCTGGACATCCATAAATCAATGGGTCCAGATGGAATGCACCCAAGGGTGCTGAGGGAGCTGGCGGAGGTCATTGCTAGGCCACTCTCCATCATCTTCAGTAAATCATGGGCAACAGGTGAGGTGCCTGAGGACTGGAGGATAGCAAATGTCACTCCAGTCTACAAGAAGGGCAAGAAGGAGGACCCGGGTAACTATAGACCGGTCAGCCTCACCTCCATCCCTGGAAAGGTGATGGAACAACTTGTTCTTGTCACTATCTCCAGGCACATCAAGGACATGGGGGTCATCAAGAGCAGTCAACATGGTTTTATCAAGGGTAAATCATGTTTGACTAACCTCATAGCCTTCTATGAGGAAATTACTAGGTGGATAGATGATGGTAGAGCGGTAGATGTGGTTTATCTTGATTTCAGTAAAGCATTTGACACCGTCTCCCACAGCATCCTTGTAGAAAAGTTGATCAGGTATGGGTTTGGTGATCAGGAAGTGAGGTGGATTAGGAACTGGTTGAAAGGAAGGAGTCAGAGAGTTGTAGTCAATGGGGCAGAATCTGGTTGGAGGTGTGTGACTAGTGGAGTCCCACAGGGGTCGGTACTGGGACCGGTGTTGTTCAACATCTTCATCAACGACCTGGATGAGGGTATAGAATGTACCCTCAGCAAGTTTGCTGATGACACTAAGCTGGGAGGAGTGGCTGACACACCAGAAGGCTGTGCTGCCATTCAGAGAGACTTAGATAGGTTGGAGAGTTGGGCGGGGAGAAACATGATGAAATTCAACAAGGGGAAGTGCAGAGTTTTACATTTGGGGAAGAACAACACCATGTCCCAGTACAGGTTGGGGGCTGAACTGCTGGAGAGTAGTGTAGGTGAAAGAGACCTGGGGGTCCTGGTAGACAGGAGGATGACCATGAGCCAGCAATGTGCCCTTGTGGCCAAGAAGGCCAATGGCATCCTGGGATGCATTAGAAAGGGTGTGGTTAGTAGGTCAAGAGAGGTTCTCCTCCCCCTCTATTCTGCATTGGTGAGGCCACATCTGGAGTATTGTGTCCAGTTCTGGGCCCCTCAGTTCAAGAAGGACAGGGAACTGCTTGAAAGAGTCCAGCGCAGAGCTACAAAGATGATTAAGGGAGTGGAACATCTCCCTTATGAGGAAAGGCTGAGGGAGCTGGGTCTCTTTAGCTTGGAGAAAAGGAGACTGAGGGGTGACCTCATCAATGTTTACAAATATGTAAGAGGTGAGTGTCAGGAAGATGGAGTTAGGCTTTTCTCAGTGATGACCAGTGATAGGACAAGGGGTAATGGGTGTAAATTGGAGCATAGGAGGTTCAAGGTGAATATCCGGAAAAAATTTTTTACTGTAAGAGTGACAGAGCACTGGAACAGACTGCCCAGGGAGGTTGTGGAGTCTCCCTCACTGGAGACATTCAAAACCCACCTGGATGAGTTCCTGTGTGATGTACTCTAGGTGACCCTGCTCTGGCAGGGGGGTTGGACTAGATGATCTCTCGAGGTCCCTTCCAGCCCCTAAGATTCTATGATTCTATGACCATGTGGCAGCACACGTTTTCTTTCTCCAGATGTAGCAGGTATCTGTAACTCTAGTATTGCATTTCTGAACTTGATTTTTCATGTCACTAACACTGCACATGAAGTTGTCCCTGTGGAGAGAGTTCATCCTGACAAGCAGTATTACTGTGGAAATGGGTGGTCCATCATGTTCTTGAAAGCCAGCAGAATTGACGCTTAGGGACTTGGATTCTGTGTGAGTGAGAGAGCAGAACCATTGTACAGATCATCTAAGAGACACTTGTGGTCCTAATTTTCTTTGTTAAAAGGTTAACTGACACACTTCTGATGGATTCTATTTGCTCCTAGAACAAAAAGAAGCAGTCTTCTTGAGTTAACAGCCTGTGACTTTTCCTTGCTAGTCTTCCAAGGCTCAGAATTCTCCCTTGAGTTTTATCCCCTTCTACAGAGCTTGGTTTTTATCTACAAAATCAATTAGAATACTCTTAGTGAGAGCCTGAAGTGCAAAATTCTGCTCTGTTACAGCTGCTCTAGAAAGTAGTAGTCTAGCTCTGCATTTTCTTCATGGGCTGTAGGTAGTGTCTTGCTAGCTTATCATGGGAAATATTACTGTAGTTCCAGTACCAGCCAAGTTTACAAAATCTACTTTAGAAATACTTTAACCTCATTTATTTCTTGGGATAGGGAAGAGAGTGAGTTCTTCACATAACATGAAAATGCCCAGTACTAAGTCAGATGTAGCCAACTGGAAAATGTCAGATCATAATGTTCAGCATTTTTAAATTGAGGTTGAGGAGGGCAAGACCCACTTATAATTTGCCTTTTCAAGAAAGTTTGTTGTTTGTTGGTTTGTTTTTTTTTCAGTTTCCCACAATTCAGAGAGCAGGTGAATGAACCTGTCTAAGATTGTAAAATTAAAATTAAATCATCACATTTCACAAAGCAAAAGATTAAGACGGAACATTTCAGCTATAAATGAGAAATTACATAAACATTATTAGCATGAGTATGGGAGTTTATATAGCAGAGTCTAGAGAAGCGATAAGTCCCTTTGCTTCATACAAAACAAAAAGTGAAAAATCCCAGGATATGAACAGTGGTCACAAAGTCAAGTATCCAAAAATTTTCAAACCTAGAGCTTAGGTTTTCTAGACATCTCCAATTAAATCTTTCAATTGCTTGGTATCTTTCTGCAATTTTATTTTTTTTCTGAAGTGCCCAGATTGAGAGATCTTTGAGTTATCCAATATCCATCCTGTTCTATGTGTTACCCCCACAATTTAAAGAATATTATTGTGACTTTTCTAGGAGATCAGAAGTTTCAATAGCTAAATCTATTTTCTTACAGTACTTGACAGCTTTTTAATGAATTTTTCAGAGTATCAGTACCACCTGGGCTCATTGATACCCTGTATCAAATGCAAGAATTAAAGCTTTGGCAGAACAGAGGAACAGTTATTGGTCATATCTGTTAAGCTTGGATCGAGGGCCATTCCTTGCATTTCTGTTGTAGAGACAGGATTTGAATCAGCTCTCTGGAGCAACTTCCAGTTGCATATGTCAGTGAAATCTTCCTTTGGTCATCTATCTCATTCACTGCAAACTTCTTATCGTTTACTACAAAAGAGAGGTTGGGGATTGTATATAAACTCTTCCCTCCTCCTAATGAATTGCTTTAGAGAAGAGCAAGCAGGCAGAAACTACCAGCAGGATTTTCACTCCTGTCTTCTGAATGCATAATTATCTGATTTTTTTTATTATTATTGCTTTGTGTTATTAACTTCCTATGTTATTAAAAGAGATAAAGGGATTGTGTCTGCTTTCTTAGTCTGTGAGCAATATTTGAACCTTTAGATCACAAGACAGGTTTGTACCACCTGAACTAGTGAAGTGTTAAGGAAAATAGATAGTTCTGCTTGAGCTATTTTAGTGGAGAACATGGTACATACTTTGCCAGATCTACCATTTTTCTATGATTTTCTTCAGCAGTCTTGGATCCCATTTGGGTCTGGAGGAGTATTTCAGTTCATCTAAATTTACATCCTGATGAGTGGACATCTCTTTCCAGACCTGCATGTTCTTTGTTCTAGTGCCCAACATAAATCTGACCTGGCTTGTTCCAGGCTTTTCCATTGCTCACCTTCCTCTTCCCAGGTTTTTGTTGTGTTGTGGTTTTTTGTTGGTTTGGTTTGGTTTGAGGGTTTTCTTGTTTGTGTTTGTTTGTTTGTTGTTGTTTTTACATTCCCAAGCTTCTCTAAACTTCTTGCCCAGCCACTGATTTCTTTTAACAGCCTCCTTGCTACACCCTCCAATAAAGGTTCACTGATCTCACTATTTCTTTATTGCTCTCATTTTTACTTCTCACACAGTCTCACTCTTCTGCTCTATAGTCTACTTGCTTCTTTTCTGGTAGGGAGGTAACTCTAGTTCCCATTTGAAAACTAAAAAAAACCCCACAGTACACTCTTCTCTTTCTAATTGCTTGAGGTTGTGAAGAGAGAAGCTTTACCTTCTCGTTGCAAACGTAGCCAAAGCTCTACTGGCCCCAACCAAATTAAAAAATAAAGTAAAATAAAAAATAATAATAATAAAAAAAACCCACAACAACCCAACCAAAGTAAACAAAAAAACAACTGTGAGAGTTTTGCCATGTCCCTGAACACGTAAGATAAAATATGTTAAACACATGCTGAATTTCCAGAGAACACAGCTGTTAGACTCTAAACCCATACCAAGAATTTCACACACTTGGAAAGTAGGTAAGCTTCTCTTCTTCCACATTAAGAATTTGCCTCTGTCATTACGACACGTTAGAAATGTTATTGCTTTGCTCAAAATGTTGAATTTTTGCCATCAATGAAGGAAAGCCTTCAGGTTTTCTCAGGAAAACATGACTTAAGCATTTCCATTTTCTCTTAGCAAACTGTGAATTTGGTGCAGCATTTATTGCAAAAGCATGAAAAAAATATTTTTTTCTTTCCCCTGTGTAAAATGTCAGCACAGTGACATTTGTGCCAAACTGTCCCTCTAATGGCATCCTGTAATGGGAATTGTTGGGCAGCCTTAGTTAGGCACATGGCTTGTATCCTGCTTTTGACACATCATGGGTAGTCTGAAGTATATTTGTGTGTGTGGATTCCTAGGTCTGCTAGGATGTGCCCATGCTTGCATTGTTCGGCACTGCATTGATATGAAAGCTGGTTAAGAAAAACAATGCGAATTAATGCAAGCAGAGTGCTCAACTACTACGTCTCCTCCATATGAAGTAGTTAAGAATTCCCACAAAATGCTCCTTTACACAGTATGCCTGTGTACACAATTACACCTGTGAATATACGACTAGCATGTTTACAAGTGTATGGGTGAGAGGGAGAAAATGCATGATAAATTTGGCATCAGAGATTTCAGTAGCAATCCAACTTCAGATGACTGCACTACTCACAACTGGAAGAGGTAAATATGTTGATGGATAGATAAAGAGAGTGAAATAGATTGGTATATATGTAGGTGTTTATCTGCTTGAAAATAAGATGGATTGAAGATAAAATGGAGTTAAATCTTAAGCACTGTGATCTGAGAACTAACACTGTTCTGTAACCATTTTACTCTTTAGAAATGTTCACATGTGTGGTTGAGCCATTGTCTCGGAGTATGGAGTTTCTGAAGATGGCAACTAATTGCCAAATGGGAATTTTAAAAAAATTATAATTTAAATTTGTGTGTGATGGGAGAAAATACATAATTTTTATGGGTTTTTTTCCCTTTTATTTAACCTGTAAAGGTAGAACTCTTCTTACCTGTGCATTATTTCAGTGTGCTGTGAGCATCTAACAGAGACACTCATTGAGAAATTGCTGAAAAAGTTGTTACCACTTTGTTTTCTGGCAGACAGTCTATAATCCATTTTGTGAAATGAATTTTCTTGATTGCCTTGCAGCATATGCAAAGTATTTAAAAATGTCATAATTACCTCTCTGAAGATTCGGGGAGTGAGGAGGGAGAAGAGACACACAAAAGAAAAGAAGCAAAAATTCAGCTTTTTATTCTTATGCAAGTAGAAGGAAAACGGTACTGTACAAAGGCAGCACAAAAGATGTAACAGCAATGTTATAATGAGAGTAATGAAGTTTTCAAAATGCTGGATAGTCATTGTGCCATGGTGGTGAGGGAGGGGAGAAAGCCCCATAGATTGCTGTCTAAAACATCAAACATATAATTGTTTCTATTTAGCAAGCTAAACTTAAACTATTTGATGCACTTGCTGTGTCCCTCTCTCTTGAATCTAAATATTTGGGTTGTCAGTTCTGCAGGCCTCCTAAGTGCTTGCTGAAGTCAATGGGTGTCCTCTGCTTCTAAGTCCACTGTTCAAAATTGCTATAAAGATTTAAAAAATAAATAAATAAAAAATTCCTACTACTGTGATATTTGATGTGTTTTAGAATGCATGTAAACAACTGTCATCTTTGGCTTTCCATATAATTTACAACTTTCTTTGTTACCTACACTGAAGCAGGGAGAAATATTTTTTCTATGTGTTACTGTGCTTGGCTTATACCTAATCTTAGACTATTGTTTCTTTTATGCTAACTTATATATTTTGCACCAAAATCATGCTTACAATATTTGTCAGAAATCTGTGGAGGGCAAAGATATAAACTGGTGGCAAGCAGACAGGGTTTCACAGAAAAGTGAGAGAACACTTTGCAAGATTCATGGTATGAGTTAAGCTGCTGGTTGATTAGTATTTGCAGCTATTTTTCCAACCACTTAAGAAAGGCTGATGTGCAGTACAATAAATCTAGTGATCGTAGAGGCTGATTTCCTGAATGTTAGCCTCTTGATTTCTAAAATGTCGGTAGTGCTTATAAATCAGAAGATTGTGCTTGGTATTCTGGGTAGTGTGCCTTTGAGGCCAGACTGGAGGGAGCACCAGGATTGGTGCCTTTCAGCTGAAACACTCAAAAATTGTCTGGAGAAAAAAATTCTCTTATGTGGGAAAATACTTTCTCGGTCTGTTGCCAGGAGGTGTCACTACAGTTCAGAAGGAACTGTTTTGTTCCTTGAGACACACTTCATTAGTTTCAAGGTCTCGTATCAGGTGCAAGAATGCACTGCCCTTTGCATGTCTGAAGAAGGAACACTGAAATGATGCAGTCTACTGATTGATATCTAGGCAAGTAAAGAGATGATGCTAGTGTTTGCTAAATCTGTTGTCCCACAAAAAATATCCTCACTATAATGTTACTGAAATCTGCATACAATGTGATACGTGTAAGTCCTGTCTTTGGGGAATTAGTGCTTACTTGGAGCTACCTGATACAGTCGTTTCTACTGCCTTGATCCTGTTCATCTTCCAGGGTTGTAGAAGAATCTCAGCAATCACTGATCAAATGTCTTACACTAGAATTAGCATAGCAACATACCTGTTGAAAACTATGAGGGTGAAAGTGTCAGTCTGAAGGAGATGGAGCCATGAGTAGGTTTGAGAATCGTATCCTTAAATGCTACTGATATCAGTCTTTCAAAATATTTTAAATAATTTATTTTAATGCATGAGATTCTCTTTATTCTCAATCAGTTTTGCACAGCATATTATATGTATTTTATACAGCCTGATAATGAGCTGAACGCTTGTTAATTATGTGTGTGTGGAACAGCATAGCTGTTGAATTATGCAAACTATTTTTATTCACAATTAACTCCTTCTTTTAACTATATCTGTCCTGGTTGAAAATGTACCCCTCAGGTTGCTATTATTAACTTCTCTGTTGTCACTTCATTATCACCAATCTTAGAGCTTTGGTGCTTTGAAGAGCGAGTCTAAAAATTGGAAGAGTTGGCTAGGCAATAAAAAAAAGCAAACAAAAAAAACTGTTAAAAGGCAGCTTCCTGTGTCGCAAAAAGCCAGCTGTTGGGAATTTTGTATTCTCTGCAATAATAATAATAATAATAATAATAATAATAATAATATAATGTAAAGTTTGGTAGTAGAGTGTAAAATCTGTAATGGTGCACTTAATTTTCTTTCTTCAGTTCTCTGATTTGTAATTCTAATTCTGTTTTTCTATTTAATATTGTCCCCCTTGATGTGGAAAAACAAACAAACTAACCTACCCAAAAACCAAAACTGAAGTTGTGTTATTTACAGCAAAATGCTCTGTTATACCAGATCAGTCATGGAGGAATTGCAGTCTTAAGTAGAGAGAGGTGCACTGTTCTCTGAATTTATTACCCTTACAAAAAGTATAATAAGTAATGGTAAAGCTGAACAGCTGTTTTTTACCTTGGATAGTATAAAAAAATTGCAGTGCTGGTGATACCAGTTGCTTACTAAACAGCATGTTTTTATGTTAACGTGGTGTCTAGTGTAGAGTTTCAATCGTTATGTGAGAATAAGGTTTTACAAAATCGGTGTCTTTTACTATGAATTATTCATATTGATGAATGCTGGTATGTAGCTCAGTATGTGCTGAATGGGGATGATGTTAGTTTACATGTGTTGGAGGGCATTCTTACAGATGTGGGGTGAACATATAGGTGATGAAAGCCATGCTGTACCTGTGCTTTTGTCAAGAACTCTAACCTCCATACTTAGACTGTGATGTCTGGCCATGTAGTACTCTGTGTGTGTCTGCGATCGGAATAGTATGACTGTGTCTTTTGAGCCTTCATTGGTGAAAGATGCACCAAAAGAGCTGAAAACCTGTATGGAAAACTTGCAAAATTCTGTCTGTTGAATGTTGCGTGTCTCTGTCACTTCTTCTCTCCTTGGTGCTTTCAAGTCTCATTCTGATATTGGAAGTGGTTGTTTTTATTTAGGACCCTGAAGTGGATGGGGACGAGTTTGTTAGCAGTTTTCTCAAGTCAGTATCACTGCTGGTGTTGGAAGCTTCAGATATTTTGGGATACATTTCTAGAGTAGGTGTCCCTTAAAATGCATTTTGATTTGCTGTGCTCTGTGCTCTTCCCAAGCTGTGGGCCATGGGGTCTGCCCCAGGATGATGAAACACTTCTGCCTTTGTGCAGGTGCTGTTGGAAAGCAGAGACAGTTTAAAGCAGGTTTTCTATCAAGTTGAAAATTATGAACTTAAACAATGTTATAACTGCAGAAGGACTGGTCAGGTGAAAATCTGTCTGAAATGCTTTCTGCTTTTCAGTGGCAAATGGTGATTCTTTCAATAAACAACAAACAAAAAACTACTTTCAAACACCCAAACAAAACAAAACATGAAAAACCATCCCAACGTAAAACTCCCAGTTTTCAGTTGAAAAAGCGTTTGACTTTTTTTTTTTTCCCACTGAAGATAATTGTGTTGTAAAAGGGAGAGATTTGTGGAAAGTGGAAATGGATAGTGAAAAGTCATTTCGCTCAAGATTTCTGAAACTTTGTGGTGGAGGGAGAAGGTAAGAAAAGCGAAGCTTTAATAGCAGTATTAAACTTTTCATTAAAAGAAAGACAGATTGATTTGGTATCTTGTATTTCTGAGTTTGACGGTTTAGGTGAGGAAGTTGCATTTAGCTAAAATAAGAAGAAAAAGCCATTGAACCATCTTGATCACAGGCCCTGGCTACATAAATCAGTATTACAAACAAAATACCTCTAATGTTGTCACTTGAAAACCCAATCAGAAACTGTGTGTGTTCGAACTCTGAGCTGAGTTAGTGAATTTCAGACTGAGGGACTTCTGTTTTTCTTCTCTAGTTATTGAATATTTTATGTGATTCATAAACAAATAATAATTTTAAAAAGCTTCACTGTGTCATAGTATGTGCATCTTGGACACCTGCTTGTGGGGGTGGGAGATAGGTTTTTTTCTTTGGACCTAACATTAGCTTGAAGGCTTCTTCAGTCTTGGTTGTTGTTTATGCAGAAAGTGTCCAAGAGATTTAATTTGTTGCGCTAACATCAGCTTGTTTCAAATAAGCCATGAAATGACTATTAGGCAGATTATCAGTCTTAAAGGATTATATGCATTTTTCATCTTAGGTGCTGCTGCAATATAAATACAGTAACAATAATCAGCTTAGTTAAGTCCAAGCAGGTGGTCTAAAAGGAAAAATGCATTTTCACTCTATCTTCAACTGTGTTACATGTCATTATGTAGACAATAATTAGGGAAATTGCTTAGAGGCATTTTGAAGTCTTATGTTCTAGGTAACCTAGGGTTTGTTTTTCTCTGAACTGTTTTTAAACTTCTGATTTAATGACATGACATGGACAGGAAAAACTTCCATTGTCTTATCTGCTTTGCACAAACTAACGGGGTATCACTGCAAGATGGTGACTGGATTTCCCTTCCTAGCAAGCTAATGACCTAGCAGTCTTTCAAGCTTTGTTAATGAAAATAATTTTTGGGGTTTTTTTCCCATACAGGGTATTTGTCTTCCCACCTTGGAAGCATAGTATCTTTGCAAGTAAAAAGATTATGACCATTTCCTTCCATGGCTTGGAAAGTGGTGGCAACAGTAGAGCTGATGGTGGTTCCTTCCTCTTTGTGGTTCCTTCATGTTCTCCCTTGAGTGGGCTGGGTGCTGCAGAGCCAGTGGGCTGCTGAGGGTTAATCAGAAATGTAGCAGCTTCCTAGTTAAGACTGAAGGTTAGCTCCAAAATAACTTTTAACTGCTGCCTGATTCTCAGTAACTTGGGATTTGCCCTTCTGTAACAGACACATTATATTTTCCTGAAGTTGTTACGTGTCTAAATTAGTTTCTTTGAAATAAATTACTTGGTTTACTGGCTATTTGTAGTAGTAAATGTATATGCCAAGTTCTTAAATGGATATTGATACTATACAAAATACTTTTATTCCTGGAAGCAACTATAAAACCAGAAACTAAAATGGGCAGTACCATTACTTTTGGGGATTCAGGGCTTGAATGAGTTTTTTTTAGTGTTTCATTATAGGGCTTAATTAAATGCTTGCCAAACTTTGCAGATTAATGTCAATTGTTCATAAACAATGTGGAGCACAATTTATTGTAGTGTCAAGGAGAAAATTTATGTGACCAAGAAAGTGTCTTAGGTAAGCAACCATTCCTGTTGTAATTTAAAAATATTTTCCTTTCTGCAGAATTCCTTTGGGTGCTTTCTGTGGCTGCTATAAAAACATGATAGCTTTAATTTTGTCAAAAGGTATTGTTATTAAGAACATTCATGGCAAAATGCTGCAAGATGTGACTATGGAAGTAAACATGTGAAAGAGGCAGTTTGGAGACTTAGAAATAAAGCCATAGGAGCTATGGGGAACTGGAGATTTTCAAAAAGCTTTTTTGTGTGTGTGTGTGTTGGGTTTTGTTGGTTGGTTGGGGGGAGGGGGTTTGTTTTTTGTGGTGGTTTTGTTTTTAATAATGGTTTAAACCTAGCTTAGAAAATTACATGGAAATTCCTTGACCTACAGATTAAAAAAGTAAGAGGAACCACTGTGGTAGCAAACTCTGCTACAATTGACCAGATCAGTGTTCTGGTGCAGGGAATGAGCCTGAGAGGAGAGCTGGGAGGAGAAAGCACAATCCCCATTGAAGGCGGTCTGTCCTGCATATGACTAAAAATTCCTTTTTATATCCTGTGTGTTCAGAGGAAAGCTTTTGCAATTTACGTTTCTTTTCCAGTTTTGCATTCTTGTGCAATTTTACAGAATCACAGAATCTTAGGGGCTGGAAGGGACCTCAAAAGATCATCGAGTCCAACCCCCCTGCCAGACCAGGGTCACCCAGAGCACATCACACAGGAATGTGTCCAGGCAGGTTTTGAATGTCTGGAGAGAAGGAGACTCCACAACTTCTCTGGGCAGCTTGTCCCAGTGCTCTGTCACTCTCATAGTAAAGAAGTTTTTTCTGATGTTTATGTGGAACCTCCTGTGCTCCAGTTTGCACCCACTGCCCCTTGTCCTATCACTGGACATTGCATTTCATTTGAGTGTTCATTCTTTCTAATTTAGGTCCAGACAATTTTTTCCTACATTATGTGGCTTTGTTTGAGATATTGCTTAGCATCTTCATCAACGACCTGGATGAGGGTATAGAATGTACCCTCAGCAAGTTTGCGGATGACACTAAGCTGGGAGGAGTGGCTGACACACCAGAAGGCTGTGCTGCCATTCAGAGAGACTTAGGCTGGAGAGTTGGGCGGGGAGAAACAGGATGACCATGAGCCAGCAATGTGCCCTTGTGGCCAAGAAGGCCAATGGCATCCTGGGGTGCATTAGAAAGGGTGTGGTTAGTAGGTCAAGAGAGGTTCTCCTCCCCCTCTATTCTGCATTGGTGAGGCCACATCTGGAGTATTGTGTCCAGTTCTGGGCCCCTCAGTTCAAAAAGGACAGGGAACTGCTCGAAAGAGTCCAGCGCAGAGCTACGAAGATGATTAGGGGAGTGGAACATCTCCCTTATGAGGAAAGGCTGAGGGAGCTGGGTCTCTTTAGCTTGGAGAAAAGGAGACTGAGGGGTGACCTCATCAATGTTTACAAATATGTAAGGGGTGAGTGTCAGGGGGACGGAGTTAGGCTTTTCTCGGTGATGACCAGTGATAGGACAAGGGGTAATGGGTGTAAATTGGAGCATAGGAGGTTCAAGGTGAATATCCGAAAAAATTTTTTTACTGTAAGAGTGACAGAGCACTGGAACAGACTGCCCAGGGAGGTTGTGGAGTCTCCCTCACTGGAGACATTCAAAACCCACCTGGATGAGTTCCTGTGTGATGTACTCTAGGTGACCCTGCTCTGGCAGGGGGGTTGGACTAGATGATCTCTCGAGGTCCCTTCCAGCCCCTAAGATTCTATGATTCTATGATTCTTCGAGTCTGAATATTAAGTATGAACCCAGGAAGAATTAACAGGATGTTATAAAAAGCTCCTTTATATGCTTGAAGTCTCTCTATATAGCAAAAAGATTGTTTACCTCAATGTTATGATCTAAGTGGTTGATTAAGTAGGATGATATCACTGGCCTGGCCAAGGTGAAAGGATATTTACAACAGGGCATTTTCAGACCCTTTGCCATTACCTTGTTCTTGATTTTTCTTTGTGGATTGTCCAGATAGAGGTGTTGACATGGTGTTATATTGTAGAGACCACCAATATTTAAGAAATGCAGGGGGGGGAGGGGAATAAAATTTGTTTTTTACCCGATGCTGTGCCACAGATGAATTGCAGGCAGAATGACCTAGAGGCTTATTCCACTTGAAATGTGGTTGAAGGGAGTAATTTCATCCTTCTGTCTCATGTAAATACTTTTTTTAATGAGGTGCTATTTACTCTCAAAAATGTGTACTAGCTTTTTTCATTGGAATAGGTTTTGGTCATAATAATGCACAACATACTGAATATTTTGCCACAGATTGATCTGCTGGGAATGGAGTGGAAACGTATGTTAATGAGACAGTGTAAAGATTTCACACGTCCACTGCTTCTGTTGTGCTTGTGTTTGAGATAAATGACAGACTCTGGGACACCAATTCTCCTCCTTGTTTGGACTTTCTCTAGACACCAAGAAAAAGGTTTGAAAGTCTAAACATAGACATCTAATGCTGTTTTAGATGCTTTGGGTACCTGAGACATCTGTCAGGGCTAGCAGGTGTGACAGACAACTTAATGCCTTCTTTAACAGGAGTTGAAACCCATGGTGGGATGTCCTCAGGCATCTAAAATAGCACTAGTTTTCTATGTTTAGGTACCTGCATTGTTCCTTGACAGTATTGCAAAACACAGTTAGGTAAAGATGATTTAAACAATTATATAGGTAAGTTTGTACGTGTTGAAGAAATTGCCTGTGGCAATTTGGTAGTGCAAGTTAGTGATAAAAATGAGATTCAAGATAAATTGTCTTTTGTATCAGTTTAAATTTCTTTTAAAATTGCTTGTAGTACAACCTATATGCAAATCTGCTATAGTATAACAAGTGAGGTGGGGGCTTTGCTTTTTAAAGAATGTTACAAAGCTCTATATAATCACCCATATTAAACTTAGTATGTATTGAACTGCTGACGTTGCTGCTCACGGGCCAGCTAGTGTCAAATTCACATCACTGGAGTCAGGGACAGGCTGGATCAATGTGCCAAAGTGCCTCTATGACATTCAACAAGACAAAGTGTTGGGTCCTGCACTAGGGTAACAGCAACCCCAGGCATCTACAAGCTTGACGAAGAGTGGCTGGAAGGATGCCCAAGGGAAAAGGACCTGGGGTGTTGGATGGTAACCAGTTGAATACAAGTCAACAGCATCCTGGTTTGTGTCAAAAATAGTGTGGTCAGCTGAACTAGGAAAGTGACTGTCCCCCTGTATTAGCACTGGAAATGCTGCACCTCAAATCTTTTGTTCAGTTTTTGACCCCCACTACATGGACATTTTGATACTGGAGAAAGTCCAGAGAAAGGCAACAAAGCTGGTGAAGGGTCTGGAGAACAAATTTGAGGAGTGGCTGAGGATATTCAATTTTGAGAAGAGGAGTCAGAGGGGAGACCTTATTGCTATCTACAACTGCCCAGAGGATTTTGTAGCAAGGTGGGGGGCCTGTCTCTTCTCCCAAGTAATGAGCAATAGACCAAGAGGAAGTGGCCTCAAGTTTTGCCAGGGGACACTCAGGATATAAGGTAAAATTTCTTCACTAAAAAGGCTGTCAGGCACCAGAACAGGCTGCCCAGGGCAGTGGTGAAGTCACCATCCCTAGAGGTATTTAAAAGATGTGTAGATGCGGTGCTAGGGATGTGGGTTGGTGACAGACTTGTCAATCCAAGGTTAACTTGATAATTTTAAACATCTTTTCCAACCAAAACAATGTTATGATTCTAGTTTAAAAGTAACAGCAGCATTTCTTATTTTGAGGCGTTCAGTGCCTGGGCAAAATACGTATTTAAATACATTCATTACACTCTAAATAATGGTGTTCTGAAAGTGGTGGTTACCCATTGAGTTCTATGATCAGAAAAGAAATTTGGGGTATTTCAGTGTTATATTATGTATTTACATTCTCTATGGTCAATGTATACTTAAACAATAAGGCACAGCAGGCATTAATCCCTTTGAAATGTACTCTTGATGTCAGAGAGGTGGCTGGGAATGAGCTGAAAGGTGTTACTTAAATTACCTGAATGGTACAGTAATCTTTCATTAATTCATTACCTGGGGTGTCTTATTTCTAATATGAAATGGTAATTTAAATAAATAGAAAGGTGAAGGAGTTTCTTTTTTAGTTTATAGGGATTTTAACAAAAGTTTGCTGTCCCTGGTAGCTAGTAATGAAAATCCTTTTTACATGCTGGATTCTGAAGGTGTTTGCTTCATTCATGTAAAGTCCAGCACTTGGCACAGTCAGAGCTACCAGAACCATCAGAACTTCAAGTGCAACTGCAGTCCAAGTGACTTCACCTATACGTACCTTCCATAGTTAATTCTAAGCAAAGCCAGAAATAACTTGGGTGTTAAAACCAGCTGAAGTGGTGAAAAACTAATGCAGTACAAAACACATTGTTTTTCATTATTTTTTTGAAAATGGAAAGAAAAAATTACATAGATGACTTTTTTTGATAGTGCATGATGCTTTCCAGTATGGAAGATCTAATAAAACAGTACATCATTACAAAGCACAGGAGAAGAAAACAAAAGTAGGAACAGAGTTTTTGTTATTTGCATATGAGATTCAAGATAAATTGTCTTTTGTATCAGTTTAAATTTCTTTTAAAATTGCTTGTAGTACAACCTATATGCAAATCTGCTATAGTATAACAAGTGAGGTGGGGGCTTTGCTTTTTAAAGAATGTTACAAAGCTCAATATAATAACCCATATTAAACTTAGTATGTATTGAACTGCTGACGTTGCTGCTCACGGGCCAGCTAGTGTCAAATTCACATCACTGGAGTCAGGGACAGGCTGGATCAATGTGCCAAAGTGCCTCTATGACATTCAACAAGACAAAGTGTTGGGTCCTGCACTAGGGTAACAGCAACCCCAGGCATCTACAAGCTTGACGAAGAGTGGCTGGAAGGATGCCCAAGGGAAAAGGACCTGGGGTGTTGGATGGTAACCAGTTGAATACAAGTCAACAGCATCCTGGTTTGTGTCAAAAATAGTGTGGTCAGCTGAACTAGGAAAGTGACTGTCCCCCTGTATTAGCACTGGAAATGCTGCACCTCAAATCTTTTGTTCAGTTTTTGACCCCCACTACATGGACATTTTGATACTGGAGAAAGTCCAGAGAAAGGCAACAAAGCTGGTGAAGGGTCTGGAGAACAAATTTGAGGAGTGGCTGAGGATATTCAATTTTGAGAAGAGGAGTCAGAGGGGAGACCTTATTGCTATCTACAACTGCCCAGAGGATTTTGTAGCAAGGTGGGGGGCCTGTCTCTTCTCCCAAGTAATGAGCAATAGACCAAGAGGAAGTGGCCTCAAGTTTTGCCAGGGGACACTCAGGATATAAGGTAAAATTTCTTCACTAAAAAGGCTGTCAGGCACCAGAACAGGCTGCCCAGGGCAGTGGTGAAGTCACCATCCCTAGAGGTATTTAAAAGATGTGTAGATGCGGTGCTAGGGATGTGGGTTGGTGACAGACTTGTCAATCCAAGGTTAACTTGATAATTTTAAACATCTTTTCCAACCAAAACAATGTTATGATTCTAGTTTAAAAGTAACAGCAGCATTTCTTATTTTGAGGCGTTCAGTGCCTGGGCAAAATACGTATTTAAATACATTCATTACACTCTAAATAATGGTGTTCTGAAAGTGGTGGTTACCCATTGAGTTCTATGATCAGAAAAGAAATTTGGGGTATTTCAGTGTTATATTATGTATTTACATTCTCTATGGTCAATGTATACTTAAACAATAAGGCACAGCAGGCATTAATCCCTTTGAAATGTACTCTTGATGTCAGAGAGGTGGCTGGGAATGAGCTGAAAGGTGTTACTTAAATTACCTGAATGGTACAGTAATCTTTCATTAATTCATTACCTGGGGTGTCTTATTTCTAATATGAAATGGTAATTTAATTAAATAGAAAGGTGAAGGAGTTTCTTTTTTAGTTTATAGGGATTTTAACAAAAGTTTGCTGTCCCTGGTAGCTAGTAATGAAAATCCTTTTTACATGCTGGATTCTGAAGGTGTTTGCTTCATTCATGTAAAGTCCAGCACTTGGCACAGTCAGAGCTACCAGAACCATCAGAACTTCAAGTGCAACTGCAGTCCAAGTGACTTCACCTATACGTACCTTCCATAGTTAATTCTAAGCAAAGCCAGAAATAACTTGGGTGTTAAAACCAGCTGAAGTGGTGAAAAACTAATGCAGTACAAAACACATTGTTTTTCATTATTTTTTTGAAAATGGAAAGAAAAAATTACATAGATGACTTTTTTTGATAGTGCATGATGCTTTCCAGTATGGAAGATCTAATAAAACAGTACATCATTACAAAGCACAGGAGAAGAAAACAAAAGTAGGAACAGAGTTTTTGTTATTTGCATTTTTTTTTTGTCTTAATGCACACAGTTAGTACAAGATGTTTTTATTTTATAATATGGAAGTGTATATATTCATAGGTTTTAACATCTGTTCTTTTCCAATTGCTTTCTTACCAACTATTCTTTAAATATTTCAGAGAAAACCCAGGGGCTTATTAAAATTTTAGTAAGAAATATTTTTTTTTCCCCAGGGCAAACAAGATGCTATTGCTAAAGAAATATTAGCAAATTACTATTTTGCCTTAACTGTAATGATATTATAATTATACTCTGTTATAAAGGAAATGTATACAGGTTCATTGTTTTTCATCTCTTCTGGGTAAAAACTAATCTTGCACTGGAATGTGCACAGATGGGAATAATAATTGTAAGCACTAGTTATGACTATTTCTGTGCAAAAAAATAAGTTTGTTTTTCATCTTGATTTTGTTTTGAGAAGCAGAAAAAGCAATGGTAAATAATAAATCCATACACATCCCACCATATTTTTATTATTCTCTGTATTGTGATAAAATGGACAATAATGACACAGTATTTTCATACACTGGAAGTGATGACTGCAAAGTCAACATGGAAAAAGAATGCTGTTTTATGAGATTTCACAACTAAGAAGCAAGCAGGAATTTCTTCACTTGATACACATTCATTTTCTTATGGGGTAATTATCTTGCCAGATATGGACTTGGGAAGGACCTTTCCTGTTAGCACCACTGGGATCTTTTTCTTGACAGTTGTTATTGTGGGGCATGATGTGTTTTCTGGAGCCATTTGGAATATTTCTTTTAATTGAATGTTTACACATAAATATAAAATTACAGAAAAAGCCTTTGTTTTTTTCCATATAGTGTTGTTACTGACATTTTGTCTGTTAGTGCTGAAAATCTTGGTTTTGTTTAGGACCACCTGTATTTTGTGGTAGGCGAAGGAGGTTGGGGAAGGGGGTCCCCTTGTGGCACTGGCATGATAATGTCTGTTGCAAGCTCTGCTATCCTGTGAATTCACAGTTCTTTCTCTACCTGCTTCTGTACTCTAGCATTTCATAAACACGATTTTTAAAAATGGAACTGGCGTAGCCTGCAATACTGTGACTGACTCTTATAAGTGTGAAAAGTGTAAGACAGGATCT
>NW_009952711.1:7608614-7644185 GCF_000747805.2 Chaetura pelagica
TGCTAATCCAAAATCATTAAAATAGAATGAAATGTGTTCCTTAACCTTGTCAGTAAACAGCTGACTGAAGGAGTTATATATAATCTGTAAATTTATTTAAGCTCAGCTAGACAGTTGATACTGTCTTGCTGTTTGTCTGAGTCCTACTAAGTTCTTGGCTGCAAGTTTCTCCTGTAGCAAACTCCCCAAGTTAGTCTTGCACTGTGCAAAAATACTGTCTTCTCTCAATTTTACCTTCCAATTTAGTTGTATCTCTTCTGTACTCTGAGAAACGTCTGACTTAGCTTCTCTGTACAATTTATTGTTCTGCATAGCTTTATCATATCAGATCTTGCGTATTCATCTCTTTAACAATTTTCATTACTAGTCTCTGGACCTCTACAATGTTTTCTTGTGTTGACTCATGTAATTACAATATTGAATTTTCTTTTTTTTTTCTTTCTATTTCTTTATGGAGTAATACTTTTCTCCTGTGTGTTTGCAGATCAAATTGAAGCTAGTGTGTAAGCAGAGCAATGCAGGAAGTAGTTCTATTAGGTAGCAATGAACATCCTTTAAAAAATGGTTTAAAAAACTATCTGTAGCAAGTTTTGCTGCCTTTCAGATCTTCCTTGATCCCTCTTCCTTCGGATTTCAGCCAGGACCTGAAAGCACTTACCTTCAGTGCAGGAGGAGGGAGCTAATTCTTGATTCCTGACTCCTCGACCCAGGGGGTGCCAGTGGCAAGTCTACCTTGGTGCACTGTGGCAACAGCAAGTAAACTGCTGTACTTCCTGGGAGCTGTCGAGGGAGATTTTCCTAGTTTGGCTTCTTGGCTTCCTTTTCCTCATAGACCCATTGTGAGCTATGTTGAGGACTCGGAAGTATGGAAAACATGCTTGTGCAAAAAAAATTTGTTGTTCATATCTCTGAACTGGGTAAACTGTAGAGGTCATGCCAGGAGAGTGCTGAATGACCTTGTTGATAACAGCTATTAACAATTGTTAAAGCTTGCTTGTATTGTCAGCTGCAGCCCAAGAGCAGTCAGTATTGTTTCTTCTGGAGTGCCTTGCCTTGTGTTTGAGCTTATTAATTTGCTATACTTGTTTGTGTTACAATGTACCGTGTCTTCTAGAGATGCAGGGCATGAAGGCTCTGTCTTCATCTCTTTTTGCCTTGGTAACTAACCACAGTCTGGGAAACTTAGGAAGGGAAGACCTAGTAGGCTCATTTACTGAGGGTCTGGAGAGCAAACGAGAAAATTGGTTAGATCATTAAAACCAGTGATGGTAAAAATTTGCATTTTCCCCTGCTGACTCAATTCACTGCTGGGGTTTTTTGAGGTTTTTTTGTATTTCCTTCATTCTTTCCAGAACAAGAACATAAAGTCAGTTGGTGCCATGCCTTTGGTGCAGTTTAGACCTTTCAAATCCCCTCTGAGCTACATAAGTAGCAAAATTAATGCTTGTAAAACTTAAAATACTTTGTCTTTCAGGATAAGAGGTTTCTACAGTAAGTGACAGAATTTTGTATACTCTACCTGAAACCTGATTAAAGCCAGCCAAATCTGTGGCTGTAGAAACTGCTTGAGAGGGCAAGCAGTCAATTCAGTTTTATATCAGTCTTGAAACCCACATTTTGGTAAACCGGAAGTGCTTTTTGTATCTGCTATGTGTGAAGTGAGTTCAGAACAACAAAAAAAGGCTACTGTAGCATATATACTGACACATGTCAAGTTAATCCTTTGAACTGGTTGAGGGCTATTAAAATTGTTTTCCACTTTCCAAATCAGATATTTCTTTCAGGGAGAAAAAACATAAAGGCTGAAATTTATTCAATGTAATTAGCCATAGCTTGCAGTGCTAGCTGTTTGCTCTCCTTTTGCATGCTCTAATTCATTTACCCCACACCTGATGATATTACAGATGCTGATAGAACTTATGAGGAACTCAAATATTATTAATTGCTTGACTGGTGAGAAGTTTTGAAGCATTTAAAAAGAGGAAATGTTAGAGGAGAGAGAAATTCCTGAGGATTTTTACAAATACATGGGTAGAGGCATCCTACACAATCCATCCTGTAGCATTCTGATGTTGTTTAACTGTAGAATTAGTAACTTGGCACACTTCCCAAGAGACATAAGACTTTGTAAGAAATAATTCTTATTATGGCATGATGCTGCCCTTTCTAAAATTGATTTGGCAATGGAACATAATATACGTTACTCCTGCTGTGAATGTAAAATTCTTAACTGTTGGATCTTTGTATTTTGACAGAGGTGCTGTTATTCAGCAGTTTCTTTATATTATGTGTGTAAGTATATGTACAAACAAGAAAAATCTGAATAATTGTGAATAATATGCTAGAGGCTTTTGTTTGAGTTTGTCATTGCAATATTTCTTGAAATAGGGGACATAAAAAAGCACTTTCAGCCTTTGAGTATGAATCTCCCATACTATGAGTAAGTCTGTCTGAACTGTGTTTTATTTTGTTGCTTGTATGTATCTGTAGTACCAGTCTCATGGAGAAAAGGATGAAGGTCCTCTTTTAAGCACAGAATGAACTCATACTACTTCATATGGCAAGAATGAATTGTAAGGGGGAAAAGGAGCTATATTTGGAGTAAAGAAATTGCCTATTCTTCCAACTTAATGCACAAAACTGGCTTTTCTTATGACTACTCAAATCTCTGCAGAAATGGCTTATGTGGTCTTTGGGGCCTGTGTAACACACACACTCTGGTAACCAAGGGTAGAAATTCAGTGCTCAACAGGCAACACCATGGGTGTTCTAGAAGTGTCATAAATTTTGCATGTGCAGGTCTTGAATTTTATCAGACTTCCATAATATTTACTGATCTGCTAAAGAATTAATAAATAGAATTTAGATCCTAGACTAAAATATGGGAATAGTAGTCATACACTTTGCACACGAGCAATAGGTGCCTTTCATCATTTCTTCTCTTGCTGAAAGCAACTGTGCAGTGTAACAGCTCTCATTCTGCTGCTTAGAAATTGCATCCAGTACAAGCTGGAAAGGAAGGACATTTACAGAGGAAGGGAGTTGCATACAAAGAAGTTACAGGTGTATTATAAGGTCAGTGGTTATCTGTGCAAAGCACTGTATAGCATCCAGACTATTGCACACTTCATGTCCTCCTGTAGGAGGAAATTCTGCAGTAAACAATTAGGTAATGATTGAAGATAGCTGATCAAAGTCATTACTGACATAAGCAAATAGAATCCCACTGACATACCTATTGTGATCTGTAGTTTTGAGGCTTGGTATGAACTCTAAAAAGAGCTAACAAAGCCAGATGAGCAGAAAGCAGGATGGCACATGAAATTGATTTTTGACAAGTGAAAAACTGCTCATATTGGAAGGACTTAATGTACACATTGCTTCTTTCTCTTCAGCCTCACGTACAGCAGTGCTCCACCATCAGCTTTCTTTCAGATGATAAATCATTTTGAGGTCTCATCTACTTACTGACTTCTGGTGTATGTGGAATAAGGTAGCACAATCTATCCCTGATAAACCTAATTATATCTCTCTGTGACTGCAAAAAATCATATCTTTGTCTCAGAAAAGATCGCCTGTGTCTAAGACAACCCTGTGAAGCTGCAGAAAACCTGACGTGGTGGGGGAAAGAAACAAGCTTGCATGCAGAAGCATAGTGCTGCCATTTTAAGGAAGTTGCCTATCCACTTCAGAAGGAAGAAGAGGCGCTGGCAAGTCTCAGTGTTTGTGTCTTCTCCCTGTTCTCGCAGTAACTTGGAAACATCCAGATATTGTCAGACATCTATGACCAAGTGTGTCCTGTTCTAAGAAAATGTTCAGCAAATGTGAATTTCAGGAAACTTCTGGTGTACATTGAAAAAATACTTCACATGCCATAAATCATTTGGTATTTGCTAAATAAATTCCATGCTCTAGAATAGCACAGAATATAAAAATCAGAGTTGAGATCTAACGTTTTAAGGAGAATGACAAAACAGACTTCAATCTGGTCATTTTTCACACTGAATCTCTAGGGTGGTAGAGAGGGAGAAATACAGTTTCTTGGGGGGAGGGGAGAAAGCACATACTCAAAGGAAGTACTGAATTTGGAGCTGATAGCAATCCAGTCTTAATGTTTTGACAATTGCTAGAGTTCTCTGAACTCTGTTTTCTAGAGATTTCTTCCTTTATTTGCCTTGTGTGACTTGCATGTTTGTTTACAGATTGAAATTGAAGTTGAGTTAAAATACAACTGCACAGATTAAAACATAGTACCTTAAACTATTAGAGTGGAAGCTCTTTTAATCCAAGAGGTGGCTTTATCTTATGCCTCTCCCCTGTTTGTCCGTTGTTCTCATGTTCTCACTGTCAGTCATTATGTGCAAGATCTTTGGTCTACTATTGCAGAAGCAAATTCTTACATTCAAGGGACAAAATGAACTGGTTAATGTTGTTAAAACATTTGTCAATTTTTCACATGAGGTGCAAATTAAAAGAAATATGTTGCTAAGCAGAGCTACTAATAAGAGCTATATTAATAATGAAAGGAAATTTAACAGCATGACTGCACAAGCAGAAGAAGGCTTTGAAAAGTCCAAACTTATGACTGTGACTGAATAAACCCATTAATTCCTTACACATTTCCATTCTCATTCCAGGCAATCAAAATGAAAATATGTAGCTCTTTATTACAGGGAAGGAAGATGTGCTTTATTAAGAATATCACAGTACATATGTGGTTGCCTATTAAAAAGTCACAGAGACTGGGAACACCATAATTTTAGATTTAAAAAAATAATAAAAAATGTATTCTGTAGTGGATCTTTTGCTTACAGAACTCCCCCTACTGATAAAGCTTCAGGTGCATCATGCTGAAAACATTTAACAAATCAGAGTAAATAATTTAAAGTAAGAAAAACATACCACCTTGCTGATTTCTGATGTGCAACAGAGAAATAGAAATTAAGCACTATATTTTTTTATTCTACTGTTGATCAAACTGCTTTTGCATGTTTTCAACTGTGTCAGTAGGAATCACATCTATATAAACACATGAACTTGAGAGGTGCTGCTGTGATACATTGATATGTCACTTTTTTAAAAAGTGTATGTAGAGAAGTTATGTTATTAGGCAGTAGACCAGAAAGGATGGGTCTGTCTTAAAAACAGAAGTGTACTGATCATTTGCTAGGTCTGGATTTGCAATGAAAGAGTAAGGGTAGATGAAGGAATCTATAACTGATTCCTTAATCCTTCATTGTCTGTGATCCTTCATGATCTGCTGTAACAGAACCAAGGTCCTAGATGAGTTAAAACCTCTATGTAATAGGGGTCTGTGTTGCTGTTCTCTATTCCAGTTATTTTCTCACAGTGTAACAAGTAGAAAAAATCTAGTACAGCTCTTCCTTATTGCTGCTTTTACAAATGAATGGGAATTCTTCCCTTGAGCTCCCCTGCCACACCAATACTGAAATATCTGATGGAAGAAGTTGCCTGAATACTTGTTAGATGTGACTAAATTTGATATGATGGGGAAAGAAAATAGAGAACAAGAAGGATTATTTTAAGGAGAGAAATGAAGTACAGGGAAGCAAATAAGACATAAGGAAAAGAATAAGAAGTTTACAACTGAGAAAGATGATGTGGTGATATTAGGAGAAGATAACACTTTTTAAAGAGATGTAGGAAGAATTCTACACTGAAATCTGTAAAGCGAAGGAAGGCAAGAAAAAATAAATTGAAAGTGGATGGTCATTTCAGACTCTTAAACTAATAACTTCTCAACCTCTTCCTCTAAAGGTTCCTTTTAATGTTCAGGAAATGAGAGAATATATCGAGAAGACTTGCTGTGAAAGTGGCTGGCAGCAATCAGGAAATTTGGAGTTAATGCTAACACTTTCTCTATTAGCCATTGTACTGCTTTGTTACTGGGGTGACTTGCGCTTGTTGTCCTAATCTTTAATACAAGATATATTGTGCTTCCTCTCAGAAACAGGACAGAGTACCTGAAGTGCTGCACCAATTACTTCCCTTATCATTCCCTGTTTAGACTTTGCTTCAGTTACTTTTAAATGAGGATTTCTGAAATCTTGAAATTAAACTTCTAGTTATTAGACCTGATCCTTCAGACCTTGCGTGGGGAACAACTCTCTTTCATGCTGTGCTTGATAGACACTTCACTGCACATATAATAGAGTGGCCCTGAATGTATTTGTATAGGCTTTTACCTCAGGGAGAACAGCAAACTTAGGTAGTTGACTCTGGGTATGATCCTTTGTCTATTGCTGTTATTTTTAAAATTTTCATCCTCAGGCTGTGGCAATGTGTACTAAATAAATCATAAACATCATACTTAACAAAGCACATGCAAACTATTTGAGCTGCAGAGGGTGCTTCCCAGATAGTTGAGAGGTTTGTGTATGTGAATTATTTATTTGGGGGGAAGGGGCTGAGGGTTGATGGTTCTAGCCTGTCACCAATTATCTCTAACAAGTGGTAGTCAAGTACTCAGCAGTGGAGATGGGTAGTATCTAGCAGGATTGTTAACCCAAGCTTATTAAAAAAAAAAAAACAAAACACCTTAAAATCACTACAATTCATTATTACACTGTCTGAACCATGCAGCTAGTATCTTGATCCAAAAATGGGAGAAACTGCTGTTTTTCCAGGTAGCTGTATTGCTAGTCCTTAAGTCCTGTCACAGAAATTTATTGTGGCAAAATGTAAGATTGGTAATGACAAAAGTGCTGATTTCTTCTCTGGTCAAACAGATTTCATAGAATCATATAGGTTGGAGGGGACCTCTGAAGGTAGAGTCCAACCCCTGTGCTGCAGCAGGAACACCTAGGGCAGATCACACAGGAATGTATCCAGACAGGTCTTGAAAGTCTCCAGAGAAGGAAACTCTACAACCTCTCTGACCTCTCTGGGCAGCCTGTTTCAGTGCCCTGTAACCCTCACAGTAAAGAAGTTCTTCCTCATGTTGAGGTGGAACTTCCTGTGCTTGAGTTTCAATCCATTGCCCATCATCCTATCAAAGGAACAAGTGAAAAGAGGTTGTCCCTGCCTTCTTGTCATGGCACTTCATTAAGGAGCAGATAGAGGAACAAGATGTCAGACATCATATTTTATTGTATGTTTCTACTCTCTACTCCTCTTGATACAACAATTTTCTGTTCAATGAATGAGACATCCTGCAGTACAAACCCTGCAGCCACAGATCCTGCAGCTGTGACTGCAGAACTACTATTCTGGTATGTCTAGGCTTCTAAGAGCAATACGAATCCTTGAATAATTATTTCTTTAATATTTAAGAGCATGTAGCTGACTTTCACTTGGGGAAAAAGAGAGACAAAGTATCTAGCAGTGCTGCACTGGCATTCACAACTGGCTGCAACCATTTAGCTCTCAGGCAACACAGTAGAAAGCAGAGAAATACACTAGGGCTGGGATTCAGCTGCAGGCAGTAGTCAGCTGATTGCATCTCAATGTTGTTGAATAAGATATCCAAATTCAGTTACAGTCAGTGGAGAACTTGAAAAGTTTATCAGTGGAGTCTCAAGTGCCATACAGCTGACCAATATATGTATTTACTTGTGCTTCGGCTGAATCCTGTGCAGACTTCTTTGCAAGCACCAACCAGAGGCACACATTCCTTGTCTAACACAGGTAAAGCCATGTTTGAGATGTTGTAGAATATCAGAGGTGTCCTTCTGAGACTGACAGATGAGACAACTTCATGCATAAGCATTACTGAGCTTCATCAAACTTGGTATTTTACATGGAAAGTCAACATCATGGTTATCATTACAGACTAACATTTCTCTTAATGCATCTTCTCAACCTAGCAGGCTGAGGGAGAATATTGGCTGAGAGGTAAGCAGCAAAACTAGCAGAAGAGTCAGGGTTGACAGATGCAGAGGCTCTGCATGCTCCAAGCAGCTGCAGAACTGAGCCTGTGGATGCTTGGTGTAATTCTTTCTGGAAAGAGGTTGCTATCATGGGACCTCCTTAGGAGCAGGGTCTTGTTTATTTTAAAAGTCCTGGTATTAATAAACTTTCTAACACATAAACCAGATCTTATAGTTAAAAAATTATTCTCTACAGGTATATAGAATAATAATAACTATTTATTTGATAGTAAAATCCTGATAGCTGGAAAGACTCTAGGCAGCCAAAGCACATGTAGTGTGTGTAGTGTGTGGTGGTAGGTGATGATTTAAGGATATTGGCAAGGCAAAGTTTCGTAGTATCTTTTATTAGACTAGCCTTTTCTTGATTGAATAGATAAATGACCTTTCCAAGGTAAAAGCTTGCTACAGAAACATAACAATTTCCATTTTTAAAGTTCTAAACTTTTAGGATCACAAGTAAAACAAGGGCTCAGAGATTGCCTGCACACCTAAAGCCTCAGTTTTAAGAAATATCCAGAGCCATTCCAGTTATTCACAAGTGAACTGACCAGTTTGGCCCTCAGATTCTTTTTTTTACTGAACCAGATTCAGAAGGCTGGTTAGCTGAAACCAAAGTTTTCCATGCTCAGTGTGATATGGGCTGAAGCACACACAGAAAATTGCCTTCCCCCTCCCTCCCATTAGTGCTTGTACTGAATGACTGTAAGGATTGTCTCTTGTTCTTTCAAAAGCAAGCCATTCATTAGGATGCTTTACCTTTACTAAAAGACGTGTTTTCAACTTCGACATGGCCACTGGCCAGAAAAGCAATTTCCTTTTTTTTTTTTTTTTTTATATACCATAATCTTATATGTTTATTTTTTGAAG
This sequence comes from Chaetura pelagica, assembly GCF_000747805.2. Lineage (NCBI taxonomy): Eukaryota > Metazoa > Chordata > Aves > Apodiformes > Apodidae > Chaetura > Chaetura pelagica. Next base: position 7,617,374 of record NW_009952711.1, read on the forward strand.
GAATACTCTTGATGCAGGGTGTAAGGCAAGAGAGACTGATTTCTGATCTCTGTTACTTGTCTGGGCTGCACTGCACTGGGTGTGCATGGAAACAGAGTGCTTGGCTGAGATTATCATTCCAGTCTGGAAACACGAGGTTCAGGTTTTTCTTGAGGTTTGTGTATGGATGAAATGGCAACATTCTTGTATCTGGCCATTGAAATCAGACACTGAATCAGTCAGAATTGTGTTTTTTGTGTATCAAATTCTCATTTATCTGGTGAGGTGTCCCTAGTACTCCTGGAATAGAATATAGATTTTTTGCTACTTTTCAACTGGGCTTTGGGCAACTGCCTGAATACTAGCAGTTTCATAACAACCCTCACATCATTTAAGTTTTTCCTCAGGGAATTGAAGCCAATGTTGAATTCTGTTACTGGACAACTTTTTAAACATCTTTCTTTTGTGATTTTTACCTGTATGAATACACAGTACCCAAGACAAATACATGTAAAAAAGTAGTGGTTTATGTCTGTTAGTGTTGTGTGCTCCTCAGGTAGTCCTTACAGAGATAGATCACAGCTGACTGCTTCTCTCACCCTCCTTCAGAACTTTCCCAGAATTACCTTGAATTCTATTTTATTTCTTGGGTCTTGTTTTTGGACTCGCCTGTGTTTACTGTTCATTTAAGAAAATCAAGCAGCAGCATTTCTGAGGTAGTTTAAAATAACCTCCAGGTATCTGCTACTGAGAACTGACTCAAAGTCTGGGGTTAGTAAGTACTCTCCGGGCTGGGCTCCCTTCGACAACTGAGCTTCTCACTCTTTCTTGATCCCAGCAGCAGGACCTGAAAATTGGGGAAACCCCTCTTAACTCTTTTTTCTTGACTGCTTTTAGCCAGCAGAGCAGTCACAGCTGGTATCAACAGCCCCTTGCCCATCGAGAGATGGAGCTCAAGTCCTGGCATTCTGTCTCCTGTGCTTCTCCTTGCCAAGGAATGTGCTGAGAGTGGAGATACAGTGTGGAATGCGTGGGGCCTAATACTGGTCTGTGAAGGGGGGTAGCTAAAAGTTTTTTAAACCAAATAATAAGCAGACATTTCCTAATGTATCTGCATGAGTTAGAAAGTGAAACAGAAGATGGAAGAGATCTTACTGAAGTTAGTCCCAGCAGTTTTAACTCCCATATCCGAAGAGAGTGTTCTATGTGCCAGCCCTGAGCGACAGCAATGTCCATTATCTGCTTGATGGCCCAGAGGTGCATAAAAGCAACAGAGGAATATAGACAACATGCAAGAAGGAACATGACTCAGCTTGCAGGGCTTAGGAGGAAGGAAAACTGCTGGTCCAAAATTATTGTTTAGCATGTCTGCATTTTACATAAGTAAACATGGAAAGCATTTTTAAAGTTAATATTAGACTGAATAAAAAATGTCTCCCACCCAAAAGTCCTAGGATTAGAGAGAGGCTATGTGTGACAGTGGCATTTACTTCCCAACCAAATCTACTTTCTGATACTACAAGGAGAATAATAGTTAAGCACTCAGGCAATTTTCAGGACATAGAGAAATGCCTTGTAATTTTAATGCAGTACTCAGCACTTTAAAAATTGGCAAACAAGCTTTCATTGCCTGTGTCCCGATTTAAGCAAATTTTCTGTGGATTGAACCCTTCCTTACTTAAGATTTTGCTGGGGATTAGACTGACATTTGGGTCTAAGGAGTGCAATTCTCAATGTCAGGCCTATTTCTGTACAGTAGATTATTCTTCATTTTTGCAGAAAATGATTCAATTGAACTAATCTGACAGGGCTGACTGGATGTCCATTATAGTGCTGCATTACAATTGCTAAACAGAGTATTGGAAGGGCACTAGGTACAGTCTGGCAAAGACAATACATAATTTGAATGATGGCACTAAGGGAGCATTTCAGAACTCAGTAAGTGGGATTCCAAGTTTAGTAAGTGGGTTTCTGAGAACACTTGGCAATTGAGAGGAAGAAAAGCAAATGAGAGTAACCAATTGTGAGAATGACACAACCTCAGCCTAACACTGAGCTACATGTTGCTCCCCTTGGGCTGGGAGCAGGCTTGGCAAGTGCTAGCAGTCAAGCCATCTGTATAGCTGGATCAGACTTTTCACAGCCAAAATGGATCCATTTATGGAATTCTTTTGATGGGCATGTTGGAAAATACAGAATATATAGTTTTCATTATTGTTCTGTTTTGCCTCTTGTTCCCTTTGATGTTACCCACTGACTTCCATTAGAGTTTGAGCTTCATTTAGCTAAGCATGCAGACCTGGCCTTGTTGTCAGTGTTGCTCCCTGCAGATCTCCTCCTGTTCCTTCATTTACATGTTTCCTTGTTTTTGTTTAAGCAGAAGGGGAAGCTTCAAGCCTTGAATGCATTACTCATTAGCTTCCAGTCAAAAATAGACAGTCCCTTATTCAAAGTGAATGTTCTCATCAAATTTGTAGTATGTCCTGGGAATTTCTAGGAAGTGTAGCATTAATGTAGCATTGTTTGGATAATTGCAGCAGAAAGCTGATCTGGTCTTTTAGGTCAGAATCCAATACTCAGCTCTAATCTTTTCCTGGAGTTGTCTAACTGGCCATGTGAACAAGAAACTTCTCAACCTCTTCCTCTAAAGGTTCCTTTTAATGTTCAGGAAATGAGAGAATATATCGAGAAGACTTGCTGTGAAAGTGGCTGGCAGCAATCAGGAAATTTGGAGTTAATGCTAACACTTTCTCTATTAGCCATTGTACTGCTTTGTTACTGGGGTGACTTGCGCTTGTTGTCCTAATCTTTAATACAAGATATATTGTGCTTCCTCTCAGAAACAGGACAGAGTACCTGAAGTGCTGCACCAATTACTTCCCTTATCATTCCCTGTTTAGACTTTGCTTCAGTTACTTTTAAATGAGGATTTCTGAAATCTTGAAATTAAACTTCTAGTTATTAGACCTGATCCTTCAGACCTTGCGTGGGGAACAACTCTCTTTCATGCTGTGCTTGATAGACACTTCACTGCACATATAATAGAGTGGCCCTGAATGTATTTGTATAGGCTTTTACCTCAGGGAGAACAGCAAACTTAGGTAGTTGACTCTGGGTATGATCCTTTGTCTATTGCTGTTATTTTTAAAATTTTCATCCTCAGGCTGTGGCAATGTGTACTAAATAAATCATAAACATCATACTTAACAAAGCACATGCAAACTATTTGAGCTGCAGAGGGTGCTTCCCAGATAGTTGAGAGGTTTGTGTATGTGAATTATTTATTTGGGGGGAAGGGGCTGAGGGTTGATGGTTCTAGCCTGTCACCAATTATCTCTAACAAGTGGTAGTCAAGTACTCAGCAGTGGAGATGGGTAGTATCTAGCAGGATTGTTAACCCAAGCTTATTAAAAAAAAAAAACAAAACACCTTAAAATCACTACAATTCATTATTACACTGTCTGAACCATGCAGCTAGTATCTTGATCCAAAAATGGGAGAAACTGCTGTTTTTCCAGGTAGCTGTATTGCTAGTCCTTAAGTCCTGTCACAGAAATTTATTGTGGCAAAATGTAAGATTGGTAATGACAAAAGTGCTGATTTCTTCTCTGGTCAAACAGATTTCATAGAATCATATAGGTTGGAGGGGACCTCTGAAGGTAGAGTCCAACCCCTGTGCTGCAGCAGGAACACCTAGGGCAGATCACACAGGAATGTATCCAGACAGGTCTTGAAAGTCTCCAGAGAAGGAACCTCTACAGCTTCTCTGGCCAGCCTGTTCCAGTGCTCCATTATTCTCACAATAAAGAAGTTTTTCCTCATGTTGAGGTGGAACTTTCTGTGTTGTCACTTGGTGCCCTTTCACCTCCTCCTATCACAGAGCACCACTGAAAAAGAGACTGGCCCACCCTTGATATTCACCCTTCAGATATTTATAGACATTAATAAGGTCCCCTCTTAGTCTTTTTTTCTCAAGACTAAACAGCCCCAGGTCTCTTAGCCTTTCCTCATATGACAGATGTTCCAGTCCCTTAATCACCCTTGTAGCCCTGTTGGACTCTTTCCAGCATATCTGAATCCCTCTTGAACTGGTGAGCCCAGAACTGGACACAATACTTCAAATGCTGTCTTATGAGGGCAGAGTAGAGGGGAAGGAGAACCTCCCTTGACCTGCTGGCCACACTCTTCTTGTTGCATCCCATGATACTACTGGCTCTGTTGGCTATGAGGGCACATTGCTGTCCCATGGATAATTTGTCCACTTGTTTACTGAGTATTTAATCAGTTAGCATGACTCTTCCAAAGGCTAGGTTTATTGTTTACTTCCAATAAACAGAAAATAAAGTCAGGGATATAGCCATGTATAGCAAACAACTTTTGTGAAAGAAATAAAATGGCTTGATTTCAGCTTAAACTGTGAAGAGAATGTTATCTGTATGGAGGATGTGGGTGTCCTTTTTCTGTGGATGCTAAAGTAATTAATACAATTTCCTCACTTTTCACTTTTAGAGAGAAAGAAGTTTCAGATTAAATTATGGTAACTGTGTTGTCCTCATTCTGAAGTTGATTCATTAAACTGAGAGAGAGCCTGTCAGGAGGGTCACTTGCAGAAAGGAGGCACAGTGACCAGGTCGTGCTCCTGGAAGGACCAGCTATGAAGATGAAGAATCATAGCTGAAATTATTTTTAGGCCCAAGAGGATTGTTTCTTCCACAGACTATGCCTTTTATGTTTTATGTTTTCTGCTGTAAATATTTATTACTCTCATATTTTGTTTGTTGTTTCTAAACATGGGGTTTTGTAGCATAAGCAACCTCCCTGCTCTGCCAGCCCAAAAAGAGACAGTGAGTGCAAGGGAAGTGTCAGGAGAAACCCAGCATGCCTATGATGTGACACTTTGTCTAATACATTGTCATGTTATTCCTGCAGAAGTTTGCTAATTAGTCGTTAAATTAAAGTTATCCCTACAATCTTGTCCAAAATGTCACATGAATAACATTTGTTCAGAACCAACTGACAAAGATGATTTTTTTTTTCATTATGTTATTTTATGTGGTGTCTTTCAATCTCTGTGCTTCGTACGTGCCCTTTTTAGCAAGTGGCATGAACTAGTATTTAAGTGAGGGAAATTGTCCTAGGACTTAAGTGCTAGAATGACAGACCCACACATAGCCCGAGTTGCTATGTAACTATGTATTCTTCAAGTGCTGATATCTTTTACAGTCCTGCTAGGTACTCCACTGTGGTGAGAGCCCATCTGGAGAACTGCGTCCAGTTCTGGAGCTCCCAACACAACACAGACATGGAGGCCTTGGAGCAAATCCAGAGGAAGGCCATGGAGATGATCCAAGGCCTGGAGCACCTCTGCTGTGAAGACGAGGCTGGGGGAGTTAGGCTTGTTCTGCCTGGAGGAGAGAAGGCTCCAGGGAGACCTCAGTGGCCTTCCAGTGCCCAAAGGGGCTGGGAAGGGGCTTTTTCCAAGGGCTTGTAGTAAGAAGACAAGCGGTAATGGCTTTAAACTGGAAGAAGGTAGATTTAGATCAGACATTAGGAACAGCAACCTTGTTTAGTGGGAGGTGTCCCTGCCCATGCAGGGGGCTTGTGACTAGATGATCTTTAACATTCCTTTCAACCCAAACCATTCTGTGATTTCATGATTTGTATGGGGAAGTGACTGTGGCAATATGTTGACTCAAAAACTCTACCCTGGTATGCTTAGGTTGGAAAGAGGTGGCATGTGTGTCATGCTGTCTTCTGCTGTACCTTTAAAACCTTTATAGGGTACTGTAAATGAGTGCTGCTTAGGAGGAAGAGGGACAAATGTACCTCCCCCGTGACCTAGCTGCAGAGACACTCTGACTGTGTAGACATTCAGTAGCAGATGCATGTTGTCTCCACTTACTGGAATTTTAGTGCTATTTTTAACTGAATTAATAGCTAGTTAACTTGCTGCAAGCTACAAACACTTTTAGTCTGCCCTAGAGGACAGACATTTGGAGACTGCCCAGCATAACCTTTAGAGACTTGTTAACTATTATTAATTCTTTGGCTGTTACTTAAAAACATAAGCCTTACTAGACCACTGAGAACCAGGAGGCACCTCTCTCTGACTGGGCATGCAGGGGGCTCTTGTGGCCAGCCAGCATGTTCTCTCCACAGATTTTATGTGGAGAATATAATAAAATAACATTCTTCTCTCCCTTTTCAATGTTAACCAGCTCCAGCAGCAAGCAGTCATTGTTTGCCTATCCATCTTCTGTTTTTGAAAAACTAATGTTGTAAAACGTTAAATGGTGCAGTGAAGGACTATAAACCTATTTGAGGACTGGAGAAAACACCTGCAGTGAGAGACTTGATGATCCAAGCCAGTGCATTTTATCAGAGGTTTATTAGGAAAGAACTTGATTAAGACATCTACATTTGTTTATAGATGGGAAAAATACACAGAAAGGGTAGCGTAATTACATGAAAAAGGACAAAAATGTTCACATCTGAAAGAGGACTTTTTGGTGTGATTTTTTTTAAATAGTGGATCTTATTAGCTATTGAAACAAGATATTGGCAGATCCAGTTAATTTTGTAGGTTGTGAGGATGTTGATTTGGAAGCATATGCTTCAGAAAGTTCCCAAACTTTTCAAGTGAGTAGACTGCTGTCAATAATTTTTAATTCTTAGGGATGGTTCTTTCCTGAAACTCATAATTGAAAATACTGAAAGGATGTTATAATTAAAAAGAAAATCCTGGACTTTTTAGACTAAGCTTCATGTTGTCATGGCCTTGTAAATCACAGCAGTACAGCCATTGTGTTACTTGAAATAAGACCTAGTTTAAGCAGAAAGCAGCTATCTTGGTTATTGGACTCATAATGGAATTAAATTAAGGTCATTTAAATAGCTAATGGTCTTTCTCGCTTTCAACTCTTGTAAGATGAGTAGTCATAGTACCTCTCTTACATAAAAAATGTCACGAGAATGTGAAAGTCCTAAAATCTAGGAAGATCTAAGAGGAATGACTACATAAACCTTATGTTCTCTTGGCCTTAGTTACTTGAGCAATTGAGGAATGTGTCAGTAGAAGCCAGGAACTCTTATGTTAGAACAGATGTGGCTGAGAAATTGAAACAGATCATCCCAGGGGCAAGGATGGAAAAATCAGTCACCATTGAGAAAACCTGGAAATGATCAGGTTTATATGGAAATGGTTCATGTGAATGAAATTTCCCTTTTTTTTTTTTCTTTTTTTTTTTTTTGAGGATGATTCTGCAAAACTTGGAGGAGTAAGAAACATAATTTATCTCTTCTCAGTCTTTCATCAAGATGAAATAGGATATTAATGTATTAAGCCTGAGCTCCTGTCAATCAATTAGCATTCACAGACAATCTCCAGACAAAAGCATTTTAACTGACTCAGTGTTGCTGAGTTTGCAATATAGTGTTGCAGTCAGTGCAGTCAATTTTAACAGCCTGCCTGGGCAGAAAGTAGCTTGCCAGTTTTCTGCTTTGTTGCCTTGTGCCTTTTAACAGCATCTCATGGATAGGGCTATGTCAATATCCTCCCCATTTTATCTCCTGAAATAGCTCTTAGTAGCTGATATGCCCACTGTTGATCCCTGGAGATTCCTGCCAGCCTGTTGTCTCTTACATACCATGTCTTCCATCCAATGGTGGTGTCATGCTGGACAAATGCTCTGTTGATTGTCCTTCATCTCCAGGACAACTTTGGGCCAACAATTCTGCTCATAAAAGGAGAAAAATTGGCAGCTGAATTATTTTTGTTTTAAGAGAGCCTCTCCGTTAATCTTATTTCTCTAAGAACATTGAAATTTTGTTTTCAGAACTAGTTTGTTCTTTAATTTTTTGTTTTACTTATATTTAGGTGAAATCCTGGCCTCTTCATTGAGTTTGACCTAATGTGAAAAGTTGAGGGCAGGTGTAACTCATGTTTTTAGACAAGTTTGATCATAAAAACTGCTAATGTGAATAGTTGGCAGCTGTGGTTGGCAGGATCTTTTTAGAGATTCTGAGATCTGTCATTGTGGGAAAATCATGCATGTAATGTGTAGTAATGTATGGTAAAGTCAGTATTTCTCAGTGTTTTCTGTATACTAAAAGTGGTGTCTGGTAGACATTAGGCCCTACAGTTTCTTCTTCTGGAGTTTAAGCATCACCTTCAATGACAGCAGGATTAGGTCCTTTGTGCATAATCATTTAGCTGTTTATCAAAAGGCTTGAGTAGTCATTTGGGCATCTGGCTTCAGCAAATGCTCATGGAATGAGAGGCTTGCAATGCATTTTCAATATTTCTTTCAAAAGCAGAGTCAATTTATCACTGAGTGACGTATTGTGCTCTTTACACAATTACTTTTGGGCCTCAACCAACAACCATTAAGTATGTGGAAAAGCTCCCATTGACTTTAATTAGGACTAGCTTAGTTGCACACTGAAGAAGACTTAATTGCTGTCTAAAGCTAAACCATAACAGGGAGAGGTACTTTATAACTACCAGAGAGAAACAGATACTATTATAATGATTTTATTTGTATGTAAGTAGGAAGTACAATTGTCTGTATAATTCTTCTTACAATTTTTATTACCTATGATTTACTAATAAATAAAACAAACATATTTAAACCATTGTGTACCTACAATGTGACTGTACTTCAGTATAACATGAGAGCGATACTGTCATACTATCTAATTTAAATTTTTAGAGATGGAACCTCAAGGCATTCCTTTATTTTTTATGGTCTTCAGATTAAACTTTAAAAAGGTAAAATATGTATAGCTATAGATATTTCTAAACATGAACTTTTCATTACTTGCATTATTGCTTTTGGTAACGATTTATTTATTGGAAATGTTAAAGAATTACAATAGTTTGCAGTGAAATTGAAGAGACTGGTAATTCAGAGGAGTTTTCTGAACTAGGTCTGGGACATACCTTTTGGATACCATAGGCCTTTCTCAATTCAATTTTGCAAGGAGGAAGAGAAGACTTTTCCAATAGCATGTGTCAATTGAACAGATTTGTGTGGTCTTAAGTCCGTTGAATTTCTGCTAACATTACTCAGAATTTCATGGACACATTCTGAAGTTAATAAATTAGCTGATGTTGCCTCAGATAGCTTTAGATTATTTCTGCACTTTATACCCTCACTGAAATGTCTCAAACTTCTGCAAACAGTGCCAGTGTCTCCAAAGTGTGCATTCATGTGGAATTGGATGCAACCAAGAAAGGAAAACTAGGCAGTCAGTGCAACGAATGGAGTAGCATGACCAAAGCAAAAAGCAAGCAAAACACTGTTTGCTGCAGAGTTATTAGTAAGTTCAGAGAGGGCACAAAACAATCATTCAGGAAGAGACAGGATGAAAAATGGGAGTCCAAGACCAAATTTTTAGATAGGTGGATAAGAAACTGCGTGTACTAGATGTTGCATTAAACTTCTATGTGACTTGGCTTAGGAAGAGGTTTGGTTGGTAAATAAAGGTTAGATTTTGTCTTTTGAATCAAGAAGAGGATAGATTTTTTCCTCTTGCTTGAGAGAGTAGTTTATGTGTGGCTCATGGAGGCAGGTATGGTAACCTCACCCCCCAAGTGCAGAGATAATTATTGAGAGACAATATATGGAAAATGAAAGAGATCCAAAGTTGAACTGTAAGGTTCCTGTGAACCTTAAGGTTCACATAAGGAGAGAGAATTAGGCAGAGAGAGAATAAGGAGAAAACGTGGCCAAGGGAGAGAAAGATATTGAATAGTGTATGATTAGTGCTTTTAAGCCAAATCTGAGAGTGAAACAGGAGGCTGGAATATTGACAGTTATTAAGCTTTTTGCTAGGAATTGTGTTATACTTCCAGGAAGAGCTGGATGTATTGGAAGACAAAAGAGCACAACAGATGTGACCTATTGGGGAAAATAGCATAGGGACGTCAGTGAGATTGAGGAGGAAGGGTTACTGGAGCAAATGTGGGATAAAGTATGAAGAGTGATAAAAACCTTAAGTCTTCTTGGTAGGGAAGAGATAGAAAGCAACAAAGAATGGCATAAGGAAAATTAGCTTGTATTTTGAATGTTTTCTGAATAAATCATTAGATGCATAGATAAAAGAAGGAAGAAAGATTACAAAAGAGAGAGAAAAATATTCAAAAGAAAAGACAAAAATAGCATAAAGAAGTCTACAAGTATAGCATTTTGACAAGGCAGAGAATTAGAGTATTTTTAGCTAGGAAGGTGTCAGAGCTGAAGAGGAAAAAACATTTGTAGAAAAAGATGTCAGGTTGGTCAGTTCTTTCCTGACAAGAATGCCCACAGCAACACATAATAGTAAAGAAAGCAGATGTTGTGCATGAGCTGGGCCTGCAGGCTGGAAAACCAGGAGATGATTTTGGAGGGAAAGAAGAGAGAGTTGTAGTTAGGAGTACAGCCAGGGGAAAAGCAGAAGTATACAGAAACCTGAAGAAAAAGGAGAGAATTTTTGGAGCAGACGAGTAGTCAGCATTGTGCATAAGCTGGAAGTTGTTGCACAGATATGTATGAAAAAGGAGTGACTGGGAAACATTTTTGGTATAAAGAAAGAATTGATAATTCTGTCAGAGCCCTGTCAGTTTGGGGACATGTTGCATGTTAACACATACACACCAAGAAGAAAGTATAAAATTTGAGCCACTTCTGTAGGACCAAAAAAGTAATTGTGTGTTTTAGTGAAGGTATATTTATTTAGTACCTTGTGGCTATATAAAATATCTTTTCGACTGTTTTTAGGATTCTTCATAGAACAAACACTTATTAAATTCACTTGGCAGCTGTGGGGTAAAGTAAAAATGAAATAAGCTGTGCTTGTTGGTTGTGGGTTTTGTTGTGTTTTTGTTTTTAAACAGCCTTTGGCAGTTTTCTGTCTTTTATTTTAAACAGATTAGACTCAAAAACAGTGGTTGCATTTAATGTCTTTGGAAACTGTTGATCATATTTGGCTATCACGAATTATAATGTAAAGTGTCCTGGACTCCAGTTTGTGACCTAATTCAATGAAGGTTTAACAAATGAGGTCTGCTGTCTGGGTTAGATGTGGCTGCAGTGGTAATTAAGGCACTGAGAGGTGGCACAGTTTCTCTTTGATTGTGTGACACGGCAAGTGTGCCATGCTGAAGTGTTAATGAGAAGGGAACTGCACTGACTGAATTACTGCTGTAATAGAATTCTAACTAATAGTTAAGTTTTTGAAATGTCACAGTTTGGATCCTCTACAGAGATTTTAAACATGAATGACTGTGTTGACGGGGCAAAAATATTTACCTTTTAGGGCTTTTTTATTTTTGTTTTTGTTGTTGTTTTTATTTTCCTGTGATATCTCCATGTTTTTATTTAGCCTTAGGGGAGTCTCACAGAATTTCCCTTTTTCCTTCTTTGTCACATTGTCATTGCAGGTTCTTTTTCTCTTCTCAGTGCACTTGGCAAGACTATAAACCATGGCTTATATACAGGGAACATACCACTTTTAAAAATTTTGTTAGGAAAAATTATTTTTATTTGTTCCTTAGTTCTGTATTTGCAGACAATAGTTTTTCACTCTCTGCTGCTGAATGTGATACAGCAGTTCAGTTCAAGTTTTCCATGCCAACAGCTGTAGCTGCTGGTTTCTGCACCTATCTGTGGGGCAACATCGCTCTGAAAAGGGTCCAGGCAGCCTTTTCCAGCAGTACCTGCCTGAATGGTATATATATAAACCCTGTTTGTTCTCCTCTTCTCATGTGTAACAACCAGGTCTCCTGTATCCTTGTCACTTGCAATCACTTCTTGTATTATGAATTTGTTTGTACTATGCTTTATTTTTCTCCTTGAGACTGTTGTCCATTTATCTTAATGTAGTACATTAGATACAATATTGTCTGGCTGTCAATTCCAGACATTGGTTTTCCAGAGTAATGACCAGATTAGTCACTCTGATACATGAAAGTATTGTACAACCTGTGGAGAGGTTTTTCCTGAACTGTTTTTTAGGATAAATTAGTAATTTTCACCCATTATTTTAATGAAGAAGGTATGATTTAAAGAGCTTTTGTTCTATTGCTGTGAATGACAAAGCAGTTTTCTATACATAGTATTCAAAAAAATACACTGCCATTTCCAGTGGGTATAGTATTCAATTTTAAAAATTTGACATTTTGACCTCCCATTCTTGATGTTAAAATGGAAAAATAAGGTAAATACTACCTTATAAATATGGGCAGTGTTTTCAGAGGAACAGAAATAGTAGGCAAAATATTCACTAAAGGGGAATTTATCTGAAACAGGGTGCTTGGTGGGTACTTCTCAGTATTGGTACCCATGTAAAAGTATCTTATTCTGTAGAGCTCTGATTCCTTATTTATTTTGAATGTTGAAATACTTTTCATCCTTTCTAAAATTTATTCTAGGGCTATGACTTCTCTTTCTGGCAAACTGACTAGTTCAGCATAGCCATAATTTTGGATCCCTGTGAGATTCTCCTGAAAATTTTACTTTCAGTCTCTTATTTTATTGTAGTCTTAGCTCACACCTCAGATAAGTTACACATTCTTGTGTTTCATTTGTTATCTTTACTTTCGCACTGAAAATAAATCTTTCATCTGATTTTTGGTTTGGGTCTCCCCCTGCCTCCCAGTGTGTGCAGGACTCAGGTTTTAGTGCCAGGTTGACCCTGTCCTCCCTGTGTTGATTGAAGGCTGCAGATTGCAGCTCCTGATTCTATGTACACCTGGTGGCAGTCAACTTGTTCAGTTAATGCTTTCTTTAAATTTAAAGCAACATAGCAACTTTTTTGATGTTAAAAAGAGATTTTTTTTGCAAAGTGTTTAAGTGAAAAGGTCATTATTTCACTGGAAATAAGCTAATGTGATCATCAGTGTAACCTGTAGAGTTACTGGTATTCTTTGGGTTGTTCCTGAGTCATTTTCCAAATACACCAAGGGCAGGCTCAGTGCTACTCTTGCTGCTTCAATGCAAACACTCATCTTGCATTGGTGAAGTCAAATAGGATCAGTAGTAAGAATTGTTAGGAGAATGCAGCAAATCATGTTTCTGATTTACTGTGGATTAAATTCTAATTAAATCTCAATATTCTTGCCTCTTGTTAATCTGCCCTAGCAATTTGATTGTCTTTCAGCACCCTTTAAAAGTGTTCTGTGCTTTCATGTTTGCCCATCAGGTTGCCCATTTTACTTTGCTGTTACTTTTATCATTATTGTCAAGCTCTCTTTTGAAAAGTTTCAGCTATTGCTGTAAATTGATTTCACTCATAGGTATGTTTTCACATTGCACCTTTCAAGGGGAATTTATTTTTTCCCAAATAGAAATATAACCTCTGATATGTTTATAAAAGAGAGGAAAATACACTGAAGACTTGAGATGTACTTACCAGTGGTCAGTTATTAGGAGATTTTTGTCAAAGCTGATTTGGTCTGTGTTTAAAAATAATAGTTTGTTGCTTATGTATTAGAAATTCTAAAACACGAGACTTGGGCACATTGAAAAGCTGCCTGCAAGAAGAAACTAGGTAAAATTGAAGTTAACAAAAAGACTTCTGCATTGCTACAACATTTAAATAAAATTGTATTGAGTCTGTCATTTTCTATTTATTATGGCCTTAATCTTTAAATATTTGTGCCTATCAGGAAGTGTTTGAGTAAAGGCTTCCATTCGTGTGTGTATTGGGAAGAAAAGATTCTTGGATATTACAAAAGATTTATAGAATAGTGCTGCAGACCTAGTTACCTTTATCTAAAACTTCTAGTTCTCAGTTCATTAAAATATAATGTATTACATTGCTTAGCTTAACACATGCTAGTTGGTTTGGATTATTGTATATTTAAGGATCGATCTTTTCCACATATGAGTGAGCATCTCTAACACTGGAAAATATTTATCACAGGACAAGTTCAAAACTTTGTAACTCTGTTTTCTGTATACTTGGCAATTTTGTTGTGGATGCTTTAAACACAAGGGGCAAACATAGAGGCAGGCTAACTGAATAATGGCCTCCAGCCGCTGAACGAAATAATTCTGAAGACTATCTAACTGAAATAGGAATGGGATGTTAGGAATGAGTGAACATTTCAGACAGACAGCATATAATTCAGAAAGGGACCTGTGAGGAAGGAACAGATGTCATGAAAGGGAGGCGAAAAAAAAAAGGCAGCAAAAAAGGAGTGGTTGGAGTGTGCCACTGAGGAGCTAGGAGAGTGATGAAGTACTTGATTATAGCACAACATTTGAATATAGAGCTGTAGTATACCTTAGTAGCATAATGTCTCTATATGTATGCAGCCTTCATACTAAATATTATGTATGACCTATTAAAAGTGAGAGCTCATAGAATGCCCGGCAGAAATCCATCTAGAAATTCAGGCAGTGAAGAAACAATCATCTGGAAATTGCCTGATCTAAGGGAGATTAAAGAAAATGTTTTTTTCAAAGGAATCAGGATTTGTTTTTCTCTCTACATAGGCCCATTATGCAGGAAAAGGGGTGAACCTTAATTGCAATAGTCAAGAAGGCTCACTCTCTTCACCCATTTATCAGCTGGCTGTAACCAACTGAACAATGAGTAACTACTAACAAAAAATATTATCAGCCTAGGACCGTTAATGTTTGGAAAGACCAACACATTTTAAAATGGAGAAAAGCACTGTCCTTGCAAGCATGCCAGTCACTTCTGGCATTTAGAGTTTAAAAGGATGGAATCAACTCATGGCAGCATTGATGGTCGGCTCGCATGGGTACTTCAAAGCCTGAAGTCTGACAACTGCATTAGCTGGATCAGTCAGTTCCATGTTGTGCCAATGTAATGTAAAAAGGTTTTACATTGAAGAAGGAATATATGTAAATAGCAAATTCCTTTTCAACAAATCTTCCTTCCTATGGATGTGTGTTTCACTCCTCTGCTCTGGCAGGATGGGCAGAAAGACACTATTATGTATAGCTGCTATTTTGTCAGATAATTCTGGGCATGTAAAACAGGCTAATACCCTTCTCTCTTCTGTGTGTCTCAGTGTAGTTGCTAGTAGCTGCTTTGCCTTTCCAGGAACACCTGTAAAGCCTTTTCTTAGTTCATGCCTTTAGTGACACTGGAGACAATGGAGTTGTAATCATGTTATTTGGGCATGAAGCAGCAGCTAGGGATAACTGAGGGCCCTGTGGGTCTGACAAATCTGATACTGATGAAACTGGAAGAAACTAAATTGACTTCCCAGGTTTAGTTTCTTTTTGAACCTAGCAATTAGTGGATGGGGGAAGGAGGTTGGGGAACAGTTAGGGGCAGGGAGAGATCACCTTGTTAGCTGGTTATATCTGAAAATTTTTGGGACATCATAGGCATGGAACCGTATGAGACTGTTTTTAAACAAGTATTTTGCTACAAGGAACAATATTTTGAAGTTCCACCATTAAAATTATTGTTTGAATGTGTAGACCTGGATTTCTCTAGAGGTTCTGCCCTGTTTTGTACCCAATTTAGAGTTTAATGTTTACTATACAGATAGTAATAAAATACATTAGAAGTAGTGGTAAAAATGGCTGGTAAGTAATATAATATTGCAGCATATAAAAAGGTAACATGACTCCTTCTGTTTACACTCCCGAGTTTTTGATTCTTTAAATACACAACTTCACCATTGCATTAACATAGTTTTCTAAACTGACTCTAAAAAGAGCAGAAAAAATTTGCCTATGCATATTAATGTAAATTCAGATAAATATTAAATGCTCCCCATTGAAATGGTAGCTTAAGTATAGAGCTTGTCCCACTGAACTCCAGCTATACTTCTCCATTAAAACTATCATTTTTTATTTGGGCCTTCGGGTGGTGGTGATGACATCCCTTTAAGAAAGTGTAGGGGATTTTTTTTTTGCACAAAATGTAGTTAGGTGACTGAAACACCATGATCTTGAAATACATCTATAAACTCATCAAACAACGTGGTTATTCCTTTCCCCTCATAACACCCCAAGCAGATCTGTTAGTGTGTCTCAAACTTACATCAGTGGGTTTTGGATGCTTCAAGTATGCAGGGTCAAATCCTTGTATCAGTATACAGCTAAATACAAAAATATGCAATAACATTAGCAGCTAATCGTTGCAAGAACATGACAAAAAAACAAGTTTACCTTCAGTCTTTTGATTATACTCTAATACTTTTAAGTCCTGTTACTTCATTGAAGATTACTAATATATTGAAAATGATGGTCAGCACGTCTTGCCTCTTTCACTGCTAATCAAGTTGGATTTACAATAGTTTGCTTTATAAATTAGACATTATAAATAAAAAATCATGTGAGATCTAAATAGGATCTACTTTCTGGAAGTGTTTTGTGAACAGAAAATTAAATGTGTATAGTCTTTTGTCTATACATTTAGAGCTAAAGGAATGCCAAGAAAAGTGTCCTTTTTATAGCATAGAAAGCCTAGTAGCTGCGTAGCCAGATAATACCCGAGTGTAATTCATTGTAACTTGGATATGTGAAAGGAAAATAATCTGAGAGAAAAATGTTAATTGAAAAACAATTTATGTGTACCTGTATAGTTGATAGCATCATATGAAATCCAGAACTGCATGCAATATTGTAATGAGTATGTTCTTTTAGAACAAAATAATACATTGTTGTGGCAGTATTTCATCAAAATGCAAGACCTACCAGAGGAAAGAATCCCTTTTTGTTTAACAGATGAGTAAATATTTCAGTGAATACCTACACAAACTGTAATCGGGTATAACTTACAAACCTGTGGCAGACAATTATCTTTACAAGTTTTTTTTAACACCTTCCTTTTTCTATTAACACATATGAACCTAGAAAATTTTAAAGAAGTTGAACTGTGAGGAAGGGGGAGGAACCTGAAAATACTGAAATACTTTTCCCCCCCTTCCTCCTTCAGTAGTAATGAGAAATCTAATGAATACTAAGAAATGAGATGCTCTGGTCATGTAATCAAGCTTTACGAGTCATGAGTAATCATCTCAAACACACTGTTAGAAACCTTTATTCTGATTTCTCCAATATATCTGTCTACACAATTTTAAAAGTGATTTTAATTTTAAAAGTGATATTAGGGCACTGGTGACTGTCATACAGCATGTTCATGCAAGACCAGGAGGGGCTGGGGGACACCGCCCTGTAGTCTTGGGGCAGTTGGGTAATCAAAGCTACTCTGTCCAACAGAAGTAAGCTTGCAATGGGAGAGACATGACCTGTCAAGAGCCCTGTATGAGAGGAGCTCTCTTATAAGGTGACATAACCCCTTCAGAGCTGCCTGTAATGCACAGGGGAGACTAGGTGGTGTCCTGCCTTTCCAAATGCTCTGTGGTGTGACGGGTGACCAAGCTGGGATCTGGGTGGGCGACTGTGAGTTGTGCACAGATCCTGACTTTCCAGACCAACTCGGTTATGTGCAACCATAGAAGTAAAATTGACTGTGGTTGGAAATGTGTCCCAGTTCATGCCCTCTTCTTTGTACAGAGAGATTGACAGAATTACACACAGTATCTTACATTAAGACTTCCAGATAAATAACATAAGTACTGTTGGAATTGGTTCAGGGGTGGAATTGGTTGAGCAGTCAACAGTGAAAGAAGAGCCCTGTGCTTTGAACCATGAGGGATAAAACTAAATGAAAGCAGTCCCTCAGGTTCCCAGATGTGAACAGTTACAGAAGTTGCAAAATAATGTTTTTCAATGTAATTATCTTATTTACTTCCAGAGCACAGGTTTGTAAGCAGAATTGAATTTAGAAAAAAGCATTTTTCTTTCTGAGGAAGTAGAACTGTATTCTAATTCCCAAAAAGGCAGATACATTGTGGTATTGTGGAAACTTAAAAGGCTGCTTTTATAAAACTAACTACCACTAATGCATGTGTTTTATTTGGTGCCATTTTGATTATTTTAAAATATTTATCTAAGTAAAGTTGATCAGCAGAGCCAAGAAAAAACAGATTTTTCGATTTTAACAGTAGAAGAGCTCTGTTATGGGCAACAACTTTAAAAATTGTCCTGGGAGGTGGTATTAATCTGGGGAAATGAAACTTGTTAAACTGAGATTTAATGAGGTTCAGGCAAATCAAAGATAGGAGGTTATTTTATTCTTTCAGGTTATACAGCAGTTTTGTTCTTTTAATATAGAACTAGAAAGAAACCTGAATCCTCATCTGAGTAACTTTGTATTCTCTAAAAAGGTTTGCTTTTGTATTGGGATGTATTAGTTAACAAAAGCAAGCCTGCAAAAAATCATGTACATTGATGCTAACCAGGTAACTTCTTATTTTGTACAGCTGTACAGGAAACAAATATAAAGTCAATTTTTAAATTTGTCAGATATTTTCAGTTAACTCTCTATTTAACAAATGATCAGCTGTTGTAGGTAATATCCAATCTCCAGAAGTCTTAATGATCATGGATGTGCACAGTAAGAGATTAGCATAAAATTAGCAGTAATGTAGCTATTAAAGAATCTCAAAAGATTCTGATGTCCTGGTACTTATACTGAGCTACAGATTATATCTGAGCTTTGACAAAACCCTCAGGCTGGCTGAGTTCAAGAATACTGCTCCCCATATTCCTACTCCCTTTATTGTTTTCTACTAATTTTAAAATTCAACAAAATAATGTATCAAGATGTAGGGGACATGCTCCCAGCTGATGCATCTTTTAGGATCAAATGTCAAAAAGGATGCAAGTTGCTAAGTGAGTCCTGGACAGGGGTACTAAGTGTTTTCATATCTATATTTTCTTTTTCAGAACAATACTTGGGGATGGGGGAGTAGGATGGGAGTTGGGGGGTGTCCCTGGTGGTTTTTTGTTGTTTTTTTTAAAAAAACAACTTTCTGAAGTGTGTGTGCACTTCTTGCAAATGTATTCAACAGTCGCCCTGTATATTGTATCAGAGTGCATAAACATATTATGGCTTGATGTTGTCTGGTACTTACTGTAAATCAATCTTTTTAATATAAGAAGCAAATTTACTATTTTGTGATAATGTCCTGTTTCCAGTGACTTCCCTCAACCCTTTTCTTGTCACAGAGTCACACTGAATTAGAGCTCTTCTCCCTGTTGCCTCACTCTACTGAATACTTCAATTTTTAACATATCTGATAGGACTCTCAGGAAGTCAAGCCTATTTTTAAAAGAATTTCTTAACCCTATAGGGAATATTGTCACCAAAATGAAATATTTCCAAGATGAAGCAAACTCTTTAAATAGTCTGAAATTAATTCTGAATCTTTTCAACACCAGATTTTGGTATGATGTGTTTTCTTGCATATTCCTTCCCCACCTCTTCAAACTGGCGTGTTTGTCCCTATTGGATACAACTTCCTGCTACTTGCAAAGCAATAATTATCCTAATTATGCTTCAGCATTTAAATCCATCTTCTGGAAGATGATTTACAAGAATTATATAAAAGAGATCTATATACAGTGACACACTTCCTTGTTTGGCCTGAAGCATTTTATGTTTTCCAACTTAATTGGGATTCTTGTAATAAGTTGAGAAGTTCTAATGAGTTTCTGCATGAATCTGCCTGAAAATGCATTCAGAATTGTACTTGACTGTTTTTCCTCTATGAACAGCTGAGGTAGCAAAGCAATCCTTTATTACTCTGATGTGTTATAAGGTGTTTATTGTGACTGCTTGAGAGCAAAGTTGTCACCAGTGTGTGCAATAGTTTCCACTAGTTGAGAAGTAAAAAACCAGAAAATACTTAGCAGAAGCTAAAAACAGTATCAAGAACAAGAGGCAGATTGATACACTGGTGTGAACCAACACATAATTCTCTTTCAAGATGAAAATTCAAAGGAAATATGAAAATGGTAAAAGCACTGAAGGATTTCTGCCTCTGTTTTTGCTGTCTCACAGGTGAAGCTTGAGACATAGTTCAGACCTCTGGATGGTGGGAGAAGAAGCAGCTGTGTGATTTATTTATTTTTTTTATGAAGACACTATGGTAGCATTTGTTTCTTCTTTCTGTCTGTCTCTCAGATACAGTTATCAGAACATCTGAAAATTAGTGGTGGGGCAAGATATGGCACTAATTGGATTTATGCCCATTTGGAGTTTTGTGGTCATACCAAGATTAGTCTCAACTTTGTTCTTCATGTGTATCTTGGAGAGCTGACCATTGACACATATTTAACATGCATAGTAAATTTTCCAAGATAACCTAGTAATGCAAGTCATGATTCAGTGAGCTTGAACCAATCCCAAAGAGCCCACAGAAACAAGAGAGTATGCCTGATTATTTAAATAGAAGCCCATTTGAAAACATTCGAGTCACAGATGGAATGCTTTCAATGCAAAATGTTTTCTGAGTCATTTTCTAAGCTCCCAAACTATAATTCTTAAAGTAATTCTGAGGTACAATTCTTCCTATGGTGCAGTACTAAGAGAAAATCACTATCTTTAAAAGCTGATTACTCTTCCCTCTTCAGAAGTCTCATGATAATTTAGAATACATCTCAATGCCATTTTACTTACTACATCTCTATATACGCTACTAAGATTATGAAGCATTAATGTACAGTAGGCTAATATACATTTTAAACTGATTATAGAATCATTTAGAAGCCTTGCTTTGCCTCTGCCTCTAAAATACAATTTGGGAAAGTAGTTCAGTGAAGAAAATCTGGTGGCTTCTCATAGTAAGACTGTTACAACAGAAATGGTTGTAATGAGGAGGAAAGTAATTGAATCTTCCACCATAACATATTCTACTTTCAAAATGTTGAGGTTATGATGGATGATACACAATCTAGTTTTTTAAGACAGTTGAGTATTTTCTTCAGGTGTAACAAGGTATGCCAATCTGTTCTATTAAGTGAAATGCCCTCCTCAAAGGCCTTACTATGTGTTACTGCTAGTGCTGGGGAGTGGTTCATAAAAAAATTAGCTGGTGCTTTCTTAAACTTTCTTTCAAGCATATAATGCCTCAGTTTTTTAGTGAAAAGAGCATTGTGTCTAGTATTCACATTATGCTTATCATCAAATATTAAACCTTTCTTACAGGGCAGATTTTTGAACAGGCATTTTAAGTGAATTTATGGAACTACAAAAATACTCTAACTGCTGACCAAGCAACAGAAAACTTCCAACTACATTTCAGTATTGGTTCAAATCCCATTCTTCCTGACTGCTTTAAGTTATTGGGTGCAGACACTTCAGAAACATTTATGTGGTGAAGTGGTCTTGACTGAGTTTCTTTCTGACAACTACATATCCCCACACCAGGCAAGGATGATACGATTAATTCTCTCATTGGTTTAATGCCTCTAAATAAAGAAAAGTCTGCAAAGTAATTGAAATGTAAGTTAGCATGCAAGTTACATGGATATGGATTTCTTAGGAACACACAAGTCATGTTTTAAGAAGCAAAATGTAAAAGGAGGACTGTATATAGGAGGACATACGAACACTAAATTGGTTTGTGAAAGGATTGGGTCCGTAGTGTGCAATATTTTTGCAACCAAATTGCTTTCCAATTCCTTTCTCTTTAGCTTGCTTTGATGCCCATAAGTTATTATTTTCTATGGTGGGTCAAAGTGTCTTGTACTGTGGAAAAAAAAAGGGAGAAGAAGCAATGAATTTTCAGTTTATGCATTTATTTAGAAAAATTAAGGCTGAAGAAGATTGCATGGTTTAAAGCTTAGCTAGTGGTTAGTATAAGGGCAGGGGAAATGTGATATTGACTAATGCAAAGTAACATACATTAAAATACTTTCAACTGTTGATAGAGATCACAGATATGTAATTAACTGTAATCACTCAGGAAAAAGGCCTAGGTATCTTTGTGGAAAGGTTAAATAGATATCCCTTTGAAGTATAGCATGGTAGTCAGAAAAGTTTGTGAAGTCAGATAAGCCTAGGGAATGGGATTTTCAGAAATAAACCTGAAAATATTGTAATGATTGGGAATCAATTGTTTGCCACAATTCTAAATGTTGTAATAACTTCTGATCAGCCATTCAAAAAATGATATGGCAAAGAAGATACTTACTGGTGGATTGGTACTTACTGCTGTAAGATATTGTTGTAGTGAAAAGCTTAGCAGGACACAAGAAAGGATTAGGTTTTTCCTTTTAAAATTACAACACCCATGTTTACAAAAATAGGATAAAAACATTTGTAAGAAAGATACACCACAGCTGAAACACTGAGAAATCAACCATTGAAGGTAAATAGGAAGCAATTCCTCTTAGGACAGTTTCTCTGCTCTCAGATTCCTCTGGCATTAATTGGAGCTACTCTAGGAAGTAACTGTGCTGGCAAAATATGAGTGGTGTTTAGCATAGCAAAGGTTGCATGTACCTTTCTCCTTCCAGTGTATGAAAGATGTACATCTGTGGCAGTATACATTGTGATGAAGAATATATTACTTTGCAGATATTATATGTTTACATTTTAAAAAGCAGACAAATTCAAGGTTGCATTCTTCACTGTAGGGATTATGAGCACAATCAAAGGAACTCACAAAGGAGCTGACATTTATCTGTGGGTTTTGAGGTCTCTTGCTGAGGGTTTCAGTGTTACTTGCACATAAATTTTTAGCAAAGAATATTCAACAAAAAATAGTTGCCACATGAAATTGCACAGCCTAGACCCTAGTACATTTTTTCAACAAATTACAATTTTCATTTCTGTAAAGTTTTCCAGACAATCTTTCCCTTTGTTTCTGTGCTTTGCCACTAATTGTATTTTTGTTGGATTTTTATTTTTTATATATATTTATAAAATGTGTAATTGTATAAATCTAGGCAGCAACAAAGCTCAAGAGACAGACAAACTCTATATTGATACTTTTTTTCTCAGAACTCGAATAATCTAGAAGCAGTTTTAACACTTCTTTATTGTTCTGGCTTTTCCCCACCACCTAACACCTCATTTTTAAAAAAAAACAGTTAGTGAGTGTGGTCTCATTCAGTGGTGCATGGCTCACCTACCTGCAGGTAATGTCAGACCACAGTGTGTTACATGTTGTATCCTATCTCTGCCACCATGCCAGACCATTTCAAAACCACGTTTGTTTTAGCTACAAGTTCCATTGGGCATAAAGAGTCCTCAGCCCTTCCCTGAACATGCTAAACTCCCTGCATAAAGACCAGTCTTGGAGAGAGGTGGGAAAGCAGAAATGCCTATTCCTAGGTGCTCTGCAGTCCCTGCAGGAATATGATGTATTCAGACAATTTCAGAGTTGAGACATAGACCAGAAAAGCAGCTTGCTTGCCTTCTGTTTCCACCCCAGCCCCCTTTCACCCAGCACATTTTGCCTAGAAGATTCCTACTATAAAACAGTGAGCTTGCATTCTCCTAACTGGCGTTTTTCTTCCCTTTTTATAAAATCTTTAGCTGCATACAACACCAAAATGTAGGAAAAAGTGACATTAGTGAACAGACTATTTCTGTTTGAGATGGTGTGAACTCATTAACAACTGGGCCTCAAAGCAGAAAGTGAAGAAACTTTATTTGCTTATGCTTTCCTTGTTTTCATCCTGTGACAAACAACATGTATCAAAGTAGATTTTATCACTTAGTATTGCATATGGAGGGAGAGTGACTGCTTAAATGATCTTTTATAGTGTTTTTGTTTATCAAATTCATTCCTATTCATAAAGACCTTTTTTTTGCTGAATTAGCTCTCCTGGAAAAAATAAACAATACTTCCTGTCAATCAGTTGGCAGGAGGTGTTGTTTCCAAGAGTGCTGATTAAGCAACTCATGGAACCAGAGCCTATAGGAATCACTTAGAAAAAAAGCTCAGTAAGAACATTTAATGAAAATTCCTTTGGTGGGTTTGAGTCTTTAAATGAAACATGAGGGCAGGACACAAAGGATGGCAAAGTTTGAAAGCGTAAGACAAATAAGATAGGAATGGAGAGAGCTGATTTAATGTTACCTTATGCAAGTCCTTTTGTCTCAGCAGTTGAAATTTCCCGTTTCCCCCAGAAAGCTCTTATGGATTCAGTTGTTGGTTTTCCTTTTAACAATATTGTCATCTTTTTGGAAGTCTATCAGCATCCTGATAACATCACAGCTTGATACCCTACCAGAAATCAATGATGCAGAAGCTTTATATCTTATTTTATTACATGCAAATACATAAGCTATGGAAAAAGAGGCATCTGCAAAAACTATGCAGTCATTCTTGTCTTCCAGAAATCCCAGTTTCAAACCTCTAGTTCCCAGGAAATGAATTCCGAATATAGAGAATAACACAGAGAAAAGCTCTTCTATCTGCCACAAATTTTACATTAATAATAACTTTTTTAAAAAAAGCAAACCACCCATTTGTCTTCCTAAAAACTAAAAATTTCTTTACACTGTGTAAGAATACTGTGTAAAGGACCTTTACAATAGCACCTTTTTAGGTCCTTAAGATTAAGGTTATTCTCAATGTGATACTCAGTAAGGACAGCTGTATAGAGCTCTGTTAGGAAATTACATGTAAATTATTCAGTATTGTAGCCATGCTTATCTTCTTTCAAAGACAGGTAAGATCCTGATCTTACAAATTGCTTACTGCTTTGTGCCAGCTATCTTTGCCTCCTTACCTTTAAAAACACATCCACGTGTTTTTGTATTGCTCTCAAATTACACTCCTAAGATATAAATTCACATAAAGCATTTTATCACTCATATTTTAGTTTCATGCCATAGCTGTTCAAATAGTTTGAAGTGCTGCTCAGTGTTGGCACTGGTCTGTAATCAAGAAAGCATTTGAAGGGAGCACAAATCAAGAATTCCCAGGATGAGAGGGAGATCATGACCATGCCAGGAGCAGGGACAAGGCTCTAAGTGTGGCAAATTCAGGCTGGTGTGAAAAGCTCTCAGGGAAAGACAAGACAAATGGAGATACCAGAGTTTGCAGCAGGCAAAGGCCATTGAACATAGTAACCAAGAGAAAGTCTTGTCTACCATTTCTTTATTCTCAGCAATTAGTGGGTTTTGATTTCATGAGCTGGGCAGCTGGACCTGATGAGGCTGTGATTTCTTTCATGCGAGTTGCCTAAGAACTTGTCATAATCTATACCATGTTTTTATTTCTTTAGCAGTTTAATGGAGTGGAATAGGACATAAGGCTTGCTAGGGTAAGGATGGAAATTTTGTCTTTAGCCTTATGCTGAAGTGGCTTGTCAGAGAAGTAAAAATGCTGGGTTCTTTGGAGCTTGTGAAATTGTGTGGTGAGGGTTTTTCTGAAGCTGAAGAGTTTGTAAGATACCAAATTTCTGAAGATTTTATTTCAACATGAAAAGCTTCCGCTAAGCAGAGCCTCCAGTAGCCAGCAGGGTCAGTTCTGAGGAGCTATAAGTTCAGCATACCAGGAGCTGAATTGCAGAGGGGCAGTATACCTGCTGCATTGAGAAGCACAGGGGTTTAGAACACTGAGTTGTGGAGCATTGTTCAGCATTTCTGCAGTTAATACAAATCCACAGGTCATAACCTCACCTGTTAATCAAGATTTCATTAATATGATTTTGGAAAATCAGCAGTGAATTAGACTTGGAAAATCAGGTTGATAAGGAGCACTGACTGTCTGCAAAATCAGAGGAAATGAGGCATCTTCTGCTGACTAAACATCTGAGGCTTCTGTTTTCTGCCCGTACAAAGCTAATACAATTTTCTTGTTTAAATTTGCAAAATCAAATAATTTGAAATTGCCAGAAGTCCAGGCTGTTTAAAAAGTATTCAATAAAATCCTGTAAAATTATTAGGCTGAACAGGATTTTTAAACAAGTTACATGTAATGACTATATTATGTACCCTTGCACAGGGAGACTCTTTGCACAGGTAAAGAATTTCATTTTGTTTCCTTGGTGGAAAAGAATAATGGGAGTTTGGTTTTTTGTGGTAAAATCTGACCTGTTTTTCACTGTTTGCTAAAGAAGAGCTGGTGTTAGGTTTGTGACAGGTTTGGCCTTAAATTGATAAGGACCCTTGGCTTTGGAACTAAGGGAGCCCAGACCTAGTCTCCAAACCCGATCCTGATACTGAATGATAGATGATTCTGTCCAAAGTGCCTGCAGCTTCTCCTGTGCTTTCCTTTCAGCAACAGAGAGATCATTAATTTTCTGTAAGTGTATTGCTGCAAATATGACTTTAATATAATTCTCATATGTTTGAGTAAAACCCTAATGTCTTCCAGTAATTCTCTTCTATAAGCCTTTATCACTGATGATTGTAGACAGTGACAAATGCCAGACTGTGTCTGATTGCCATTTTCTTCGTCTTCTGCCTCCAGTTACCTTACTGGTTTGGGTAATGCAATATATGCCTTGTTAGTCTGTTCAAAGCTTATTATCCTTCATATAAAAGTGGTAGAGGCTCTTGATGGATGGGCATCTCTGACAGTAGATATGTCTACTGTCTGCTGCTAACCACTATGGATGTAAAGCTGGAGACAGTGACCGCTGCAGCTGAAGGTATAAGTGAATGTGCTTGTACTTCATATGTGCATGTTTCTCTAAAAACCATGACTTTGCAGAAACTAACCTTTTCTTCTCTTCCCTTTTCCTTCACTTACTTAGTACACAGATATCTTAGCACTACTCTTCTGCTGCATCACTGGGCTTTCCTTTATTTACACTTCCCATTACTGAAATCCAAATCATGACCCATGTGTCTTTGTGAAATCTAGATGTCCTCTTCATATCTGAAGTTGCCCTTGCATTTCTGTTCCTTCCTGTTCATGTGTTTCAACCTGTGCTTTGTCTCCCTTTTATTTAGTGCCTGTAGTTGTCAAAGTGAATGTAGAGGAGGGGCAGATTTGCGTTGAGGAAGCTTATCTGCTGTGACTTTTTTTTTTTTTTTTTTTTTTGTT
>NW_009952711.1:7644538-7650810 GCF_000747805.2 Chaetura pelagica
TTGTGGCTTTCAACAACATCCCAGATACCAAGAGAACACTCATGTTTTCATTGATTAGTCTCTAGTAGTGTAATTGAATTTGGATTTGTAGGAAATTTTGAAGGCTTTCAGAAATGGTAGTTGGCATTAAATTGCTTTGAACATTAGAAATATAAGCAAGTTCAGCTGACCATTTGCCATTATGAAAAGCCTCTACAAGCAGTACAGCATCTGAGAGGCACTACTTTACGAAAGAAAGAATACCAAACAAACATAAAAGGGAACAGATTTTCAAGTGCAATTGCCACTAATTTCTTGGCCGCTGGGCAGAAAAATTACTGGAACTAAATTTCTGTATGATCATACTTAATATTTGAAGTCAGCAGCCACTGTAAGCTTATTACTTCAGAGAATCTAATAATAAATGCAGTTTTTATTTTGACCAAAGAAAATAATTTATTCAGCTTAATAAAAAATTTATTTTGCTGTGCATTTTGCTGCATGTGAAGAGGAAAGAGCCTCTGTTTAGTTACTGCCTTGTGAAGATTGACTCAGTTTCTTTAATTATTAAAATAATTTTGCTGTTGGCCTGTAGAATTCTCTGAATCTTCTGTGTGCATATTGAGCCATCTAAAACAAATTCATGGCTTTTGTTTTCTGTATTGAAGGGGACCCCTTGAGCATGCCAAAGTGGATTCAACCTGTTTTTAAATGGATGTTGTCAGAACACCCTTGGTTTCTGCTGCATACGTTTGCATGCTGCCCCAACTTTTCATTTCACATCCTGCTGTGGTTGCATGATGAGAGAGACAAGAGGAGAAGTGTATTTTCCAGTGAGTGAAGAGACTTGTATGGAAGATAGGAAAAGCTGAGTTGCCATATATGTGAACTGGATATGGTCATGGTGCAAGGAAAGACTTGGCAGGAAGAGAGGATAAGAGAATATACAGAGGGCCATATGCTCACTAAAGATATTTAAAACATGGAGAATAGGGTTCATGCTGTTTGGATACATCTTTTCTGTCAGTGGCAATCTCTGTCTCTCTCTCTCTCTCACACATACCCATGCCTAGAAGCAGAGTCAAAAGGCAATATGTAGGCCCTGGCAGGCAGAAGTCAGCAGATCTGAGCATTGACAAGTGTCACAATGCTTTACATTGTAAGCCTGTTCATAACTCAGAATGCAGTAAAGACTGCAGCTCAGTAAGAAAATGAGTGTTTAGAAAGAATGAAACAACTAGGCAAATTTCTAATAAGGAAGGAGTGTCCCCTTATTACCTGTTAGCACTTATAAAAGAGGATGCTGTCTTTCCTTTCCAGAATTCCTATTAATATTTCTAGGTTTTGGATTCATATTTTAGGGAGAGGTGGGGCTCCTATCTAGACAACACTGTTTTTTTTCAGTGGGAACAGTAGAATTGCAACTGGTTTTGTGTTTATCTAAAATGACAGTGTTTTGGTTTTTTTTGTCTTTGTAATGTTTGTTTTCCATTGTTGTTTTTTTTTGTACCACAGTGTCATGAGATTAAAGAAGTCCATCACCTTGTTATCCTTGATACTGTTATCTTAACACTAGTCTTGATATCTCTAAATGCCTTGTAGACATTGTTTTCTTTGGCATTTCTTTGGCTCCCAGAAAAATGGAATGATCATGCCATGACTGAATACAGGCTAAGTCCCTTTATTTCCATGAGCTTGCAAACAGTAGCTCACTGCAAAGTGGGATGCATAATATGATTTTAAACATATCTTCTGTAGAATTAACATGTACTGTGTAAGTACTGCAGCTGATGATAGTTTGAAAGACAACTCTAGTGACTCTATGGATGTGTGTATTAAAGTTGTCACTATTCTACTGAATAGCATCATTTTATGCATGTAGTCCTCTTGCTTTTAATTTAATAATTTGATGAGTGGGGAGAGAAAGAGCTTTCTTCAGGAGAACTAAGATGGCAGCATCAAGAACATGGATTAAGCAATGGTGCTTTGGGGAGGAGTATTAGACCTTAATATTTGTGTTATTGCCACTGAGATGAATGTCTTAAGCTAAATTCTCAAAGGTTTGCAAAGGGTTTAACCACACATGCCATTCAAATCAAGGGGAGTCACAGAGCAAAAATCCCATGTAATGTTTTGAAAATGTATCTCCTGAGTGTTAATTTAATCATCTAAAATATATAACATAATGGATAGTTGCTGCATGAACATGAAGTTTAAGTCCCTCTAGGGGTTCTGCTAACAGCACAAACCATGAGAGTGTATCTGAGTTGTTTATGAACAGAAGCACAGTCCCAAGAGTGACACACAGCTATAAATTCACTCCAGTCTGTGCCCATCTATTGTTATTTGTAATAACAGAGAGAGCAGTTTTCCTCTAAAATTACTTCCTTTAAGAGCTTTAACTGAGGAGCTCTGCTTGAAAATAAGTTCTGGTAGCTAAGGAGCTTTGCTGGGGAAAAGACTCCATTTTCTCTGTCAGTATTTGTGTATATTCTCACTCTTTCATTTTGAACTGAATGTAGTTATTTAGACAATTCATGTGACTGTGCCATTTATTTGCAAGTAACTTTAAGAATTATTTTTATTTACTGGACCTTATTTTATAATAGATATTTTATTAAGCCAATTATGTTTTGTTAAAATTTACTGTTAACACACAAATTCTAATGACATAGTCTAAAAGACCTCTTTACACAACCAAAATGTTATGTTTTTTTCAGTAAGAAGTAAGAGATGAAAATCCTAATGAAGTTTTGGAGGGTTAAGTTGCATCCTTTTCCTGACAGAAAACCCAGCTTAGGCCTAGTCAAAGCAAAGGAATGACTTATTGGAGAGCACAAATTGGATTTTTAACCTTAGAATTTCTACAGGAAACTTCTGATGAATTTTTATGAATGCAGAATTTTATGTAAGATCTAATTTGTATTTAAATGATCAACTGTTGCTGTAGCTGTCATTATAGTGACCCAAATGGTAGCATATTATTACTTTTAGTTATATTTAATTATTAAAAAAAGATACTGTATTATTCAGTGTATGACAGCGTGCATGAGTGCTGCTCAGATTCATGGGGCTGGCTGGCAGGCATAGATGTGCAGGAAGGAAAGCCATGGTTAACCCTGGGGCTGTGGTCAGGCTGTGGGCAACCCTAACCAGCCTTGTGAAATGTAAGATGGGAAAGTTATTAACACCAGGACTCAGCAACAAAGAAAGCTTATCATACTCATGATGACACCGGTTTCTTGAGTCCCTCAGAGAAACACAAAGGACATTTTACACACTGCTTCTGTATTTGGTTAGTAAGAGCTCCTGATCTTTGTTTATATCCTGCACTGGTTTTGGCTGCTACCTGGAAGATCACACCACTGCTTACATTTTGCACTATTTTGAGGAGTTATAGTCCTAATGGTGTTTTACCTGTTGATTGAATGGCACTGCAGACACGGTCTTGTCCAGCATAATTCTTCTGATAATGCATTTGGATTATAGCAGTTGCTCTCTTGCTCATTTTGTTCCCTTTCTGTTTGCTTTTCTTTTGGTTTATTTCCTTTCCTTTCTTACTGAGCAGCTCTTTGCACACACTTTGAGAAAGGAGGCATTAAATTCATTCTAATTCAGCAGCAATATGAAACTTGTGTGGTTTAGAATAGGTATGGTTATGTTTCCACCTCAATTTATCTGCAGTAATTCTTTAAATTCATTGAAGTGGTGATTCTGTGAAGTTACTAGTTATCAAAACAAACTTTTTGTTTCTGTAAAGCTGCATAGTAGGAAGCAACTCCTAAACACTTTTGTTCATTTTTTTTCTAGAAGGTGGTTTTGAAAGCTCATGGGGAAGGATTCCATTATCTCCCTGTTATTTCTTAAAGAAATGTTATTCCATAAAAAATAGCAAGTAGGCCTAAAATATGGTCTTTTTAAAAACTTACTCTGGACTGCTGTGTTTAGTTTGATGGAGAGAACTTTTCCTAAAGAGGCTTCTGTGAGCACCACAGTTGAGTACGTGATGTAGGTAGCAGCTCTTTTAAGTGGTGACTTCATCGAGCACACACCAGTGTCTTTTTTTTTTTCCTCCTGTGAAGAACAGGGAATAGTCAAGTACAAAAACAGTAAATGAGAAGGGCAAGTCGGCATAATACACATTGCAGTCAGAATGTGCAGCAAGATTTCATATCTATAGAGATATTCAGACTGTGCAAAATCAGTACAACGAAAAATGTGACAGGTTTTTTCCTTTAGTTTTTCAGACCAGAATCCTCCTCTGCAAATTCAAAGTACCCAAGCAACCAGGACAGGAGCTATTGCTTATGTCTTGGTGCTATCTGGCCCAGGATCTTACTTCTAAAACTTTAGTTATTGAAAGGAGGCAGCTCAGACCATTCCATCACCAATGACACGGTCAGCAAAAAAACCAAGTCAGCAGAAGTCTTCACTTAAGTGCTTGTTAGATTGGGCCGCATGGCACTTGGCATCTTGCTCTTTATCAAACCCTAAGGCTAGTAAATTTCATGAACTTGTAGAAATCACATAATCTTTAGAAGTAATACTTATTTTCAGCTATGCAATATTTCTCCATACTATCAATTTTTCCATATCTGTCTGCTCAGTTCCTATGAACTCCTGCAAAGTTTGGGATCTGGGCAAAGCAAATAAATTGGATCCTGGGGTTGATGACTATAAGACCTGTGAAGCCAAAATTGTGCTATTGGTGTTGGACATGGAGAGTGCACCTCTAAACCATTGCTTTCAGATTTACTTTTCTAAATTTAGGCCATTAGCATATTCAGAAAGGTTAAGCTGACTATTATGAATAGCAGATCTCAAGAACATGTGTTGCAAAGGCTGTTTGAAAGTCTACAAAATGTGACTTGAAGCAGCCAATTCATAAAATATTATTTGGTCTGTTTCTATGGGATTCTTGAAGTATTTCCCACTGATAACCATTCTTTGTTTACAGTTTCTAAGACAGTTTTCACTCTCTTGGAGTTCTTCCACAGTCCTTTGTGCTCTTATTTTTAAAAAGCTTCCCACCCTCAGCTTTTTTTTTTTTAATTCCTTTTCTTGAAGGAAAACTCCTTTTGAAAATCTGGGAGGAGACAGGAGGGAAAAGTTTGCATCTCTCTGCATACAGTGTCTTCTGAGCTTAAAAAAATTTAATTAAAACGTCCCACACAATTACTTTTAATTGGGTTTTTTCCAGGTTTTTCCTGACTACTGCATGATAAGCTTTGATTTACACAAAGAATTTACTGTTGAGTGGGTTAATGAAAGGTTCCAGTAGTATTCAGTACAGTGACTGGCATGAAGCAGGAAAAGAGATTGTACAGCAGAATCAAAAAGGGGCACAGCATTTGCCAATATTCAGTCTTTTGGTCCATAAAAGTTTCAAAAATGATCATTCTGCTCTACTGCTCACTTCTTTCATATGACACCAATATTTTAAAGAAGGTAAGTAATTCTTCATGGTCTTCATTTTGTGTTGAACTTACATAGTAGTGCACACCATTAATAATGGTAATAAAGCTTGACTCTAGATGCATGCATAAACAAAATGACAGGGAATTTTTGAGAAATGTATCTAAGCATGGGAGCTCGTTTCTGCAATGGGAACTTGTTCTGGAAGTAAATAATCTGAGGTATTTCTATGATTTTATAACTCACCTAATAGAAAAGTTATATTGGAGGAAAACTTGGTTTTGTCTAGAAGCATCTATGTAACAATTCATAGCAGTTTGTGATCTCTGTGGTATGATTTTAATCTCTACTTATACAATTTTTTTTAATGTAAAGAAAGTGTCTAATGTGTAACTATACCTTGCATATAAAATATGCAACAATTCACATCTAAAATTACACTTTTTAAAAATCTCTTTTTAATTTATTTTTTTTTACCAAAAGGACACAAAGATTTACACCAGATATGTTATTTCCTGCTTAAGCATTGACTATTAGGGCTTAATGTTATTTACCCAGTAGAGGTCTCGTATGGTTGTCATCTGCTATAAAGGCAGATAGTAGTTATAGTTAGAAATGACTGTCTGCCATTCTGTTTAAAAGAATTTGTGTGATTTCTCTAAAGGGCTTAAAATCCACATTGAACCAACTTCTAAGGCTGGCAGTATCAGTATAGAAGAGAGAAACCAAGTAGGTTTATTTAACAGTTTAATCTGCCTGAAATAAGAGTGTCCAATTGTCCATCCCCTTGGAATGGAAATGCTCAGAGAACAGGTTCTGAATCAGTTCATCATCGAGATTCTGCACATCCCTTAAAAGCTATTTGATCTAAGAAATAG
>NW_009952711.1:7651032-7675006 GCF_000747805.2 Chaetura pelagica
AGGAATGAAATCCAAGTTTGGTCTGATTTAAGATGGCAAAGGTTTAGATTTTCCCATGGAGAGTACCAGTCTACTCTGATTTGCTAACTAGTGTTCTGTGTTCTTTTATGCAGAAATCATGCATAAAAAGTGATAAAAAGTAAGTTTGTGATAAGGCAGACATTTGGAGATGAGCAAATCTGTAGGTTTCTATCATTAATATTTATACAGAATTAACTTTCCCTTGCAATTTCTATCAATTTCAAGACTTACTGCACTCTTCTTTCCCCTCCCTAGTTCTACTGGAACAAAAGGAAAATAATTTTGTCAGTGATCATTTTCCCACATTGAACAGTATCTCACTCTGTGAAATTGTCATATTGAAATTAGACTGTAGCCTGAAAAATATGCAGTGAGAGCAAGCCTGTAAAAATCTATTTTTATACTTATTCTAATTAGTTAAAGAAGTATGACTTTGTCTTTTATCCATTGATCATAGGCACCCCAGTCCATAAGCAACAAATTCACTCTCTGATTGTGCTTACAGAAATTAACCCAATTTCTGCAGGCAAGTTACCTGCAGTGGAAATGGAAGGGTAATCAGTTAATAGCAAACTTTAGACTAATATTCACTGTAAATAAAGACCATTATATAAAATGGTCCAAAGAGTTTTGTTACATAGACTACAAAAAGAGTGGCTTGAAGTGTGCCTACTGTTGAGATGTCTAGATACTGCTGTATTAGTTGAGAATGAGAAAGAAAAGTCTTAAGCTTAATAAACTGCTTGCTCTGACAGGACACAGTTTTTTTCATGTAAATTAATTTTGACCCATAAGTTTTGGTTATGGTTCTGTATTGGTGGAGTAGTTTGGGTGTCTCAGGATGCCCCCACTTCTGAAGCACACTCTAAAAGTGAATCTGCTGATTGTTCTCCCTGTGCTTTGATTAACTGGCAGAGCAGCTGTGAAGTGCAAACTGAATGTCTTTTGCATGAAATTAATGAGAGGATGCACTGCAGGAGCAGACCTTGTGCCTTCTAGCTCGCCATTGGTCTGTGGGGACAGACTAGAACAACTGAAGTAAAACACCCTGAATTTGCAATGTGTAGATATTAGGTTCTCACCACAAATCTCAGTGTCTGTATTTCTAGTTTCCATTATTAGATGCACTTTCTCTGATTCTGCTACCCTGAGCCCAAGGGCACTGTAGAGTTGTTCCATTCTCATCTTCCTTCTTGGAACATGCAGACTACCAGGAACACCACACTGGGGGGGGTGGGGACCCCACCAAACAAACAAAACCCAGACATAAATTGTTGTGGCAGTGCCTGTGAATTGTATGCTTAAGGTCTCTTGTTTCTCTACAGCTTAAAGAATTAAAAGGCAGGAAGTAGGAAAATTCTATTTTGATGAAAATTCAGCTAAATCTTAATAAATAGTTTCGCTAGATTTTTTTTTTTAAGCAATCAATCAAGTCACATACCAGGTTAAATGATACTCAGTGTAGTTTTATATTCATTGCACTGACAGTAGTGGAAAGACTGAAACTTGTGTAAAGTTTCCTTTAAATGTCTGAGTCTTACTGTGAAGACAATGATTTGCATGAATTGTCCTGATTTCGTCAGTTCCCTGGCTTTCATAATGGGGGCATATTTGGTTGCTTGGTTACCCATTTGAGATGACTGTATTTTAGGTAATCATTGATGGAAACATTACCCAGAAGGTGAGTGAGCATCATGATGCAGATTTTCAACAGGCCACAAATGTAAAAATAGATCTGTGCAAGCAGAAGAGACATTGGATCTGTAATTTACATATTTGCATGCAGTTACTGAACATGTTTACACACAGTTTGTATGTGCCACTTTGTTGTTGTTCTTGAGTCTAAGCCAAAAGAAAGTAGAAATTACAGAAGTGTGTACTTCAAATCAGTATGAATGGTGATAACTGATGTCCCATAGGATGTTGAGAGGAGAAACTGCAAAGGTGCATAGAGAAATCTTGCAGCTGATTAGAAATACATTTGTTCTGAAGTCTGCAGCAGCTCAACCAGTCTTTATTTTGTAAGGAAAAGTTAATGTGTTTATAAAACATGAGAAGAGCAATCTTGAGTATCTGAAATAAAAGACATTAAAATGTTGTTTCTGTGGAGGGGTGCCAGCTGTTTGTCATGACATAGGGCAGCAGTTTAAGATTAAGTTAGAAGTGGAGTCATGCTGTACAGCAGTGGTGTGGAGTGCTTAAATGTCTCACATCTGTTTAATTCTTTTGATTTATTTTTTTTCGGGAAGAGTAAAATGCCCAGATTTGCTAAGCACAGCTGCTAATTTTGCTATTACCACAGCATTGTCACTGGGATGACTCAAAAGAACAAAGAATGACACAGATATTCCAGGGGACCTTTTAGAATTGTTTCTACTCCATTAAACCTCAGAACACCTGTGTGGTCAGTGCTTATGATAGTGGCTTTTTCTCCCTGAAGCTTAGCCTCATAGGTCTGAGTAGATATTGGGAAAGCAAAGGGAGCTTCTATTTGGTGGCTGAATGGAAGTGCTTGAAAAGACAAAGCATTGACCAGAGGGTGGAATATTTAAAAGAAAACAAATTCAGAATAAATATAATTGGTTTAAAGACAATCCCAGACATTTTAAAGATATCTTCAGACATCTCTCTCTTCTCTGGCCCATTAAATTCCCATTAATATTTAAACACACGAGTGTATTTTAATCTGAAATTGATTTAACTTATTTTTTTAAGCTGAGATGCAGGTATCACTGGTTTTTGCTGAGAAATACTGATAATGAGTATTGGGAGAGTCAGACTGGTAATTTCCAATTTAGAAATATACATTATCGCCCACATTGTTAGCATTTTGCTGGGTTTTTCCCCTCAAGATACAAGCTGTTTGCATGCCAGCTTTTTAGGGTGTACTGTGATAGTTTTCAGACTCCTGTTTCATAAATATAAGAGCTAATAACTTCACCTTTGGCTTTTTCTTGAGGGGTTTAGAATTTTATTTCTGTTTTAAAGAAGGCAGAGGTTCTCATTTAATCACTTACCTCTAGGATTTTGAGATTTCAAAACAGAAAGAAATACTGCAGACCTGGCAGTCAGAAACTGGAATTCAACAGCACATAGTCCCATTATTCCGAAATCTGTGAAAAAAAATTCTGGAAGAGGATGAAGAGCGAAATTCTAGGGATGGCCTTATGTAATAGGATATATGAGTAATAGTATTAGATTAGAACTGGGATATATACATTTGAACTGTAGATAACTCATACTTCTGTTACGCTTCTTTTTTTTTCATTCCTATCTAAAAACATGTAATAATCTACTTTCTTCATCAGCATGTGATACCCTGTTTTCTTTTCAGCTTGTAGGAAGAGATTTCTGTTACAAATGCATCTCTCTAGTCACTAGAAACTCTACTGCCATGTAGCAGCTATTTAGTGTTTTAACTGCAATAGTACTTCTGCCTTATGGGTCTTTGTATTGATTTTCCATGTGGGAAATTTAACCCCATCATTCAAGAGTAAATAATAGAATCAGCGGTTTAGAGAGTGAAAGAACAACTTTTCTGACATTAGATAGGGCAGCATACATTGTGGTTGGCCTCCTGCTAGTTTTAGTGATACACTTTTGGAGAGTGGTGGCTTTTATGCACAGATATCAAGGCCAGCAAATAAAATGACTTTGTAAGTGCATCTAACATGTGCTTGGCATTATTACAAGAGCTGGAGAATGGATCCTGGATCAGGTAGTGCTGGCACAGGGGCAGGTGACAGCCCTACTCTTAGGAAAGAGGGTTTGGTTATAACCATTTGTGTGTGTGGACAAAGGAATTGTGTACATCTTTACTTTTATTTATGATGCAAACTTCTGATGTGTAATTTTGAATTTGTTCTTGTTATTTTATTACACAGCTAATCTAGCTCCACAAGTGAGACTTTTTCTTTTCGTCCATTTTCTGTTGGTTCTTTGGGGTTTGTTTGTTACTTTTTCTCACTCCTCAGGGATTCTCCTCTGTTTCCAATAGCAGCAGCAAAATTCTCTTTGACCTTAGTGCTAGAAAAAGTGGACTAATGTCAAGAGCTTGCTCTTTTCTAAATATACTGGCTTTGTGTCTTTGTAGAGTGTCAAATTCCTGCAGTGATATAATAGTGATAATCTGCTTGTCAATTGAAGAGATGCAGAGAACAACAAATCTGAAATCACATTATCAGAATTCTACTCCTGTGACAAGAGTCCTGATTTTGACAACTATCTGGTATTTTAAAGGGGGGTCCTGAAACTTCTAGTTCAGCAAATTTCCAGTGGTTATGAGAGAGCTGCACTTTGCTGGCCCTTCATTGCCCTCTACAACTACCTGAAATGAGGTTGTATGGAGGTGGGTGTTGGTGTCTTCTCCCAAGTAAATAATGACAGGACCAGAGGAAGTATCCTGAATGTGCAGCAGGGAAGGTTCCGACTGGATATTAGAAAGAAAGAGTGGTCACGCGCTGGAACAGCCTGCCCAGGGAGGTGGTCAAGTTACCATCCTTGGAGGCATTCAAGAAACATGTAGATGTGGCACTTCAGGACATGCTGTAGTGGCCAAGGTTGTGGGGGGGGGTGTGGTTTGTTTTGGTTTGTGTTTTTTTTTGATGGGGTGTGTGGTTGTTCGTGTTTGTTTGGTTTTGTTTGTTGTTTTTTCTTATGTTGGTGGTTGGACTTGGTGATCTCAGAGGTCGTTTCCAAGCATGACAATTCTGTGATTCATAGAATTATGTTGCTCTTATTTTTGGTGCTTATGTATTGGAAATTACCTATATTCAGGCTTACAAGTTTTAAATATTTTGCCTTTTTTGTATTGTGTCAGATGATTTAACAGATGTCACTTGTTTTGCATACCAGTGTGGTAACAAACATGCCAACATCTTTCAGTAAAGGAATATTAATATATTTGTATATGTGTGATATTAGATGGAGCTGTTTTTTTGGCTTTGGTGGGTTTTTTTAGCAAAAGCACACTTTACTTTTGTCTTCAACGCTTGTCTGATTTTAAAGCCTGAATTTACCCATCATTCAAGTCATCATGGAAGAGACTTTACATGGGATTTGAGTCCTTTGGGCTGTATAAAAATAAGATTACGGAACATCTGGCTTCACAGTAGGAATATTTCACTCTGAAGTACAAAAATAAAACTAGAAAAGATAGAGACATTCCTGACAAGAAATTATCCTTTCTCATTGCTTCTTGTATCCATCAAGCACTAGCATCTTAGGAGATAGAAAGCAGGGAGACAAAGAAAGAAAAATGAAGAGAATTAAAGGGTCACATCATATCATTAATACTTGGGCAGTTTAGACAGCCATGAGTAGCAATGAAAAACGCTGCTGTTCCAAAGTCTGTGGTCAATAGGGAATACAGAGGTTCTCCAAGTCAGACCCTCCATTCAGATTCATAGGAAATGAGCACCCCACACTGTTACTGGAGGATGATGTACTTAAGAGCAGATAATGAAAATTATCAGTTTTTTAAATGAAATAATCCCCAAATATTGGGGGGTTTTTTTGTTGTTTTTTTTTAAGTCTGTAACTATAACTGAGAGGTTTTTAAAAGAAAAGTTTATATATAATTTTATTAAAGTCTGACTTTTGGGAGTCATTTGTTCACAGCTTCTTTAGTAATTTTTGTGTCTCAGTTAAAAACCCAAAGGGACTGTGTAGTGGAGCTGAACAAATGTTTTTACTCTTTTATTTCTCTCTTTTGCTAATCACAAAGATACAGCAAAGATCTGTGGTCTACTGTATTTTCATTAACACCTCATCAATCCAAGAGTAACTTGTCATGACAGTTGTTGATAGCATAAAATAGTTGCTAATATCTTGGATATTACTTAAATATTATTTATCTGACAATAGAGCAAATAACCATGTTAATCATTACTAAGATAATTGCTTAATTACAAGATTAAAAGCACTATGAAAATGTGAAATATTTAAAAACATGTAATTAAAGCCTTGAAATACCCACTTGAATTAAATGAGTGGTATTTTTCACATTATGAATAAAAGGTATTTACCAGTAGATGTAGTAGATGTACAAAGAGAGCTAAATAATATATTTCATAATTAGGAAGGTATCTTGTGCCTCAGAGTTGCACAAAAAATCTGATCAAGAAACAGTGATATAATAGTGATAATCTGCTTGTCAATTGAAGAGATGCAGAGAACAACAAATCTGAAATCACATTATCAGAATTCTACTCCTGTGACAAGAGTCCTGATTTTGACAACTATCTGGTATTTTAAAGGGGGGTCCTGAAACTTCTAGTTCAGCAAATTTCCAGTGGTTATGAGAGAGCTGCACTTTGCTGGCCCTTCATTGCCCTCTACAACTACCTGAAATGAGGTTGTATGGAGGTGGGTGTTGGTGTCTTCTCCCAAGTAAATAATGACAGGACCAGAGGAAGTATCCTGAATGTGCAGCAGGGAAGGTTCCGACTGGATATTAGAAAGAAAGAGTGGTCACGCGCTGGAACAGCCTGCCCAGGGAGGTGGTCAAGTTACCATCCTTGGAGGCATTCAAGAAACATGTAGATGTGGCACTTCAGGACATGCTGTAGTGGCCAAGGTTGTGGGGGGGGGTGTGGTTTGTTTTGGTTTGTGTTTTTTTTTGATGGGGTGTGTGGTTGTTCG
The DNA here is from genome assembly GCF_000747805.2 of Chaetura pelagica. Lineage (NCBI taxonomy): Eukaryota > Metazoa > Chordata > Aves > Apodiformes > Apodidae > Chaetura > Chaetura pelagica. The sequence continues at coordinate 7,657,696 of NW_009952711.1, forward strand.
TGTTTGTTTGGTTTTGTTTGTTGTTTTTTCTTATGTTGGTGGTTGGACTTGGTGATCTCAGAGGTCCTTTCCAAGCATGACAATTCTGTGATTCATAGAATTATGTTGCTCTTATTTTTGGTGCTTATGTATTGGAAATTACCTATATTCAGGCTTACAAGTTTTAAATATTTTGCCTTTTTTGTATTGTGTCAGATGATTTAACAGATGTCACTTGTTTTGCATACCAGTGTGGTAACAAACATGCCAACATCTTTCAGTAAAGGAATATTAATATATTTGTATATGTGTGATATTAGATGGAGCTGTTTTTTTGGCTTTGGTGGGTTTTTTTAGCAAAAGCACACTTTACTTTTGTCTTCAACGCTTGTCTGATTTTAAAGCCTGAATTTACCCATCATTCAAGTCATCATGGAAGAGACTTTACATGGGATTTGAGTCCTTTGGGCTGTATAAAAATAAGATTACGGAACATCTGGCTTCACAGTAGGAATATTTCACTCTGAAGTACAAAAATAAAACTAGAAAAGATAGAGACATTCCTGACAAGAAATTATCCTTTCTCATTGCTTCTTGTATCCATCAAGCACTAGCATCTTAGGAGATAGAAAGCAGGGAGACAAAGAAAGAAAAATGAAGAGAATTAAAGGGTCACATCATATCATTAATACTTGGGCAGTTTAGACAGCCATGAGTAGCAATGAAAAACGCTGCTGTTCCAAAGTCTGTGGTCAATAGGGAATACAGAGGTTCTCCAAGTCAGACCCTCCATTCAGATTCATAGGAAATGAGCACCCCACACTGTTACTGGAGGATGATGTACTTAAGAGCAGATAATGAAAATTATCAGTTTTTTAAATGAAATAATCCCCAAATATTGGGGGGTTTTTTTGTTGTTTTTTTTTAAGTCTGTAACTATAACTGAGAGGTTTTTAAAAGAAAAGTTTATATATAATTTTATTAAAGTCTGACTTTTGGGAGTCATTTGTTCACAGCTTCTTTAGTAATTTTTGTGTCTCAGTTAAAAACCCAAAGGGACTGTGTAGTGGAGCTGAACAAATGTTTTTACTCTTTTATTTCTCTCTTTTGCTAATCACAAAGATACAGCAAAGATCTGTGGTCTACTGTATTTTCATTAACACCTCATCAATCCAAGAGTAACTTGTCATGACAGTTGTTGATAGCATAAAATAGTTGCTAATATCTTGGATATTACTTAAATATTATTTATCTGACAATAGAGCAAATAACCATGTTAATCATTACTAAGATAATTGCTTAATTACAAGATTAAAAGCACTATGAAAATGTGAAATATTTAAAAACATGTAATTAAAGCCTTGAAATACCCACTTGAATTAAATGAGTGGTATTTTTCACATTATGAATAAAAGGTATTTACCAGTAGATGTAGTAGATGTACAAAGAGAGCTAAATAATATATTTCATAATTAGGAAGGTATCTTGTGCCTCAGAGTTGCACAAAAAATCTGATCAAGAAAGATGCAGTTGCAAATGCGATGTACTTAAGATAACATAGCCTAACAATGTCATATAACAAACCCATTGAATATGGCATGATTTAAATAATTTATTTAAGTGGGACAATTAATTTAAGAAGTCAGTATTTTCTATGTTTAGGTACTGCAAAAAAATGTAGTATTAGATGACCATCTGCTTTGAGTTTGTTAATGCTCCAGAGACTGACCAATTGGTAGCTGAAGAGACTACAGGAAAGCTGGGGAAGGACTTTTTACCAGGGTGTGTTGTGATAGGACAAGTGATAATGGCTTTAAACTGGAAGAGGGTAGATTTAGATTAGTCATTGGGAAGAAATTCTTTAGTGTGAGAGTGGTGAGACACTGGCAGTGGTTACCCAGGGAAGTTGTGGCTGTCTCCTCCCTGGAAGTGTTCAAGGCCAGGTTGGATGGGGTTTGGAGCAACCTGGTCTAGTGGGAGGTGTCCCTGCTCTTGCAGGGGAGTTGCAACTAGATAATCTTAAAGGTCCTTTCCTATTCCAGCCATTCTGTGATTCTGTGACTACTTCTGGTTTTAAAGCAAATTCTTCTAGATTCAGGTCCTCTCAGCATTTGTGTTTGTATAGTGCTGGCTGTTTTTACTGATTGTCTATATGGAGGGAAGAGAGATTAGAAAATACAAGCAGGCCTTTATGTGGTGTTCTTCAGTGCCTCCATTTTTACTAAGTGAGAAGCTGAAGCTGAAGTCTATCATGTTCCTCACTTGTTTAGTGTCCACTGTCTTCAGGAGAGGAGGAATGTGTTTCCATGTTTTATGTTGACACCACTAACATCTATTAAACATTTCAATTAAGTTGAAGCCAAAGACAAGCTTTTGGATCACAACCACTTCTCTTGGATAGAATGAGACCCACCACTTTTAAGAAGAGGAATCTCCAGTAGCTTGATCTGCAGCTTTCCTGCCCTGCTAAGTTTGCTGTCCATCAGGAACTACTTGGGCATAAATCAGTCTAATGGGAAGGTTGCAGAGAACTCCAGCAGATCCAGTGTTCCTCTTTGTGTAGTGATGCTTCAGTAGTGAGACTTAAGCATATAATGACTTGCTCGTTTTAGGCAAGCCACTATTTTTCCTTGAACAGAGAGGATCTTTAAGAATTATAAGGAGTTTTATGTTATTTCTTTCAAATTGTTTGACACCTTTACAATACATTAAAGATTTGCTAACAAAAGACAATAATAATTTTTAACAGATGTAATATGCAGATTTCTTTGTCATGTATTTTAATTTTCCATGATGTTTCACCCACAGGACTTAGCAAAATTTAAAGCTGCTGTTGTGATTTTAAATTCTTTTCAGTTGAAGTTGAAAATGTAGATTTTAATTCAATACTAAAAGATGGCAATTATCTTGAAATGAGGTTCAGACTGAACCTTGCTCATTATTGCAGTGATCATAATGCATTTTAATGCAAGCATAAAAGTTAAGAATATTTTCACACTTTTTAAAAGTTTTACTTATGTCTTTAAACACTAAATAAGAAACAGAAAAGTGGTTTTGTTCTGTTTTGTGTTGTTTTGGTTTTTTTAAGATGAACAGTTTTCATTTTTAAGCTTTTTCTTGGTAGAGACAGTGGAGGACTTCTAAATTTTTAGTTATAGCACACATTGGCCAGGATATGTATGTAGATACGTATCATACCAGAAGGGTTTGTGATGCATCCAAACAGCAATGAAATAGTATTTTGAGGTTTTTTCCACTTGTTCTCTCTATATTAATTACTTTCTTTATTAAGTATCATTATCTTACCTGTAGTACCACAAAGGGCTTGTCTGCCAGAGAAAGCTCTGTGGAATAGGTGAGAGCAAAGCCATTTCCCAGCTGAATGCTTTTATACCTGCTGAGCTACTCTGTATGAAGTGTGTTTATTGTAGACAGAAATCATTGTATGGGTTTTTTGTGCAGGTTGGTAATCTAGTGTCATTCTGCATTAACTATTACCTACTTAATACAGACAAGCTTTGGATTATTTTTAACTATTTATATTGCAACAGCTCACAGAGGTCTCAATGACCTTGATAACGTGTAAAGTTGTAGAATGCTGTGGTCCTCACTCAGTGACATGAAAGGTGAAAGGGTTGTAAAGATAGAAGGGACACAAAGATACCAAATGAGCTGTTCAGAGGTAAACTGGAAGCATGTGAAGTATCCAGTAATAGGACTTTGGTTTTCTGTAATATGCCAGTGCTGTAGGCAGGCTCCTCTTTGCCCTAGATACAGACAACGTAGCATTGGCTTTTGTTGTGTACCCACAGTTTTTGCAATGGCCTTATGAAAAAATGAGCCTTGTGAAAGCAGACTGTCTGCATCTGCCTGTCTCTCCTTCTGCCCTAGTAACTTCTGAACCAATGGTCCAATTTCAGTGAAATTAAGCAAATTTGAGAGCTTCAGGATAAGTTAGTTCTCAGTTCTTCAAATGGGAAAAGACCCTGTGACACTGAGTGAAAAGCTGTGGAAGAAATCCCTATTCAAAAGACAGACCTCTGTTTCATAAGATCAGTGTCCTAACTTACAGGAGAGATCTGTCAGCAGTTGCACCTTGCCAGGCAGATAAAAGTTAAAAACACAAATCTGCAGAGAAATTACTGCCTTAGCTGAAATGCTCAATGCTTTTCTGCATTTTTAAGCAAATTGATTTATTATGGACAGTTTCTGATGGATCTTTATGCAGCAGCAGAAAGGAAGCCTGGGCAAAGGTGTATATCAAATGATGCAGGTCCAGGTCTCCCTTAACTTGGGGTAGTGAGCAGGGCATAGGCTGCACCATCATATTGTTGCATGTAAGGAGAAGTGGAAGTTTCATCTTTTTAAGATCATGAGAACTCCAAGAGAAACGTGGAAAAATATTACATGGAATAAAGAGGAAAAGGGCACATGGACTTATCTACAAATTTACTCAAAAAGCCAAGTAACCCAAAATATCCAATCCTGAGGCTCCCATTAAAACAGACAGATATAGCTTTCCAGAACAGTCACTGTTCCATGTGTTTACAGAGGGCAAAAATTACAGTGATGGGGATATATTAAACAAATTATGAGTACTGTGGTGAAATGGTCCAACTATATTGGTGGAAGGAACATTTTCCAGGAGAGGATCTGTCACATAATTTAGAGAATTGCAAATTGGACCTGATTGGTAAAAGAACCAAGGAGACTCTTAATGCCCAACTTGTGTTCCTGTATTTATTTTTCCAGTTTCTGTATTAATCTTGTTAAGTGAATATCCCAAAGAACTACTTTACTCACATACAGAAGTAATATTAATAAGCAAAATGTGTGTGACTAAACAGGTAATAAAAACACAAACTCCTAAGTATCTTCTTCAAGATTATCATTAACAGCTCCACCATTTCTGTTTTAAGTATTTGTCAAGAAAGGTTTTAGCATCATATAGTTATGTTCAATTTATTTATTTTTATTTTCTCCTGTTACTTGCAATTACTTTCTAAAGAGAACAGCATTACTGTTCAAGGGCTGAGTGCTGATCTTGTATTTAAAAGGGCTCTTTTCCTTGGCAGTAGGGTAAGTTCAGCCAGATGTAGGATGTCATAAAATTTCTACCACATGTACTCTATGCCATAGTTTTTTTTATAACTCTGCTTTTATGGTCTTTAAACCTTGAAATGACATGTTTTACATCAAAGAAATCGTGCAATTCAGGGTTATACAGAATGCTAAAAAGGACTTGCTGCAAAGTTGAATACATGTTACAGTTCTGATACCACAAGTTTGCTAACTTTTGAGGAAGGATCTGTTTATATATGAAGTGGATATCTCAGTCCCTTGTATTGCTCTTTCTAATGTCTTCATCAAACTTTCTGTAGTCATACCAGTGCAATGTTTCATGCTTGGCTGCAATAACCATCACATCATGGTATCGGTGTCTTCTACTGGTGATCTCAGAATCATTTTATGAATATACTTTAGCCTTCTTTCCTCTTTTGTCTTCTGTACAGGCACTACGCTGTTATATCTGTGGCTATCCATAATTATGTAAGCTGCTCATTCTAGTTCAGTTGAAGTTATCATTAACAGATCTTTTGGAAATGCCAAAAAAAAAGTGGTAAATATGATGATTTGATGTTTCCTGCAGCCCCTTTACCATTACAGACTCTTAATCTCACATGGACCTGAGTGGAAAATTTTAAGGGACAAGAAACAATTTTTGCAATCCCCCTATTGCTAACCAACTTAGTTTTGCTAATTTTAGAAACATTCTGTGGTATTTGTATTTTTTTCTTGAGGTTTTGGCTCTCCAGGCAGTTACTCAATAACAACCATTTCTAAATACTGACTGCAATCTCAACATTTTGGTTAACTCGGGGCATCACTGAAAGAGTAGGAACAAACTATAGGCATCATTTCAGTGGGAGAGTGGACAGTGGTATGATGTTTTATTCTCTGCAGAAGAGAAAGGATGGCTGGTGGCTTGGAAGTGAAAATAGTTATTTCTCATAACATCTGGACTTCAGCATCTTATTCTGTGACTGCTTAAATGCTTTGTATGGAGGCAAGTGGCTTTCAGAAAACAGCTGGAGGAAGAGAGCTCCATTCTTCTGTATTATCCTAACATGAGGTACCGGGTTGTTTCTAGACCCTATCCCAAGTCAGGAAAGAAGGGACTTATGGGTTTTGTCCATCCAGCATGATTGTCCTGAGCACTTGCTGAAAGAAAATAATGGAAGGAGCTGTTTATGCACTTCCAGTTTTATGAATGGTACCTGGACTGCCATGGTAGACTAGCAGGGCGAGCAGCTTGAAAAGTCTCACTCTACCTGACATGCAGTGCGAAGACACATCACCATTCCCAGAAGTGTGTTTTCATTTCTGTGTCTCTGGACTGATCCAACTGGGACAATCCCAGCACAACTGGAACAACCTGTGGGCTGCATTAGTTGCTCAGAGCTTGCTTTTACTCCTGGAACTGAGGCCTGTCAGGCCTGCTGACAGCCTGTGGGACACATGAAATTTGATGGCATGTTAACGGCTCAGGGCTTTGCAGAACTTCTGCTGTGGTTGGTTAGCCCAGCTGCAGGACAGGATTGTATTTAGGAGTGCACGAGGATTCATGTTAAAACTCAGCTGATGCCTCCTTTTGTTACAAATATTTATTGTTGCTAATATGTGTTATAAATATTCTTGTTTAATTCATAAACATAATTGTAAATGGTGAGTGTAGAAATGTGAGCTGATAAAGCTCTCAGCTGAACATGTGTAGGTTGCAAGCAAATTGTTGTTGTTGTTGTTGTGAGGCCAGAGATGCAGAAATCCTGTTGCTTCAGAAGTGACGCCAGGAGCCCTAGATAATGTCTGCCCACATGAAATACGAGATGCATCTGAGCAGGATAACAACAAAGTGCAGCAGAGATAAAGAATTGACATGGTTTGAAAGGGATATCCCATATCATTTTCTAAAAGACTAGCTAACATTAGCTTCAAGTCAAAGATGAATGATGGTAATCTTTATTTTAAAGAGGAGACCATGTGTTTAACAGCTCATCAATTCGCTACAATACAAAGAATTAGTAGGAGAAAATTAGAAAAGTAGAGAAGCTTTGTTGGGTGATCTGTGTTCTTTTTGTGTGCCTTTCTGATTCAGATATCTATTTTATATTACTCTTTATTTCCAATTTGTTGCCCTTTATGGTATTGTTACCTTTATTTCAATATCATTAATTCATTTTGATCTTGAGCACAGTTTGTTGCAAAGTGCTGTGTCTCTCTTGCTAATTGATTTGTCCTTTTAAAAAAAGGGAGACAGAAATGTCAAACTTGTTTCACAACAGAAATGCTGAACCTAAGAGTTGGCTCCATTACAGTGTCCACCCAGTGGTTCTCTGAATAAGTGTTTATAGATCGTACTGAGCTTTCTAGCCAACTCCTAGTGTCTCCTATAATTGCTACCATAAGAAACAAAAATGTTCATCTGAAAAACCAAACTCGTCATTTGAGCTGTGTAAAGCTATTATTCTACTTCATGTGTAGTTTGCTGAAAGACAATAAACTTCAGCATTTAAAGAACACAGAAATACAAGATCAACTCACCACAGATTTCCTTCCAGCTCCAGTGATGGTTGGCAATAACACTCTCATTTTACTTGACTTCTTTTAGGGCTCTTTCTATTTTTTGGTATTTTGGTGAGGATTGGAAGGGGTGACCTACGTATCAATCTTGGTGGTTTATTGGTTTGAAGTAATCTTTTTCTTTTCTTAAAAATATTTTGGATTTTCTGGTGAAATTCTTGCTTTTACTCAAAAATGTTGTATCATAAATAGGATGGGTCCTATCTAAACACATAAAATGCTATAATGTAAAAAGAGGGCGGAAAAAATATGGAAAAATTGTATACCACCTGCTGACGTGTGAATTGGATAGCAATGCAGGAAACTACATGTGTTAAATTACTCTGATGATAGAAGGAAGAGAAGTTAGAAAGTAAATTATTTTAAAACACTGAATTAGATCATAGCGTGTGTTCAATTTGAAATTCAAAAGCTGAATTCAATATAGTATTGGCCACTGATGTTTGAAGTTCCAACAAATGCAGTAGTTCTAAAATTTATACATGAAGTAATGCTTAGAGCATACTGCTTTAATGTATGCAAAGCAGTGAAGATTATACTTCATTACATTTGAATCACAAGTCTGAAAGCCTTCCAGCATTGAAGTCCATTTGTGTAGGAGTATGTGCATGGATGAGTGTACTTGTACATATGATACAAAATCAGATTTTTCTACAGCTCCACAGGCAATGCCCTTGTGCCAAGTGTCAGATACAGAACTCTATGCTATAATTTTTATACACAGGAAAGGTAGATTTTTAACTTTATCATTTGAATGTGTTACTCAGCACAAAAACTGGGAGAAGAATTCCAGAAGCTAATATACTCATTCATGTAATATGATTCTTTCTATATATGTGATTCTTTAATTAATACATATTGCTGTGTACCCAAAACTTCAAGTTCCTATTTATATTAGAAATATTAATTGCAAAACTTGTCAACTTCTGATAGTACATAAGTGAAGAGGCAGTCTTAGTCACAGAAAAACCTCTCTTCAAAGTCTGTATGCTAATAATTTGTTATGGTGAAATAACTAATAGAGGGATGGACACATGGCAAAACCAGAAGTTTAAACCAGGACTCACTTAGGAAGAATGCATTTAGTGGCCAGAAAGCCCCAGATGTTCTTTCAAAAATGAGAGAAGTTTTGGCTTAAAAGGAACTCTGACTCCAGTTGGAACTGAAGACAGGAACTGATAAGAAATAAATAACAAACCTTGTAACAATGGGGGAAAAAAAGTATAGCAATCCATAGAAAGAAGTTATGAAAAAGAAAAATTAAAATTGAAAGGTAGAGCTATCTGGAGAAAAGATTGTCCTGGTTTGAGCCAGGATTAAGCCCATTTTTCTTTTTACTGATATTTTTTTTCCTTCAGTAGTTAATACAGCTACAAAAATGTGTAAATTAGATACAGATCACATCCTAGCTGTAGTTTTGATCTCTTAGTAGACAGAGATGTCACAGTCGCCAAAAAAATGGCAAAGACTGAAGTGTGCATTCACTGTTTATTTTCTGTGCAGTTCCCAGTATAAAATACAGGATAATGTACTTCAATTACATGATGAAAGCAAATACCTTGAAGTCACACAGTAAGCAAGGAAAATATTAATCATCAGTTAAGTCTAAACAATTTATTCATCTGTGGATCTGTTAATTTAATGTTCTATCATAGTTTAGAGGCCCAAATTTTTAAATGGTGCTGATAAATCAAGGAAGATGCTGAAAAGAAAGATGAGGTGATGTATCGTGTTTCCTCCCAATGAGAAAGGCTCTTTATTCTCTGTAGTTGTTTCATCCAAGAATAATCAATTGGAAACTGAAACATAATAAATTCAAATGAGAAATCAAACAGAAGGTGAAAAGTGGTTCTGATTAACCTTGAACAAACCCAAGGGAGTGTGGAGGCTTTTCAGCTCTTAACAGACTGAGATCATGACTAGGTGCCTTCTTGCAAGGTCACACACAAGAGTTTAAGCACAATACTGGAGCATCTAGTGAAATGTAATGACTTGTGGTACACAAGAGGTCTCAAAAAATGCCTCTAACTTAAAATGTTGACATTTATTAATCTTAGAGGGAGGAGGAAATTAAGACTATATAGGTCTCTATAAGACAGTGAGCAAAAGCCAAGAACTCAGCCATCAAGCTGAAGTCCTGGCCACACGTGCTGTATTGTAGGGAGGCAGCAGTGGGGGCCGGCACAGGGGGGTGAGCGTGGCAGCCCTGTGACAATGCTGGGCCAGGCTGCCACTGCAAGGGCAAGAAGCAGCTGGCATTTTGAGGCATATTCTTCACAAGCCTGTCTCTTAGTGGCCATCTCTTGGGGTTGGTCCTGCTCTTTTCCAACTGCACCTCTCAGCATGCTGAGAGAGCGGCTCTTCTTATGCATAGTCAGAGTTGTGGAAAGCTTTAAAAAAACATCTGCCAGCAACACATCATTTCCTGTGGTTGTCCTAGCCATGAATTTTTTACATTGCTCTGCCTTCTCTCTTGTTAATCTCTGATCATGCTTCCTTCTCCCCCCATCGTCACTGGAGACCAGATTAGCTGTAATGTAGAGAGCAGCTTGCACAGCTGATCACTGCACATTTTTTTTTCCCTTTCCTTTTTTCTGAACTGTATGGAAAGATGAGGTCAAGTTATTACTCCTGCTCTGGCTAGTTATGCTCAGTATGTGACATTCCTCTACAGTTTTTCTGATTGTGCCACGTCCTACTTCATTCCTCAGACTGTGCAGAGCCAGATTTGCAATAGTTTCCTTTCCCTATGCTTTGTTGTGTTCAGACAAGCAGATCTACCCATCTTTTTAGACGGTAAGTACTGACGTATCTGGAGCACTAGTAATCGGGTTTTTTACTGTTGTTAGCAGCTAGTATCATCTACCACTGTTGTACTGTGCACCCAGCAATAAGGGGCTGACGAAACCACAGAAATATAGCTGTGTTCCAAGTAACTATTTTTTGCTACTGTGTATAAGCACACATGGCTTTTCTCTTCAGATATGCTCTCTGTGCAGTATTCTGGTAATTTCTGCAGCAAATTGCTCCATGAAGAGCACTTGGAATTGTGTAAATAAAACTGATTTTTTTCAGTTCTAGCCAATGAAATCATCCAAAGTGAAGATTCTTTTTGACAAACCAGTATGTGTATAAATACATTTTTGCAGGGTTTTTTTAAGCATTTGTAAAAAAAGTTTGGACTTAAACAGGAATCTTTGACTTGAGACTAGTACTTATGGCAAAGTGGTAAAGAAGGTACTTTCCACCCCATTGAGATCAGTGATTTGATGCTTAACCCACAAAACAGAACAAAAATATGGTCAAAGACACTGTGAAATTCTATTTACACAGATACTGGGAGCAAGTCTGGCATGGGTAGGACGGGGAATTTTTTTTTTCCTGTTCTGCTCCTTGGTAGCCTGTTTGGGAGAGGGAAGATGGATTGACACTGAGAGAATGGTGTATTGAGGACTGCATAGACCTCTGAAGTATTGCACTCTTAGCATAAGAAATTGTAAAGGCTGCTTAATAAACAGAAGGAAATGGGAAACACATGAAAAAATAAACAACTGAGAAACACTTATATCACAGCAGTAACAATAACAGCTCTGTCCCAGAGAGTTGGAAAAGCAAAGTATAATTTTGATATCACCACAAAATTCTTGAAATATTGGCTCCAGAAACAGTGGTGCTTTTGGTGGGGCTTGAGGTGTTGTTTTGTTGGTTTGTGTGTTGTGTTTATTTTATGATGTTTTTTTGGTTTGGTTTATTTGTTGGGTTTTTTTGGAAGGGAGAGTACAGAAATATTAGAAACTTGTGATTGATTCAGAGGTTAATGTTAGTCCACTGGTGGTACTGATGGTTTGAAAAAAGTATTGCCCATAGAGGCTTTTATTGAAAAGCTGATAAAGTTGTTGCTTCCTGCAAAATGTCCGTGTTTCCTTTTGTTAGTGGCAGAACATGTAGAGTCCCACATTACAATATGCAGCTCAGGAGGGGGCTGTGCATCTTAGCTTTTTTTAGTACTGTAATGATCCAATCTGAGATAGCAATTCATGCTTAGTGATTCTATTTTAATTTACAACTCATCTAGAATTATTGTCTGATCATATTTTAGGTTTTGTGATAAAAAGGTTTTGAAATTTGTAGGAAGAGGAAGCACTCATAACTTTTAATAGTCAACATTTATTTCTAGAAAACTGATTTTTTTGCTAATGCAGTGTAGCTGATGAATTTAGATGAGTTTAGTACCTTGTTTCTACTTCAAGCAATGGTTATATTTCTGTTCCTCTGGTAATGTATATGTTGTGTGGTTTTTCACTTGAATGCTTGCCAGCAGTATCCCTGAGAGGACACATTCAGCCTTATGGATTTTCTGCATCATACAGGAAATGTGGAAGACCAAACATGCCTCCTGTGTGTTGGCAGCTCTCACCTGTCTCCTTGCTCAGGCCTTTTACTGCCTGTGTCAGGACTGAAAATTCCATTGCTCTATCTTGCAACTTATCTCTCTTAATCACCATTAATTTCAAATTTTTAATATGCAGGTTGTTGTGGTGGTTTTGTTCCCCTCTTTCTAGATCTCCTTAGATCTGTAATAGTATTATCAAGGCCACAAGCTCTGTCCTTTCAAATGGCTGTACCTATTCAAAGCAGAAGCAGTATCTCCAGCTCTTGGGAGAAATATGTATCCCTGGTGGCTGAATAGGACATTTATCAGCTAGGCAGGACAAAATACTAGAGCTCCCCCACTGGTTTCTCAGGAGCCAAAGGTACAAGAACAGACTTATTATCTTATTAAAACCCTGCATCTGACCTGGCATATTGTGCATCAGTATGGCTGAGAAATCTTCAACAGAGGGGGTAAAGAACCAGATGGGTTTTCAGATGCAGGCGCCTCAGATATGTTCCTCTTCCAGGGCACAATTCCCCTCCTCATTCTCTGATTCTACTGCTGTATCTCCATCCCAAATAATTTCTGGAAGCTGGTGCACTCTGCAATGCTAGTACTATCTCTGCAGCTCTTGCTCTGAAGCAGTAACCGCTGCTGGCACAAATTCTCAAGCCAGCACAGACTCTTACAGAGTTAATTCATTGCCACAATCATATTCCACATGTTAGTCTGCAGAAATGAGAAATCACAACACTCACAGATGTGTTACCCACGCAAAAACCGGGTTTCATGCTGCTCTTCTGGCTTATTCTGGCCATTGATGACAGGGTTGCAAGTCCTGGACTAGCAGATTCACATACTGACCTAGAAACTGGTGATGCCTCCCCAGCCTTGTACACCCTCCCTGGCTGCTCACTCCATCACAGCTGTCTTGAGGATGTCCACATGCACTGAGAGCAGCAAGTTCCCTGTTGCACACAGAATCACAGAATAGTTTGGGTTGGAAGGGACCTTAGATATCATCTAGTTCCAACACACCCCACCTCCCCGCATGGGCCTCCCACTAAACAAGGTTGCTTCAAGTCCCATCCAACCTGGCTTTGAGCACTTCTAGGGATGAGGCATCCACAGCTGTGGATGTGTGTGAGAAACAGCCCTGCCAACACACAGGCGAGAGAGGGAAAGGTGTTTTAGTCTTTGCTGGTTCCCCTCCAACTTACTTTAATTAGCAATCAATTAATTTTCCCAAGTTGAGTCTATTCTCCCTGTCTTTATCTCAAACCATGAGCTTTTCCATCTTATTTTCTCCTTGTCCCATTGAGGTGGGGAATGAGAGACTGGCTGGGTGGGTGGCTGGCAGCCAGACAAGGTGAACCCACCACACCTTTTTTGATGTAGGGCTCCTAAGCATTCTGACTTTGAATCAAAATGTGTCCATGGCTTTTGCTAACAGGACAAAGAGTGTTTGGGTCTCACAATTTCATTCAAAGCACTACAAACAGAAAAGGAGTACAACTGGAAAATCCTTATGCTGCTGCATTTAACAGAGCTAGCTTTTCTCTCATGTACTTGAAATGGAGTCAGAGACTCCCAGAGACAAAATCAAAAGCCACCGCATCTGAAGAGCCAGGTTTATGTGCACTAACAACATATCTTTGTGAATTGGTGCTGAGAGAACCTTGCAAGACACAGTAATGATCTCCTCGAGCATTCTCCCCTTCTTTGTCCAACTGAGTTCATTGGTCACTCTTCAGTGCAATACCCAGTTGCAGAAGCTAAGAGGTGACTTTAGTCACAAGGACACAATTCACCCTTGTGCAACAGCCAAGTGGAACTTGAGGCCTCTCTTCACAGAGTTAAACTTAATCCTTGGGGAATAACAACTTCACAAATAACGCCAAACTGATTTTTCAGACACTACTGTTGTTACAGGCAAGGAAAGTAGTTAGAAGCTCAGGGATGAAAACAACAAGCTGTGGGCATGGCTATTACATAAAAAAGCAGTAGTGTTGTTATGTAAATTAAATACAATTTCCTGATGACTCAGTAACATATCCTATATTTAATTAATAAATATTTTTAAGGTTATTACAATGTTGTTTGTCACAAGCTTCTTCTAATAGCTCCTTAACAATAGGACAGCTGCTTAGATAAGCAGATCTTCCTCAGGCCCCAATTTCACAAAAGTACTACAGCTTCTGTCTTGCAGACATCACTATGCAGTTTGATCCACGTGAGGGGAGAATGCCTAGTTTGCATGTGATTCCTGTTGACTTGCATGGAAAAAATATAAGGATTAGAGAGAACTTGTAGAAATGCTTAACTGTACCATTCATGCAAGCACCTCAGATTTCTTAATTTATGTACTCTTGATTTGTAAACTTGATTAAAATGTTCAATGTAGGATTTTGAATCATATAAGCAAGCTGATTTATTAAGTACATATTTACATATTTTAGTGAAACTAATGTCAGTGTGCAGAAAATCTTATCACCTAAATTTGAATATGTAAGTCTTTTAAAGTAAAGCTCATTAAAAAAAAAAAAAAAATAAAAAAGTGGGGTAGCAAGAGACATGGTTGTAGAAATTAGTGGATTCTGGAATACTTAGTATTTTGGTAATGCTAGCCTTTCCCTGTTCCCCTATTTAAAGTGGAGGAATTAAATTACTAAAGTTCCTCAAAGGATATTTAAACTAATCAGGAAATATCTGAAAGAGCTTCTTCCTTCCAAAAGGACCTGATAGGGTTGTCCCATCTGCCATGTCTTATTTGTCATAGCAGAAAAAAAAGCTACTAGGACTATTTAATGAGAAAGGATAATAGAATCATATTCATTAATGGTCAAAGCCTGAGCAAGAGCTGATATTTCCTAAAGGAACTTCTGAATATGTCCTTTGGGAAGTATTTCCTGCACAGATGGTTGTGGTTTTTTTAAATGTATGAGGAAAGTGTACCAGGCAATACAACGTTAAGGGGTTTACATGTACTTGTCAGGTAGTGAAGGCCAAATTCTGAGACCTATAGCATCCACAGACTGCAACTTGTACTAGTTTCATTAAAGGCAGAAGGTTTCATTCAAGCTAGATAACCAGATCTGACCTCCTTGTATCTCATAAATCACTGCATTCTACTTGGTTACAGCAGTGTAAGTTTTAATAGGTTTCTTTAACTGAAACAAATTGCTACACCATACCCAATCCAATTTGGTATTGAATGCACTGCTCCTCCTCATGGTTTCGATTACTTCTTGTTATGATTTTTTTGTCAGGGTATTAAGAACCTCTTTGTAACAAGTATTCTTTCAGTTATGGTCACTTCTCAGTCTTATTTTGTCAAAATGTAACAGGTAGAGCTCTTGGAATACTGGAGGCCTAAGACCTTCTCTCCAGTCCTCAAAATATTTTTCTGCTTCTCCTTTACACTTCTTGGTAAATTAGGGTTTCTGAACAATGGATTCCTCCTCTTTAAGAGCAAAAATATCTAATTCTTTAAATATACTTTTTTTTCCCTCGGTCACCTCAGTCCCACAGTAGCTTGATTATTGTTTATGTTGACTAAATGCAAATAATTTTCCCCAGATATCTAGACCCAGAATATTCATTCTCACAGTGGATGTTTCATCATGCTTGTTCTGGTCTCTTCTTTTAAAAACATTTTTAGACAGCAAAAGAATATCAAGACTTCAAAATTAAGTACTCAAAAGGTATTAAATGCTGCTTTATCCTACTCAGCTGCATCTCCTCACCTCACGAACATTTAAAGCTTTCTTTTTGGAGGAAATATTCACTGTTACCTGATAATGGCATTTGTCTGTTTTCCTCCTGCCTTTCCAGCATATACCTGTTGCTTTTTTGGTCTCTTTTTTAGAAAGTTAATTGAAAAGATGATGCCTTTAATGGTGCTCAGAAGGCACCTGTCACATATGAGACACTACTAGGTCTAACACATACTGATGATAACCAGCCCCAGAACTTGAAATGATGTGATAGTAAATGTGAAGCCTGTAGATTCCTTGTTCTTCTAAAGCCTGTTGGTTATCTTTTATCTTTAAGTAGAAGAGCTGAACTGTGGAAAAGCTTTATGTGAAAGCTGCAGAATGGAAACGAATGCCTGGCTATTAAAATAAATAGGTGTCTAATATCCAGGTTTTTCTCGAGGATATGAAAAAAAAAAAAAATCTGGTAAAACTTGTTTACTGGTCCATTTTAGCAAGATTCTCTTATTTAGCCTCAAGGTACTTTATCAGTACCATATATACTATAACACATGCAAATGTGACCCCTATTATTATTTTATTTGTAATTATTTTCTGTTACTTTTGAATTACATGCAACTCTTAAGCTCTTTGTAAAAATAGAGATCTTTGAAAAAGTTGAAATGGTATCAGAAGGAATAAATATATTGTTCTTCAAGTTCAGCCTTTAAGGTAATGTGCAAACCATTGGATTAAAAGCAGTAGGTATCACAGGTCAGCTGCACTCACTAATCACTGCCTCAGCAAAAGAGATTGACTTTGTTGCTAGCTGGCTGCAGTAAGAATAGTAAATCACTTCATAGACTTTATATTTATTCAGTTCACAGCTTGATCACTACTGCTTCACCTTTCCTCTGAAAAACAGTAATGTTCTTTGCTTCGTCCACGAAATACAAATTGCTTATGGAATCTCCTATTTCTTTTTTAAGTGAATGAGCAATGAAGCTTATGTCCACTGGTTCCTGAAATTAAGCACTATCATAGTGGTTGCAATTAATATTTATATTGAAAACTGGGGGGGTGGGGAGTTTTGTTTTTTGTTGTTTGGGTTGTTTGTTGTGGTTTTTTTACAGCCTCTGACAAATGATTGTGCTGCTTTATGCATCACAGTTTCTGTACTTTATCTGTGAATATCTGCCATAATATAACTTTGCAATTCGAACCACAGGCAGGCATCTTGTGAAAGATGAGCTTCCTGGGATACTGATTGCATTACCATGCTAAACAAAATTGCTGTAACAAAAATGTTTAGCCAAATCTCTATAGAAATGGGTAACATTTGTTCAAATGTATTTTCAAAGGAAGTCTCCTGAAATGGAGGAAGCACCTAAATATGCTTTTGAAATAACTAAGTACGCAGAGAGAAGATAAAAAATAAGTTTGTTGACATACCATTTCACTTTCAAGCTGTAGAATTAAGAATGAAAGGGATGCCCTAAATACTTACTGTCTCTGTGCCAAAAAGAAAATTTCTGTCTAGAAACTGATTTGGAGACATAGACTCAGAGGAGAAAATTGGCCTACAGCAAAGAACTGCCATGCTGGGGCTGTGGGACAGATA
>NW_009952711.1:7675026-7681592 GCF_000747805.2 Chaetura pelagica
CCTTTTACCGTACAGGAATGGTAACCATAGTCAATGAAAAGCTTTGACTAAAGGGAAATGGGGGACTTACTACTCTCTGGGTGGGAAGAAAAAGTTATCTGTGAAATGTTTCCATGGTAGTAGTTTTCTTTCTCTCTTCCAGGCTTTCAGAATGTTCAAGTCTAGTAACACTTATTATGTGCTTCTGCTTCTTCATTGGTTCAACTAATGAGCATTGAAAATGTTCACTTATCCACCTTGGCTCAATGGAGCTTTATACACCATATGTATTCCTGTTAAAAACTGAGCTTATTTTAATATTAATCCAGGTTATCAATTAACCTTGCTTCCATGTATTTCACAGTATTAAAATCAGTTTAGTGTTAAACAGAACTCGCATCTGCTCACACCTCCTCTCCTCCCCCATAAAACTTTAAAATGTAGCTTTTCTGTGTTGCATGAAACCTTGTAGTATCTGAATTACATAACCAATTTGTTACTGGGTTTACATTATTTCTAAGAAATAACACCAGTGGTGATTTTCTAGTGTTGTACTCCACTGTTACATGTACTAGCAGGTGTTGTGGCACACAGCTGCATTCCTTCTTAGCAAAGCATGGACACCAATTTATATTTTTTTTTGAGGAAGATGGGTAGATGTAGCTTTTCAACCTGTATGTATAAATCTAAAGAAATAGACAGTATTATTTTGGCAAATTCTGTAACGTTCAATGTGTTTACATGGAAATAGGTGAAGAATACATTCATGAAAGAGAGTTAAAATGGTGAGAAATACCATTCTGAAGTGTTATAATTGTTCTGCTGGATTTCTTCTGTTGTATCACGCAAATATTTTACATGGACTAATCTAATGGATGTGTAAATTAATGAGTATTTTAGGCTAATTCATTCAGACAAGCTGGCTACAACAAGATGGAAAGTTAAGAATGGGGTTCGCAGCAAATTCTAGGGCATTGTCAATTAGTCATTTGTTACTCTCTCTCATCTCTAAATTTATGAAAGTGCTTGCCCATGTTTGATCAAGATTAATGTTTTTCTTGCTGAGGCCTTTCTCTTGGTGTGCATGGTGCCATCTGTGATATACTACTTGGCAAGCTGAAGTCATGGTTGCCATCACATTATTGTCCCTGTGATTTGCAATATAAATTTCATCTTTAGGGAATCATCGGTTCTCTCATCTCAGCTAATTCTTCTCCTCTGAATGCACATTTGGATGTCACTTGATCTTTTTCAAATGTGTTTTTTTCTTAGAATCTTGATCTTTTTTTTCTCATTCACATTTCTTTAGTCTCAACTCCTGACTTTGCCAAAACAGTATAAAATTTAATCCAAATCATGAATAAGAAAATATTTTAATAAAAAATCCATTCTCAATGTCTTATAGTAGTTTACTTTCACTAAGCTTTCTGGGCTCACATTGTCATCAAGCTCTTCCTTGTTTCGCAGGGCTATAAATTTGACTCCTATAAATTGTAACATTACATTTCTCAGATATTGTATCAGTCATTTGTCTGCCACTCCTTTGAGGAACTTTCTGCTGCCTCTGCTCAAAACCATTTGTGCTGAAATCCTTTTCGATTTCCAAAACCTGATAGGATTGCTAGCATGCGTCTTTCCATGCCTAAAATGAACTTGACCATGAAGAAAATTGAAATTTCTGCCCAGATCATCAAATGTTCATGTCCTCATACTGAAACGTGTCCCATGAATATTAAATATTTCATATGTTTTTCCTCAAAGTACAAATCATAGGGTTTTTTCTGAGACAAAAAGAGTAGTGGGACAAATACACTCGTATTCTTTTAGCCAGTTCAGCTGTTGTTTCTGAATGTAGACAAGGTATTCAGAGATCTTCTCTGGATCTGCAATCATTTTTGAAGTGCAGCTCCATGGTAAATTAAACTCATCCACATGTCAAGTTGTATTCATCCATGACAGAAACTGTAAGATTTTAAAATAAAGACCTGCTTGGACTTGGTCAAGCAAGGATAGAATATGTCCAGTGACTTTTTTATTGTCTTCTCCTTCCTTTGTCTCCTTGCACAAGAGCAGTGTTACAGAATTGATTGAGTTCAGCATCTGCCTTCTCTCTGAATCTCTCCAAAGCCATCAGGACCACCACTCTTATCTGTGTGTTGATTCGTGGAACAAGGCATTTCTGACAGAAATCCTGATGACCAACCTGACCTTCTCCAGTCATTCTTTTTTCCATAACACTTAGGTGATATGTGACTTTCTCTTTTTTCTTTTAGGCATCTTTTTTGTCCTTTCTCTATTTTGTGTCATCACTTGGTCAGTATGAAATTAGCAGCTTCAACCTCAGTATGAGTCACAAAGTCAATTTCCTCCTGAGCTCTGGTTTTCAAGCTAGCATCTTTGTGGTTTCTCCATCAAAACTCTTCAGACACTTCTGCAAAACCAGTTCTTCAAATCTCTCCTCAAAATGCACCTTTACCAGGCTACCACCTACAAAAAAATACTACTTGTCATAATGGCTGTGATCCTGTTTTTTCCTGTTACTGACCTTTTGCCCTCAATTATGAATTCTTAGAAGTTTTTCTTGTAGTGCATTTAGATAGGGCTAATAACTGTGAAGTCCTGGTCCGTGAGTAGAACTCAGAGGTGCTGTGGTAAAGTAAACAGCACTGAGGAGAACAGCAGAGGCCAGGAGGAGCTGAAGTCATGGCTGTATCCCTGCAGAATGGGCCTGGCACGCTGTGTGAACAGTTAATATTTTTGGCAAAAACACAGATATGGAAACTATGTCCATGGCCAGATGTGCACCCAGAGAGCTGCCAAAACATAGTATGCACAGTAAGCTCTGCTGTTTTCCCCCGTAACGTGTGCAGAGATACTAGTCCTTACCTTGGAAAAAGTGAAACACTGAATAAACTCTGGGATCTGCAGCTATGGTTCTGGGGTGATTTAAAGTATTGCAAACTGATGCTTAACCAGCTAAGTCATTCCCTCCAGCAACCTTTTGTTGTAATCTTCCTCTAAATGTATTAAAAATACAGAAAACCTGGCCAGGCTGTAGTTGATCTAATTTAAAAAACGTTTTCTGAGTATTAAAAGCTAGGCCAATGCACTAGCAATTTTTAAATTGTGTTAAATATACTGTAAACTCCCAGAAAGAACCTTTCCTTGAAGATTATTGTATGAAGATTTGAAGATTAAAGTGTCTAGATTAAAGATTAATGTGAAGTGCACTGGGAAATTGTTTGATGTATAAGGAGCTATATAGTATATTAATCGTGCACTTTTAAAAACTGCCTGAGGGAATTAGACACCTACTTCTCTTACATGTCTTTGAAAATCTCACTCCAAGGAATTTGTTGTTCTAGAGTGAAAATGGTAATATTTTCATTGGGAGCTTGAGTAAAAGACGAAAGGAGAGAGGTGGAGATTGTATTGATCTAGGGCTTTATGATAGCTCCTTACAATTTTTTTCCTGTTTTGAATTCATTGTTATTTGTGTAGAGCCACCTTGGATTTAAGGGCTACGAGTTTGGAAAACTGGTCTGATCAAGAGTCCTGCACCACCTGCCTGTGTATTTCACAGAATCACAGAATGGTTTGAGTTGGAAAGGACCTTGAAGATCACTTAGTTTCAACCCCCCTGCATGAGCAGGGACGCCTACCACTAGACCAGGTTGTCCCAAGCCCCATCCAACCTGCCCTTGAGCACTTCCGGGGGGGGGCTTCCACAGCTTCCCTGGGCAACCTGCTCCAGTGTCTCACCACCCCCACAGTACAGAATTTCTTCCTAATGTCTAATCTAAATCTCTATTCTTGCAGCTTTAATCCATTACCCCTTATTCTCTCACTACAAGCCCTTGTAAAAAGTTCCCTCCCCAGCTTTCCTGTAGGCCCCCTTCAGGCACTGGAAGGCCACTATAAGGTCCTCCGGGAGCCTTTTCTTCACCAAGCTCTTGTCATTAATTTCACTTCTTTTTTGCTTTCACTTAAAGATTTTTTTCATGTCCTCCTAAACAGAAGTAATTTGAATAATTTTTTTTTAATAACCAGGTAAACCTTCATGAAACAAATATATACATGCACATATTTGTATTTATAGTATGATATGCATTAATTTTAAAAAATAGCAAAAATAATCATGTTATACACTTATATATGGTGAAATCATCTTTTTGCTGGAGTTTTTCTCAGTCTTGTTTGTTTGCATAGAAATCTCAATACTTTAATAAAAGAAACATTCCACATACGGTAGAAATTACAAGTTTGCTTGTCCCTGAAGTGCTGCAATACAAATGAGCTGTGAAATGCCAACTCTCAATGTTATTTTTCAGATTGTAAGAGAGATAATCCTGTACTAAAACTATTAGGAGGCAAATTTGTTTGAACTTCAAAACCTCTTTGATCTGAAATGAAAATGAACTGTGAATGAATGTATGCTTCATAAATTTGGGTTTGGCCAGTTGTGTGCATTTTTGTTCGCTTGTTTCTTCCATGGGGCATCTTTCTAATGCAGTTTGTTAAATTAACAATGCAATACATTGTTATTTTTCCTGATAAAATGTGTTGCATTGCTTTCATAAAAGGACACCTTCTTTATAGAAAATGCCCTGTGGGAGTCAATATTCAGGTTCATAGTCACTCAAAAAATCAATGTGCTGGTGTGTTGCATTCAGATCTATTTTAGTGGCCTTATCATTAAACCTGCAGTAGGCATTTATAAAGTGAGGCTTCCAAGGGTACTGGGAAAGTGTGATTAAAAATAATCATCTGTCTGATGTATATTTTCCCCTGACTTTTGGCAGGATCACCCATCTGAATTCCTGCCAGGCTCTACAGGAACACTGATGCCAGCAATTTAAAGATCTTCACATTTGGTCTCAGTGGTAAGTTCTAAAGATGCTACAGTAAACCATATTTAAAATTTACTATTTTCTGTTATATTACACTGAAAATGAATCTGTGTGAAAAACAACGTATTTCCCCTTGACCAATGCAAGGATAGAGAAATATTTTGATCTGCAAGAGATGGAGCTCAGAACACAAGTTCGGAATTATTTTCATCAGACAAAAATCAGAAATGTGATTTTTATTGTCCTTTCTGCTGTGACTGCTCTTCGAAGATTTGACATTGTATATTTTAAAGAATGTACCCATTTACAGAAGGATGGTGGGCAGTGTCCAAAGAGAAAGTAAAATACACAAAAAGGAAATTGAGTAATTTTGTCAGGCTGAAAAACTGAGCAGTAGGTTGTAAAATTGCAGAGGTTTTTTTCCCTTCTAATGCCATCTTTGTTGTAACTAGTCTGAGTGCTCAAATCTTGAGTTACATTCTCAAATACTGCTGTGGAAACCTTGTGAAGAGGTGTAATCAATCTGCATCTTGAAGCACAGAATTTCTTCTGCAAAGATAATTTTTCAGCTTTGGTAGAAGAGAAAAGGAGGAGGGACTAGCTGAGTCGCACCATACTTTTGCATCAATTTGGAATACTTCTAGAAAACTGTAGTTGGGTATTATGGAGTAGTTCTTTAACAGGAAAACTTGTTGGTGTGTAAGTGTTCAGACTTGGGGGGAAGAAAGACGCAATTTTTATAATATTGTCTGTGATAGTATTTTGGTCAAAAATATTCTCACCGTTATGCCACAGACCACACTAGCTATTTTGGGATCTAGGAAGAAGGAGGCCAGGGGGGTCATAGCCCTGTGTGCTGTATTCCTCCCCTTAGCATGGACTAACGACCACTGTTGGAGGCAGGATATAGGCAGCCCTTTGACCTCACCCTGTCCTGTAGTGCTCATGCTGGTATTATATCACTGTGATACAAATGTCAAGTACCACCACTTACAAGTCCTGCTGATTCCAGATTACTGACATATATTTTTTTGAGTTGGATTACACCGCAAAGCCTGCAACTCTTCTGACATGGAAACAAAACCTGTGTTCAGCATTCCTCCAGTAATTTATTCTTATTAACCAAGTAGTTCAATAAACTCTCCAGTTTAAAGTTCTATTCAACAACAGCATTCCTATCCACTCATGCTCTTTTCATACAAAAATGAGCATAATAATGTCTTATCATGAATCCTCAAGACAGATTACATTTAATTATTGCTGAGTAACTCTCAGAATGTGTTCCTAGTGAAGGACAGTATCTCCCTTAGAGCATAACTCTACTACTAATGCTCTTTATTAGCAATAAAAGAATAGAGCATCATGTTGCTTGATCTCCTAACCAACGTGCAGAACAACAAATTACCAAGGCAGTTTTGTAAGGAAATAATATGGTCCTCTTAACACTGTTGTAAACTTTTCAAATTGTTGTTTGTTAGTCCTAAATTCTGAGTACACTTTAAGTCAGAGAGCTGGAAGCCAGCATTGTTCTGACAGAATTCGTGGAAGTGGCTGGTTCAGTACCAGTGACTGGTACTGAAATACTGCATCTTTTTCCTCTGGAAGCAGAAGACACTAATGTCCTGTTAGAGGAAAGCAAGAGAGCCTCATCTATTGTGTCTTAGCTAAGGCAGAGAAAAATCCACTCTGAGTCATCCAAGGTCCAGCCCTGTGAAAAAACTCCCATTCGTTTCAGCA
>NW_009952711.1:7681719-7756315 GCF_000747805.2 Chaetura pelagica
CAGCAGGAGTAGCTTGGGTAATGAAGACTTAAGTACTAAGAAATGTAACTGGTTTTAGATAAAGTTCTTTCAGATCTAGGAGACAAAAAATTACCGACTATAAATGCATAGAGGGGAGAAAGTTCCATATTCATGTGACCAGTAAATATGTAGTACATGCCTAGGAAGGAATAATGACCTTCAATTCATGCATTTGATCAGTTTGCTTGTTTCACTGTTATGGAGTCAAAAATAGTTAAATACTCTGCACAATTAAAGGAGAAGTGTGTGCATATACGTGTGTGTGTTAGAATGAGGGAAACAATGTTCCTTCTTATTGCATTTTGTTATTTGACCATTCCTTTCACACTTCATTTTGGCCTTTATATGGGTTTTGTGTTCATACTTTATTATATTTTCTTGAGGCAGAAAGGTTTTCAATGAAAACTTTATGAATGTCCATATTAAATTGGATCCTTTTTAAATTAAGTTCATCTAAATTTAATTTTGCAATTTTACTTCAGTAAACTCATCTGACTCCAGATGTTGAAAGTGCTTTTCCTATCCCTGCTTTCACATAATTGTACCTGTAAAAGATTTATGACTTAAAGAGACATTTCTGAACAATTTCAAGTGTTTTCAGCATATGTTTCATGGACGGATAGTAACATGAGCAATTAGCATCCAAAAATACTCCTCTGCTCCCATGTTTTCTTTTACTAAGATGTCATTTTTATTAGCTTGAACTTTAAACAAATAATCAGTTTAAAAGAAACATTATCAAAGCACTTTAAATGATAGAGAGATATTGTGTTCTACAGAAATTTTAAAAGTGGAAAAAAAAAGTCTTTAGAAGCTACAGGGTGCCATTAGAAAAAAAATAACTAGAATTATTCTCCCTGATTAAAGAAAAGCCCAAATAATTTGTATTTTTTGAGCCCCTTCTTTTCATTACAGCTGTGATGGTGAATTGTTTGATGCCATCAGCATGTGACTTGAACTTTGTAAACATGGGTAATATACACTCAAGTGCTTATTAAAGATTTCAAAATACTTTTACTAGTTATGCTAACATGAGCAATGACTTCACAAATTAATTACTGCCACATGTTTTTCATATTCTGTCTTGACTTCTGGATCAGTGTGAATGGTTCTTATTTTAGAATTAGCCACAATCGACTCAAATCTTGGCATATCTAATAGCATTGTATGTGATGTATATGAGGCATTGCATCATGAAGGCTCTGGTTCTCATCAAAGAAACAGATACCCCAATTAAACTTGCGATTAATATTTAAAAGATAATTGTCCCATTTTAAACAAACATGGTGATATTATCTTTTTTTCCTTAAATCAAAATAAATTTCCTTGATTTTTTTTGCTGGAGTAAGCACTGAAAGTTTGGGCCTTTTTTTGTGCTCAGGTTGTATCTTCCTAGTGCAAGATGACCTTCTCATGAAGATCTCACTTTTGTGAGAGTTAGAGTTAGGCACCTTTCTCGCAACACATTTTACTACCTTTATTCTAGTTAATCTCTGTTTCTGAAAAGGACTTTTCTCCATTCATCAGTAGACGGTGTGATTTTTGCACCATTTTCATTTCCCCCAGAATTCTTAGGGGTACTGCATTAAAGTAACTGCAATACATAATGCCAAGCAAGTGTACACTTAGAACAGGTATAGCAAAGAGACTCAGGTAGCTAGTTTGATTTCAAGCAAAAGAAAGAAACATAACAATCCTCCATTGGGTGAAACACTTCTGAGATTTAAAGGCTTCATGTGGGAGACTGGATGGGTCCCAAAGGAAGAAACAGTTTGAAATCACAAAATGGCAGTTTATGTTATTGTGAAATTGTCAAGATTTGCTATATATTTGCTGAGATGGTAACCATACAAGGTGTTTTTAAAGACACTGAGTATCTTAAACCTCCAAAGTCTTAAGAATGCTTAATGACAGCCTGCCAATATAGCTGAGTCCTGCTGGGTAATAGGGGAATGCCTACCATGTAAATATAAAGGAAGTTATTTAGGAGACCCAGTGAGCTGTGAATTATTGCCTAGGTTGTCACCAAAAAAAAAAAAAAAAAAAAAAAAAGTTTCTAAGTGGAAAGAACATGCACTGAGTTCTGAATAAGTCTGTGAGACTTTTTTAAAGATAGATTGGAAAACTTATATACACTCTACAAAAAGATATACCTGTTTTGTCAGATTTCAGAATCACCAGCCACCAAGATAACTAAAAAAACTATTAAAGAAACAAAAGTGGGTCATTTTTGTGCCTGAGAAATGCATGAATCAGAAGAAAATAGGATTTATCCAGTCAAGGAATTTAAGATCTGTATTGATCTGACTTCTGCTGAAGTTTCCACTGGTTTTAATGGGACTTGAGCTGGACCCTTGGGAGGTTAAAGTTACAAGCTGGGTTGACAGGAGACATAGTAGGGAATACCTTCTGAGCCAGTTGTATTGGGCATCAGTAGCACAAAGCAATTGAAATTATAAACTTGGAAATACTTAGAGAAAAATTAGTCCCTTGGTGTGCTGAAGCTCATAATCTGAAACCCAAATTATTATCTGAAAATCTATGCTGTGTGCTTCTGTAAGCTTACATTTATTCAAACAATTTTTTTTTTTAAATGAGAAGAATTTCACATCCGTTGTGAAGCTCAGATTTCTGTTCTCAGGCACTTCATCACAGAGGCAAAAAATACCAGGGTAGTAAGATATAAATAGCATGTTGTTTCTATTATATTAAACTCATACAATCTCTGTATTTTCTGCTCCATTATATAGTAAGAGGAATTTATTTACACTCATCATCTTATCTCTTTAAATAGAGAATAAGAGTTTGTAAGTATGGTGAAAGAAAGCACAGGAAATGAAAGTAACTTATGTCAGCTGTGTTCGTTTTTTACAGCTACCTTCTCTAAGGGGATCTATCTGGAAATATTGTCTTGTTTTTCAAAATTGTAAATGGCTTTTCAAATTAAAGAGCTTTTTTTTTTTTTTTTTAATCCTGCTTTCAGCAGAATAAATAAAGTCTTATACAAACAACATGAAAAAAAGGGGAAGACTAAGACCACAGGAAATAGTATTCTTCAAGTGTTTGGCCTTATTTCCCAATATTAAAAGTTGGAGATAATATTGTTGTGAATGAACAGTTGGAATTAACAGGAAAACTAGACATTTCTTCATCTGCATCAGGAGGTAGAGTAGAATTCTTCAGATTGGATTGCTCAGTAATTGTTGGTAAGAGCTCTATTGAGCTGAGTGATTCCAAATTAAATTATTTCATTTTCAATGTGAAAAAGATTTTCTTATCAGTCAGCTTACATGTAATCAAGTTAAATGCAGTTTTAGAAAGAGATGAACCATGTAAATGTAATTCGCAAGATGAGAAATGAATACCTGATGAACTTCATTCTTCCAAGATAAAAAATAATGCATTACTTTAGGATTTCTTTCCCCTGGTGATTCTGTTAAGTAGATGTTATGGGGTGGACTCTTCACAGAATCACAGAATGGTGGGGGTTGGAAAGGATGTCTGGAGATCACCTGGCCCAAGCCTTCATAGAATATATACATAAATTTACTCTTCTTGTATCATAATTCCATTAGTAGTAAAATATTGCCAAATACGTTAAAGGTTTTACTCATAGAACTGTTTAAGAGTGAAAAGAAATTAGAGATGACAAATCAGGCTAGCCAAACAGGAAGACTGGATTTTGAAGAAAAACTGTGGTAGTCAAGTATTAAGGTATGGACACATACTTTGAATCATTGACTTATTTTTGTTAGGTTTCACGTAATAAAGTAAACCCAAGCCCCAGAAGGAGGGAGATATGTATGGTAATAAGACAAAGTGAGGTAGTACAGAGGATTTGGTGTTAAAATGAGTTGAATTTCCTTCAAATAGGCTGTGAGATGACAGCACAGAGAGAGTGAGAGATCTTGGAAGGGACTGCAGGCAGTTGTTTGGGTGCCTGCCATGCAATGTGGGTTTGTCCTTAACTGTAGTGGTAAGAGAAATTTATTATACTCTCTCCCAAACAGCATTTTTATAAAGGCAGGTCAGTAAGAAATCTTATATGACACCATGGTGCTTCATGCCAGTATGTGATGTGCAGGAAGGACCTCTTCAAAAATGGTTCCCCTTTTTACTACTGTCTGAGCTAATTTCCCAGTGGACCTCCGTGTTATGGAGTGATGGGCCCATAAAAAATGGAGTAATTCTTCATTCAGGAGAAATAATAATACACAGTACAATAAACTCATTAATTTGTTTTATTTTTTTCCTATATGTTCATGGTTAAAGTACAAAAAACAAATGGTCATTTAAAAAAAAGAAAATAAAAAAAACCACCACAAAATCCTACTGGTTTTCCAATATCTGCTACATGCTAGGGCAGAATTACTAATGAGAACATCTTTAGGTATAAATAAATCTTTAACCATCATTATAACTCCGTTGTGTTCCTACAGTGAAGTCATCCACACAAAGCTGCTTATGGGTAGAAAGCCTCAATAGCCTCTTTTATTTATAATAAATATTGCATACTAATGTTAACAATGTCATTGTGCGACATCTCAATAGAGGATTATGACTTCATGTAATCAGTTAGAGTGATATCCCTTCTCTCTTGTAATGGAGTCCATTTTCCTTGCAAAGGAGATGAGAATCGCTTATTCACAAGCCTCTTAGCAAATATTCAATGTACATAATGTACATGTTAACCCAGCATTAAGACAGTATAATGAAGCTCAAAGCTAGAAAACACAGAATTAAAGTTCAGTGCTTAATTTGAATTTACCCTTGTTGTGTGCACTGAAATACACTTCAAAGTTAGAAATCTGGATTTCCCTCCTAACAGTATTCAAATAATGAACTGCATTTTCAGGTGCGATTCCACACACGGTTATATGGAATATTCCTGAAATATGCATGACTATAAGTAGTGTAATCCTAAAACTTATTTTGTGGCACACAGCTGGTGCAAAGAAAGGATAAAACGTATTTGTACTAATAAGCAAAGACTAAAGCAATTTTCTATCATCTCCCAGAGACACATGGCACTTTGGGGAATAAGGGCCCCCCTCAAACAGCACTTCTGCACATCCTTAACCTCAATTGTGGCATCAACAGGACTTCAGTATGATCTTAAACACCAAGGGGGAAAGGGAACTAATGCATTTGCATAAAGAGTGATATTTATATTATAATACAAAATATTAAGTAAACTGTAGCACAGTTATTTGTGATGTATGAGTATACAAATCTTGTAATATTAACATAATACAACTGGATGCATAGCTCCTGAACACCTTCAAAGTAATTTATCTAAATGCTCATGAGAGAAGTTCAGGCTAAGATGAAAAGCATAAATCAACCTAACAGCTAACAAATAATTCACATAACTGTCTGAAGGCATGTTCAGAATACAGGATTTTATGATAATTAAAGGGCAGAGTATTCCAGCTCTTGTGAAATACCACCTCTAATTAGTACAAGTTTGCAACTTAACATGAACAATAAAATTATCCTAAAACAAAACTTAAAGAGAAGGTGAATCCTTTTTAGTGGAATAGGACACCTCTAATAGGAAGCAGTTTCAGAAACAATGCTGTCATCCCAGTTTTTTATATCTATACAAAAAAATAGATGTTACATTGCATAGACCAGTGCAAGTACTGAAAATACATAGATCATTCTTATAGAGAAAGGAATGTGTGATACTTGAGAAAGAATTAATTCTCATTTAAACTAAACCTGTGTCTGTATTTTCAGCAGAATATCACTACTAACTGCAGTGTAATCCTGCCTGATTTGTCTGGAGATCTGTAACATGCTAGTATTTTATCTGTGATACAAGTATGTTCTTAAAGAGCTAGAATTTGATTTAGTAATTTAGGAACTGTTAATTAGAATTTCTTTTTTTTTTTTTCTGTGAGTATAAGTTTCAAGATATTCCACAGCAGCCAACTTCACATTTACACCAATGTATCTGTACAGGGCTGAGCTTTTGCTCTCTAGTCTGTTTTCTAGGTTTAACTGCATATTAATAACTTTATTTGGAGTATCCTTTTATTTTCATTAGACTATGTACTAATTAGAAATAATTGTAAATGACAAAATTATGTGGATTGTTCTGGAATTCACAAAACAGAGGGTGTGCACATGACACCCTCTGGATGAAAGAGATGATCAGTTCCTTTTTGCACAAAGGAAATTGGTCAGGAATCACCTGTTATTTTTTCTTGTAGAGACTGGCATGACATAAGCATAAATTTGAAATGTGTGTGAAATGAGGGGAGCAATGAAAAGATACAGTTTGTTGGTCACAAGCTGGGTGTCAACAGGTATCATTTCAAGAGCATTGTGAAATTATTTTGATGCTCAAGTGTTGTAGATGTGTTTACCTGTGGAATACCTCTGAGGTGGTAGTTCAGCTAAAAAAATCTAGGTGTTGTTCAGTTAACTCCAAGACTCCTCAGAATGTGAAGGACTCACTTGTAAGATTCATGGAGTGTTAAAAATTTCCATTACCTCTCACTTAATCTTGTGTTACTTTACTTCAATAGGGACAGTTCACGTACTCGTAGTCCCATTGTAGATGTCTGCAGGATCAGAGCACTTGATCATAGTGCTGTGGGGCAGTACACTGTGCTCAGTGCAGGAGGGATCAGGCATAACAAAGCTTTGAAGTTGTGGCATGATGTAAATGTGAGGCTCTAAACTTCAGCCAGCTTTTGAATGATCTTAAATGTATTTATGAAACAGGAAAAGCACTATTTTGATCTCGTTTTCATGACATAAAAATTCTAAAGGCATTTTCTTCTGAACTCTACAAGTATCTCCTGAAATCATGTAACAGCCCAGCACAAAAGCTGCAGGTCTTGAGAACTAAAAATTAGTGAAAACAGGGATCTTATTTTCTGAGGCCTTATTTGCAGTTGGGATGCATTTCGAACTGGACTTCATGTGTCGTAACGAGCAAGGACCAAAACCTCCTGATTTGTGAGGGAATTCCCCATTTGTACAGGTCCATTCTGGCCATCTTGGTGGACATGAAAGGAAGAGCCTTGATGAAAAGGCCTGGAGCTCTTGCCCACTGTGTCCTGCTTCTGCTGAAGGTCTGTTGTGGATCTCTCCTGTCCCACAGTGCAGGGTTGTGGTACCTGCAGTAGCTGTGGTGCTTGGCAGCCGTGTCAGTGCTGGGCTCAGATTACAGCCTGACTGCAAAGCCTCTCTGCAGTGAAAGCCACCCTTGTGAACAGATAATTAACTTAATATTTAATTATATGTCAAAATATTATCTGAAAAGTGATGTTAAAAAAAAAAAATTAAAATTACTTCAAATATTCAAAAATTTTAGCTGCTCTGACCACACTCATTAGGAAAATCCTCCAAAAAAAATTGTTTCTCAAATAAATAAGCTTCCATTTACATAAATAATAAAGCTATATTTAGAATCCAGCTCAACATACAGGAGAAATTTGGCAAATCTAATGTTTTTTAATCAATTTGGTAAGTGTTATGAGAATAATGTCAGTGGAAAGATTGTTTTATTTTTTTAATCTTTAAAAATGTTAAGAAGATGGAATAACATTGGCTTTGATAAAGAGAGAGGCAGTGCTTTAAATAGCCAGAGCAGTGATAAGTCTTCTAAATAAATGAGGCATGGCAGTTCTTTTTTTTTTAACTCCAAATGGAAACTGTGTATTCACCAAAATGGCTTTAAATTTTGTGAAACAGGACAGCAATATATTTTTCAGTTCTGAGCAAGGAATCAGGGAGTCTTGCCATAATAGAATATGGGCTGCATCCCTGCAAAGAAGACAAATAACAGTAGCTAAAACGCTTTCACCTTGACAAAAGAAATTCTGTAAGATAGAAGTAGTTTTGATTTTGCCACAATCAGAACATCAGAATTTGGAGTTTGATAAAACTGTTCTGTTGCCTGGGAAGTTTGCCTTTCAGTTGTGTTTGATGTGATATTCAGTTCATTTTGCCAAAATATTTTATGCCAAGTATTGCTACTAAATCTTTTATGTTGCAGAGATTTCAGTCAACAGACACACAAGGATTGGGTTTTAAGTGGAGTTAATAATTGAACTTGGAGAAGAGAAACACTGGGGGAGTACTTCACTTAGACAAACAAACCACTGTGCAAGCTCCAGCTATTTCTATAATTATTACCTGGTTTTCAGAACAGTGTAGGTAAAATATAAAATCTGGCTCCCCCTCTGATCTCTATTCATGTTTAAGTCTTGTAGAACCTATTAGAAGAAGTGGCTAATTAAAATAGAAAAACCATGCAGATGCTGGTTTATCAGATCTTTTGAAGTCTACTTTAAGCAATTATATTTGAGCACTTCATTTAGAAGCCTAAGAAATCATATAGGACTTTCTAAGATATCATTGTTTTCTGACTCTTTCAATTCTTTATAAATACTATATATCATTATCATGATAGATTAGATGCTAATCCATTTTACCTTCAAAAAACAAACCTTAAAAGGAAAAAGGATCCCCACAGAATAAAGTAGTGCCCTACCTTTTTTTCCCTGTACCCTCCAGCGTGTCCAAAACAGTCACATTTTAAAAGAATGTTTATAATTAGTATTTCTGGTTTCATTTTACTTTGTTTACTTTGATTTACATTGTAAATTTGGGCATCTCTTAAATGCAAAGGTAAATATATATTGCAAAGGTGTGGTTCAGTGTGTTTGTTATTACTGTGTACTCAGGTGTATGTACTCACTGAGTGTAGATTAGCCCTGTAATGGGAGCTGCTAATAATTGTAGGCATGATCCTTTTCCGTACCAGAGAGAAGTAAGGACATAGTTAGTTGCACATGGATAATACTGAGTCATGTTTAGCAGATAGTACTGTGGTATTACTGAAACTCTAGCTTATAATTCTTAAAGAAAGATCTATTCTCCATCACCCAAAGCAGTGAGGTGTGGTAGACAATTGTGATTGGGATGTGGGAAAGAAAATCCATGACACAATCCTAGATAAGAAACAGATCATAGACTAGCAAGAGAGCAGCTCTTGCTACTTAATGAAGCTACAGTTCCTCATGAGTTTGTGCTCTGGATCCGTAGAGGTTAATGGACCTATGCAATTCTGGACTCCTTTTCCCATTTCACAGAGCCCAGGTCCAACTGGGAGGCACTATTGCATAGAAGAATTACTGCCATTTTCCATTGCCGACTCTTCAGTTAAAATTATTTGTCCTTGTGTTTCTTATTTTCTGTAGTAATCACTACCATAACTTTATGTCCAGTAACATTTGGCTGTGAAAGTGATACCTGGGCTAGGGAATATGTTTAGAAAAGGAGCAGATAATGTGACAACTGTTGCTAAAGTAACATCATCCCTGATAGGTTTGTTGTAATCTATCACAGAGACAAAAACAACACGGACCAAAAGGTCATCATGCTCAGGCCCTGTAGTTTCCCAGGGTCAGCTGCAGACTGTCTCTAGCTTGGGCTTTGAATAAGGCAGTAGGCAGTGGTCCTATCTACCTTAACTGTCTGATGAGAAGGACCATGGAGGGTTTATGTGCAAGGTGCAATTGCAAGGGTTGTTTAGGAACTGATGGATATAACACAGCATGATGTTAATTGCCTTTCTTTTGGTATGCTAATGCCTCCTTGGTAAAGCAGGTATGCACTAGAGATGGCTCAGCAGCGAAAGACTAAAATCCCAGCATGGGTGCCACAAATAATATTTCTTCCTAGATCATAGAATCATAGAATCACTTAGGTTGGAAAAGACCTTTAAGATCATTGAGTCCAATCATTAACCCTACTCCACCCAGTCCAGCACTGTGCCATATCCCCAAGCACTACATCTAGACAACTTTTAAACACATCCAGGGATGGTGACTCAACCACCTCCCTGGGCAGCATGTTTCAATGTCTGACAACCCTTTCAGTGAAAAAGTTCTTTCTTTCTAATGTCCAGTCTGAACCTTCCCTGGCACAGCTTGAGGCCATTTCCTCCTGTTCTTTCACCAGTTACTTGTGAGAAGAGACCAGCACCTGCCTTTTTAGAGTGTCCTTTCAGGTAGTTGTAGAGGGCAATGAGGTCTCCCCTCAGCCTCCTTTTTCTTCAACCTAAATAGCCCCAGCTCCATAAGCTGCTCCTCATAAGACTTGTTCTAAGGCCCTTCACCAGCTTTGTTGCCCTTCTTTGGACACACTCGTGCACCTTGATGTCCTTCCTGTATTGAGGTGCCCAAAACTGGACATAGTATTCAGGGTGTGGCCTCACCAATGCTGAGTACAGAGGGATGATCACCTCCCTGGTCCTGCTTGCCACACAGTTTCTAAATCTTGGCCACCTGGGCACACTGTTGGCTCATATTCAGCTGCTTATGAATCAGAACCCTCAGGTCCTTTTGATGATGGGAGTTATAATAGAACTACTCTAGTCTGGCCTGGCAGCACCCAGAAATGATAGTTTTCCCTACTGATCACATCCCTGCTTCAGCAATAAGCCAGCGTGTAAGACAGACAGACCCTGTGCCAGTGAGCTTGCTACACAGCTACAGACAAAAACCAGGCAAAAAATAATCCCAGTAAGATGTTGGTTATGACATTCCTGTGCCACTTCTGCAGAACCCTGGAGATGACAGATAAGACTTAACAGTGACTCTTCTAGACCATAGGATTCCATTTCTTGTTGTTTTAAGGAAAGTGTCACTACTTTAAACTTTGGGAGTGTTTATAAAAGGTATGAATAATAGCTCTCCAAGCTGTTTTAAACCTTTTCAAAGTTGTGTTAATCACAAAGAATTTCTGACCCAAAAGAAAAGAAAAAAAAAAAAAAAAAAAAAAAAAAAAAAAAAAAAATTACTTCCAGCAGAGACGTGTCTGTTACAAGTACTTAAAAATAGATCCCTGCACTGACATTTCCGAATTAAAAGCTTTTATTTCAAAATAAAACTTGCTAGCACAAGTTTTTCTTGAGGAAGCTTTGATTAATTAGACTGACTGCTAAACCGTTCCTGCAGCAAGGGCAGTGCATGGTGCGGGAAGGTGGTTCTTCACATGCAGCGGGTAGCTCCAGGAGATGGAGCTGAAGCGCAACAAGATGAAGGTAAAGACCCCGACTCATCTGCCTCCCACCGACAGGAGCAGTGCCTTGTGCGAGCCCTGGGGCTCTAGTTTAAAGAGTATTTCTTATAAGGGACCTGCCCATGGAGTCCTGCATCCTACATTACTTTGTTGTGCACAGAATGACTGTTGGTGTGACCTGTGTTAAAACAGCAGAGCCT
This sequence comes from Chaetura pelagica, assembly GCF_000747805.2. Taxonomy (NCBI): domain Eukaryota; kingdom Metazoa; phylum Chordata; class Aves; order Apodiformes; family Apodidae; genus Chaetura; species Chaetura pelagica. The sequence goes on from NW_009952711.1 coordinate 7,692,987, forward strand.
ATGTATTTTTTAAATAAAGGAGAAAAACAGTGCAGTTTGCTACTCAGTCCCACAAGCATCTGCTTCTGGCACAGTACAAGGGCAGAAATAAGATGATGCTGAAAATACCTGGTTATTTTTTACTCAGGAGCATTTTCCTCCAGCTACACAAATACTTCATCTTCAAACATTTCCCCTAGCCCAGCTGGGGAGAAGACTGGCATACAGGGACATAGGATGTGGCCAAGGCTCCTTCAGCTCCTTCAGTGCTGTGAATATAAGTTCCTGGACTCAAGTCTTGAGAAGCCCAAACAATCCTGGAGTGGCTGGGTCTTCCATCCTTGTGAGCCTGCAAGAAATCGAGAAATCTTGAGTCCAGCACCAAGACCTGTTATTTTCATTTTTGCCTGTGTCATAATATTCATATGTCCATCAGATACAGCAATGCCATGCTGGCATAGATAGGTAAGGAATATTTTTCTGAGCAGAAGTGGAAACAGCTGTTCTGTAATGGCTCTGTTTTGCCTTGGAACAAGAGCCAAAGAAAGTGTCATGTGTGCCTTGCCTGTAAAGTCCCTCTGAGGCTTTAAGTTTGTGCACATCAAAAGGTTTTAGTCTCCAAAAATTACTCCTCAGTTAAAAAAAGCAAGGATGCCCTTTGCTACTTTTGCCTAGAGCCCAATATCTTCCAACATTCCATAGCAGCTGTGGCGTTACTCTGCTTAATGCAGAGAACATCTGGGCTGCCTGCAGTTCTGGGAGAGAAGTGTCAGAAGTGTCACAGACATCCTTGAGCAAAGAAGGATCTTCACTTTTATTACACAGAAGTGTCAAAAACAGCATTATTGAACAGCAGCTTGCAAATTGGCATTCAGAATATAAGTCTGAATAGATGTGACAAAGCCTCTTCTAGGAAATTGCTACTTAGTGTTATTTTTTCATAGGTTCAAATTAGCATTTTAAGAACAAATGGAGAGCAGCTAGATAACCCTGACAATGAAAGACCCTAGCATTCTTTTTTTGGTACTTACTTCACAACCTCATTGCTGTCCACTGAGTGACTGAGATTGATTAAATCATTGTCATCATCAGTGAAATGCACTGCATTGATCTGGCCTGACTCACAAAGCCAGCCTATGTGACACAGCTAATTTGGCATAATTGAAAGTTCCAGCTCCAGAAGGTCACTGAGCTGGACTCAGGACACTAGTTATCACTTTGGAGCAGGGTCAGCTCTCCCAATCAAATACAATGGCTTTGTGTCTCATTCTTAGTTGCTTTTTCATGGTTCATGTAGGATAAACCCTGGGTTTCATATTTTGATTGAATTTTTATGGTGGACAGGAGAGAATTATCACCACTTTATGCTAACTATTATTATTTTCTTAACTCTGATTAGACCAAAACATGGTATTGAGTTCTTGTTTCTTACTCAATTCCAATTCTACTAAGAAAATCTACAGATCAGGACAGGAAATGTTCTTAGATTAGGATGGCAGTGTGATACACATCATTAAGTGTTTAATTTAGAAAGAAAAATATGGCACTAGTTAAAAGGTTCTTGGAAAAGTGTTGAAGGCAATGTTCCACTCTTCTGTTACTGCATCTCTGTTTCCCACCTTCCCTTCTTTGTCCATTTTCTGCTGCTCTCTCCTGGAGCTTGAGTGCTCTGGTTGAGAGCTCAGGCTGAACCAGGTTTTAGCCCATGGAGTTAAGTAAACTCCAAGGTCACACACAGAGAACAGAGGAGCTGCAAAAAGACGTGCAGACAGGCATCAAGACTGGGTTGTCAACTTCTTAGCAATGCCATGTGTGCCAGCTGAAATGCCTCTGAACAGGGTCCAATTTCCTGATGAAAGGTTGTGCCTTCAGGAAAATGGCCATCAGACCATTTGCTTCATGCTTTGAGACAGAAACTGAACTCCCATGCTACTTTCAAGATGTGTGGTTTAAGTAAACCATGCAGTATGAATATATATGTGTAAAAAATGTTTCTCATAAAGAAAAACATTCAAACACAGAAGTGCTTGGAAAAATTGTTACCCTGTGTTTTACAGAATCTAGTGGGCACAGCTAAGAATTTACGTAGGTCTTACAAGCTGTATAATAGTTTTATTGGCCCTTTATTCACAGGGAAATGAGCAGCGTATCTTTTATTTCTTTCCCTGCGTTTGCTATTAAAAAGTCAGCATCTCCCACTAGCTCCCATTGCTTCCCATTCCAAGTGGTCAAAATGCCAGCTTACTAATGGTGAATGACAAGTGTGATTTATCATAGAAAATGTACTTGTACATAGAAAATTCTCTGTGATAGTTTCTTATTTTGTTTTTCAGATAAAGTTTTGGGGGTTTTTTTTGTATTTTGGAGGTTTGGTTGCCCGGGGTTTTTTTGGAAGCATGCCAAATATCAGCTATAAAACTTTAAAAGTAAAGGCACCAAAATGCTTATGCACTGGTAAATAAGGTAAACGACAGCTGTGGTGCTCTTGTGGGACACTGGCTTGACTCAGCCTTTTTGTAATAGATTAGTATACCTTAATTTCTGAATTGTTCAAAAGTGATTTGTTGGGAACAAAAAAACAGTGATACCCCATTCTGGTCAGAAGGATTTTCACAAGGCAAACAATATAGAATTGCTTTGAGTGGTGATACAACATTTTTTTGTGGTGATGGAAAAAATAGTGAGTTAAGACAGGGTATTGAAAGAGTTTAAGACAAATAAAAAACAAATCTAAAAAAATGTATAGAAATCTAGTGTTTGGACAAACACAGAAATAGGAAGTAGATCTATATTGAATTAATAACTCTCTTTTGAAAATTATAAGCCTAATCTAGGCCAAAGGGAAATGGCAAATCATAATGCAATAGTTCTGATTATTTTATATTTTGTAAGTCTTTCAAAAGTTTCATCCTAGCAGCTTTTAAAACAAAATTTGCACTTGACATATCCCGCTGGGCTCCTATTTATAGTATCCTAATTTTCAAAGAAAGCAAATCAGGGAACAGTATTTAACATGAATAATACTGCTCCCAGCATTCTGCATGCAGCCCACACATTGTGGTTTTTGGCACGATCGTGGCAATTAAAAAAAATAAACAGCTCTTTTAAATATTTTTTTAATACGTCAGCTATTACAGTCAACGCTGACACAGCTGGCAAAGAAACTCAGTGAAAGGTAAACATTCTGCTCAAAATGTAGTATAACATATTGTTGTGCTTGGTTACTAAAATGTAATCTTCCTGAAAGAATATTTTAAAAGTAAGTTTGGGGGTTTTATTTTTTTACAGATTTTCTAACATCTTGATATTTTTCTTAAAAATATTCTTTTGAAGAAATTACACTTATGATACTGGATATTTCAGTCAGCAGCTTATTGAGTTTTAAAAAACATTCTTATAAAAAATCAGGAAATAAAATGAAATATGATGTTTTTATCCTTCAGCATAGACTGAGCTAGTAAAATCAATTTCTTTTAATAAAATTCTATCAAAAGCAGGAAGTTCAGTAATGAAAATCTTCAACTATTTAAAAGGAAGAAAACTTCCAACAGAATTAAGATCAGTTTGTGCCTTCCTTCAGCAACAGGAAAAGATTATGTAATTCCTTGACATAGTTAGTGTGAGCATTTGGGAAGTGAGATTGTGGAATAGTATGTATTTCTCTACAGAAAACATGCAAAGATTTCTTTCCTTTCTGTAGGTAACTAATTATCTGTCATGTACATCTAGAAGTCATCAAGGTCCTTTTATTTTTTTAAAATAATGATTTTGTGTGATTGCTTATGATTAAGATACTCTACTTGCAACATTTTACTCCCTTTTGGAGGTAAATGCAGAGGCAGCCTAGCAGAGCTAAGCGCATTCAGGATCCTTGTGCTCTCTGCAAGGCTTGGGAGGATACTGAGCAAAAACCAGGTGTTGCAAAACCTACCTCTGCCTCAAAATATGCTGGTGTTCACAGGACAGCTTTGTGGGAAGGGTGTGTAAACAAACAAATGCAGAAAGCACCTACTATAACCATTGCGGAAACTTGTGGACAGATCATAGCTCCATGCGCTCCGTATCGCACAGACTCAGCAGTTACTGAACATCCTAATTGTTGTTTGCTGGCCTGACATGTAGGAAAGAATGAGATGCTGGTTTGTGGTAGCTGGGCTAGGTAGAACAGCATTCTGTCCTTAGCCAGCTGACTGTCCATCATAAATGGACGCTGTGTGGCTGTTGGTGTGCACATGCCCATGATGGGCAGCAGGCTCTGCACTTCCAGTCTAGCCCAAAGTCAACAGGAAACAGAAGTCATGCGCTATGAAAGAATTTAAGTCTCTTGTGATACACAACACTATGATCATTATTATGGACCTTGTATTAGGCCCATGTACAATGAAGTTGTTGATGTTGAACACAAAAATATTTGAGATAATTTTATGTCCTTTTAAAACCAAGGAGGTGGAGGGGGAAGAAATTGGAAAAATGCAGGGAATCAGTGTTTGCTGAATAGAAAAAAGCAACGTCTGTAGAGAGAAAATTATAATTCTAAGTTTTTTAAGGCTATTACAAAGAGTAGAGAATAAAAATAGAGAGAGCTGGGAAAAGCAATAAAATCTATAAACATTAATTCATAGCATACTTTTTTTGAAGTATATGACATTTTTTTCCACAAACCCACTAATAGGGTTCTAAATATGAGTGAGAGTAGCAAATTGCTTTTTCCATCTCTGAGATCTATAGTTTCACCTCTACTCTTGAATAAAAATATTAGCCAAGAGGCAGATACTTATTTCTTTTGTTTATGCTCAGCCTCAGGAATTTTTCAGCTGAAATCAATAATTAAAATGTTTATGAGCCTTTGTAAGTGTTGTAAATGCAACTTTGTTAAATGCAGATGTATGTGGGTCTCAGGTAACAGATATTTATGTCCGGCTTTTTTAGCCAAGTCAAAGAATCTAGGAGGAGAGACAATGGATAACTTCAGATTTACTAAGTAGATACTGTATTCACTAAGGAGATTCAAATAATTTGGTATCTTTTCATTTTCTTTACATAATAGAAAGCAGTAGTTGGTTCTTAAGAAGAAACAGACTCACATAGGGTGTATTTCAAGTGTTATAGCAAGCATGGGGTTTAATGTAAAAGCTTCTAAAAAAATCATGGAAGAAATATGCTAAATGGTTGCAGAAAGTAGAACTCCTGGTGCAACTAGAATTTCAAACACTCTTCTGAATGAATATAAGTCTCTGATTAATCATAAGTACTTATAATAGGTATCTGAGGTTAGATATGTAGTTTTATATATGCCTATGGAGCGGGGTGGTTTAGGTTTATATTTGAAAAGATAAAATGAGGCCTTAGTATTAAAATATGTATCTTAGCTTTTAATATCTCTACTATGGCCTGTCTATCTCTTTACTGTTTTCTGCTATATCTGCTGTTGGCACTGGTGCTTAGGAAAGAGAAGTGTTATTTTAGAAATTCCATAACAATTAGCTGAATACCTTCTCTGTGTCAAATTTACAAGGTATCAGCATGTGAACTGAGTGTTTGAGTGCATGTTTTGGATAGAAGAGGGATCATGTGCCCATAGACAGCCCTCTGCCATAGAGGGGCGAGGCTAAATAGACCACACTTCTATTCTTCCTATGGTGCTCTGGCCAGGAATGGTTTTATTGCTAAGGAATGAGGACATGGTTCTTGCTTGTTAGACTCATGTGATTATAACACTGAATATAGTGAAATGAGCCTATAGCTTTTGGAAGCTGGGAAGCTTTACTGCAGATGTCTGCAGAAATAGGAATCCTTTCTTTTTCTTTTTCTGTTTTTCTTTTTCTTTTTTTTTTTTTTTTTAAATTTCCCTTAATAATTCCATATCAATTACTTGCCCTGATGAAACAAAATGCAGTTTCCTCTTTTTGCTTCCTCTGAGCATCCCTAACTCTGAAGTGGAGCTGCACATCCAGCTGATAAGGTGCTCAAGGTGCTGGCTCAGAGTGCCACTGCTCCTGCAGGCTGCTGCTGTCCTTTGCATTCAGCAGCAGTCCCACAGTGAGAGAGGCAGGCAAGCTCTGCTGGATTCTTCTTCCCAGCCGCAGATCCTAAATCCATGAAATGAATTAGTTCAAAATACTGTTTCCCTCTTGCTCTTCTTCTTATGCCAGTGGTGCTAGCTTGGAGTGCTTCCTTCTCACACAGATCTCTCTTTTTCACTCCATAGCTTTTCTAATAAAAAGCCTTAGTTTAATGAACATGTGGAATGCTTTTCTGCTCTGAAGAAGAAAGCAGCATCTGCTGAGGTACCTCAAGAAGTCACTAGACCCAGGGACGGCAGGAATTCTGTGATAGCCAGAATGCAAGGTGGATATTTTTGTTTAAAACTTTCAGATTATTTTGGAATCATTAAACTGTGAAATAGCTATTTCCTTAGTTTACATTTTTTTCTATACATAAGATTTATTCCTCTTCATCATTCCCTGGTTTTGTGTCTCATGAGCTATTTGTTACATTGAGCTTCAGATGAAAGTGTAAAGTCTGAATGAGCCTCATATATTCTTGCTCACTGACCTAGCAGAATGAAGCCAATGACAATATTCAAAATAATAGTCAGCCCCCTCAAAGAAGGTATGGTAAGAAATAACCTTCCCAGTGTGAGCAGCCACCAGCATAGGTATGGTTCATATTGTAGTCCAGCATATTTCTAAGAAATTATATTCTGTGGACTGTACTTTAATATGCATTAATTAGGATAAGGCTGTTATCCTATAGACCAAATTAACATGTCTACATTTTTAAAGGAAGCTAATTATTTGGATTTAAAGACTGTGTCTTGTGTTTGCAAGAGTGGAGAAAATTGAATCTACTAGGAAATCCATGATTACATATCTGGTAACAACAAATTTTGAAAGGCTATTCAGAACTTGCAGTAATGTGCCCTCTATTTCATTCTCATTTGTGGCAATGATAATGCAAACAAAATCCTTACAACACTGTGAACTGTCTTCCTCTGAGTTGTGATCAGATCTAGGACTTCTCTTTGTACTGATACTAACCTACCAAAGTTTCTGACTGACAAGGAGCTTCTTCATGTTTTGTGAAGGACTGGAGAACCGCAAATCCACTGCACTTCTGCAGTGAAAGGCACTTTGTAGTCAATGGCTCCTTGTAGCAAACAGTCACGGGTCGAATTTTGTATACCTCAATTAGCTTCTGGTTAGATTTCTGTAAGCTTCTGGAAGGATAAGTTTTAAATTACATGTATTTTGTTAAAAGTTGAGCATGCCAAAAATATGCCCTTCTCTTTGCTTTATTCGTTGTTGCGATTTGGGGAGAAGTAGCGCAGCTAAAAATGTCGGCTATTTTGAGACTGATAAAGGATAAGCGTCATGAAAGAACAAGGTTATTATTTCTGTGTGTTTTTCATTTAATTGCCAAAAAATTAGCCAGAATGAAGAAAAAAATATACCGTATGGAGGCTGTGAGATGAGTGTCATTTTAAATACTCATCCCCTCTTGTTCATCTCATCTAAAAGGAACAGGCTTAGTGTAGCACAGACAAGTGGAAGGCTGGTAGACTCAGCTATGTTTTCAGAATACTGGATACATTGTATGCAGCCTGGCATGCAAGCAAAAACATTGCAAGAACAAAATAAACAGATACTCTAGCAGGAATTAATAATTCTCAGCTAAAAAGAAGAATGCATGTCTGGTGAAACTACAAGATAAGAAGGATACTGAGCTCCTGCTCTGCCAGATGGAAAGAAGATGGGTTTTGGATCCATCACGACTTTCCACGCTTGGCCTGGAAAGCGCAGTGTGATGTGTGAAGCAGCCAGTTTGCTGGTGTATTGCTTTGCCAGTCTCTCTTGACACTGCTCAAAAAGGAAGACATTTGTTTAAATAAGAAGATAGGACCCTGAAAATATGGTCAGAACTCCCTACGTGTTAGTCTAAGTGTATCATCAGTGTTGCAGGAACTCTTTAGGACACTAAAGATACCGCTTTTTCTGCCTCAGTAGAAGCCCTGGGCAAGGGAAGGTTAATCCTGAACACTGATGCCCAGTTTTGAGATACCACAGTAGGGAGTAGCTCCTTCCAGCCTGATTTTGTCTAGATTAGCTGACAGGGACCTCTGTGCCTATAAAGCTGGACTGCTTCTCATCTGGCAAAACTCAGTTAAGTTTGCAGATGCTATGGGGGAGGTACTTCTGACAGGGCACTGGGCAGGACTGGGGCTTTTCAGTATTACAGTAATACAAATAATACATTATGTTAGGAGGCTTTGAAAGAGAAATGTTTCACTGCATTGAGCAAGTAAGGATGTTTGATGTACCTCCAAGGTGGCAGTCAGTGGGTGAGCCTTGCAAAACTCAGCTGCTTCTCTCTCAGCAAGTTTCCGCCTTGTAAACAGTCCCTTTGTCTTCTGTCTATGTGGCTTCTGACGCCTTAGATTTCCCTTTGATGTATGAATGAATCACTCAAACTAGATCTGGAAAAGCACAGACAGAAGAAAAAAAAGGAAAAAGAAAATATAGGTTTGAATATTCATGTTAAAAAAGCTGGTGAAATGATCTGCATACAGAGAGGATGATTGTGGACTTGCTGTGTGTGTGACCATTTGGGGCATTTTGAGGCTTGTCTATCCTTGAGGTTGTGTAAGGTTTTTTCTGTTCACTAGCACCTACATTTATGTAAGCAGTGGCAACACAGAACAATAAAAATTATGACCACTGACTAGAAATGGTCTGATTTGCACCTACTATTTGAAGGGTGCACTTGTGCAGGTAGTGCATCAACCAGAGCAGTAAGCTATCTGTAAGAAGCTCAGAGGCAGAGCTTTGTTTACACAAAGTGTCTATCAGATGAAATTCAGATGAAAATAGTAATCTGGTTTTGGACAAACTGCAAGCAAACAAATGGGTCAAAGACTAGACTGATGTGACCTGTGTATGGGGGGAGCAACCTGGACTCTCCTCGTAGGGGAGAAAGGATATTTCTTTGCACCTGTCCATCCCAGGGTCCTTTAACTGATTAGTTATCCCATATAGAAATGGAAAAGAAGGGATATGCCCTCACTTACTATTGTTTTTCTATATGAGAGAGATGAGGCTGTTTCCTGGGTCTAGCGAGGCCACATGGGGCAGTGTACAGGACAGGCTGCCCTTCACCTTTATATCTCAGAGTTGTGAAACTGAGCCCAGCTGCACCAGCCCTCAGTTTGTCTAATAAAGTTGTGCACTATAAATGTATCAGCCAGTTGGGACTGGAACCACAGTCCTCAGGGAACCTTTCAACAAATCTGGTTTGAGTTTCAAGTTGCAGTGAAATATGAAACGAGGTGGGTTTCATGTGGTTTCAGGTTTTGTTGAAAACCTTACAACCAACTCTTGTCAGTAGCTCTTTCAGCTTCCTCCCTTTAATGTTTCTCTGGTTTTTCTAGTTGAATGTGTCTCAGATTAAGGGCAGTTAGGAGAAGGGGTGTAAATAAAAACCCCTAAATGTCACTCAGCACACTGAGAATTGAAAAAGAGTGCGGGGGATGCATTTTCCTTATTAAATTCCTCTTTTGGTCCCCTTTCTTGTGGAGTTTTGCCAAAACTTCATTTTTATATGGAGATTTTTGGGGCTGTTTAGCTAACTGTGATAGTAGCACGACAGATCACCTCCTAGCTGGCTGGGGCAAGTGGAAAAGGAGCCCTGCAGACTCTGGCAAGTGGACAGGAGACCTGGAGAAGCAGTTGGATTCCCAGCTGGCCTGTGGCGCTGGCAGCCGGGAGAGCAGTCTGCAGGCTGCTTGCTGTGGAGCCGGGAGGCAAAGAGGTGCTCGACTTCCCAGCTGGCAAGGGGAGTGTGAGGCCTGGAGAAGTGGGCTGCTTTCCGTTTGGCTTCACAAGTTGAGCAAGAGGCCAAGAAATGAGGTTCAGTTCCCATTAGCCTGTCTGGTTCTTGATTTGCTTCCTTTAGTTAAAAGAGGCAGAGAATACTGATGATGTTTTGCCAGACACAGGATTGGAGCTGAGTGGCATGGAAGAATAGAGGCTTCAATAAGCACAGCTCGCTGTCTCCACTTGCTTTTGTCAGTTCATGTAACAACCTTGCTGCCAGCAACCTTTCTTACTAAACGGAGGAAAAAACAGGGGTCACTGGGAGGTGATTGTGCTGTTCTACCTTTGGTACTTAGGGTTGTTTTAAATTATTACAGAACCATTTGTACTGGTAGAAACCGATTGTTAGCCTAGGGAATGTATTGATGGTTTAAATATCTAAGAAAAGATTAGTATTTATCGATTCCTTTCCAGGTATATTGGAAAATATACTTAATAGTTTGCCGGTTAAGAGGTTATTTATATACAACACAGGTATCTTATGGGCAGACACTTCAAGCTTCATCTCCCCTGAAAGCATATTCATAGTATATTTATTTATTTTTTAATACACAGTAGTTCTGAGAAGAGCAACAATAGATCTTCTGTTAATATGTGGCTTGCACCATTGTAAAACTTGAATTTTATTTTTTCCCTCCTTCCCCGTAGTTATTCCTTTGGAATTTGTGGCCTGTTTTTGAAAATCGTTCCTGATATCTGTGCCAGTCTTCACTGGCGTTTGTAATAACATGCTGTAATTTAGGCAGCTCTCTGAAGTCCCATGTGCAAAGTTTTTTGTGTAGCACTTCCATGATCAGAATCCAAGGCAGCCCCATCTTCATGGAGTGCAAGATATTAATGTTTTAAAATTATTTCAGATTCATTAATCAGTAAAAGCCAGTGGAACCTGAGCTTCAGAGCTCTCTGCACTGCAGGCAGTACCACAGCTGTCACCTCCCTTTAAACACAGTGCTAATAACGAAGACTGTGGTAGCACATACTTCAGCTGAGAAGCACTCAAAGCCTTTGGAAGGCATGGGCAGCCTGGGCTGACAATTGTGCTGATGCAGCTTCTCTCTTGGTATCTGAGTCAGTCAGTGAGTCTCATCCAGTGCTTTCACAGGTGCAGCTTTCAGTGCTCATCTGGTCCCAGTGTAGAGACAGCATGAGTAGCTTGTGAGTTTTACTATACTAAGTTATGGGTAGCAGATGCAATAATGAGGATAATCCACCATCCAAAATAAGCATTCTTGAGTCTTCACTGAACCTCATCAGTACATTTTTTATTGAAACATACAGTATCCATGAAGTGCATGAGCAATCTTCCCTTTGAAAGCACTGGTGGTCACTTTTTTCCGGAAGCCAGCTCCAATGGCCTTTGAGGAGAGTAATGAATGCATTACTCCTAGGTTTGATCCACTGGAGAACCAGTGTCCTAGCACCACAAACACAGCATAAGAGATTCCAGGGAAATTTATTCACCAGGTTCCTACTTTGCACCCCAAGCTGGAATCTCTCATCCAATTTGGAAAAATGGGTTAGTATAACTCAGCCTGTTCTCAGTGCCCATCTCACCTGCATATGGAAACATGTACTTGGCCTGCCTTAACTGTCACAACTTTCTACTTTCTCCATAATCACTTTTAATAATGGTATTTATAAGTTGGTTAATTTTACTTTTTTTAATAACCGTTGATTGCCACATTATATAGGCAGTAACCTATAAACTGGAATTGTTTTACACTCATAAAGGCTTAAAATAGCAAGTCTAATTTGTTTATAAAAAAGTGATAAAAAAGGAGACAATGCCCCACGCTGAGACTTTGTGCACCACCTTTCATTCTGTGGTACATCTTTATAGCTGTGTTATAAACTCCTCATAAATGAGTTTTGTAGTAAAAGTGCTGACACTACTTTAACTATAGAATCTTGAACTCCAGCAATGCAATAAAAGATCAAACTGCAATGCTGGAATATAAAGAAAGAATCAGGATGGGAAAAAAAAAAAAAGTTAAAGGTTTCAGAAGCAACGGATACTAATACTAAGATCCTAGATGTGGACAAGAAAAGTAATTTGGCAAAGTCTTCAAGCAGTCTTTGGAATATTTATCATTTAACTTTTAGACATCCTGCCCAGAAGGCACAAGGCTGTTGGTGTTTGTTGATCAGGTTTGGAGAACGGCTGAAGCTCAGCTCATTCTAGTGGGTTTCTGTTGCCCACACCTAGCATGAACATCTGACTGTTCATGAGCAGTAGTCAGTTTGTACTGCACAAAGCAATCAGTAAACTAGGGAGCTGAGAGAAATGTGTTTCAGTAATGGGTCCTTCATGTGACAAAGCCAGTGTAAGACATTCCTGCAGCAATGCAAGCTAGTTGCTGTTCACCAGTGTTCTTGACAAGAGCCGAAATAGCACTCAAGACAATAACAGCTGTTTGTATTGAAAGAGAATCCTCCAAGGTACCATATGCCAAACAAATTTTTACTGTTCCTTCCCGTTTTTGAGATTAAAGGTCTTTTGGAATTACTGGACACCATGAGAAAAATTGAGTTTAGCCAAAGTAAGATATATAGGAATTGCTTATTTTAATTGGGGGGGTTGTAATTTGTTGGGGGGACTCATTTGGAAGTGGTCTGACTATGCCATCACTTTGTTGTTGTTCAGCTAGGATGTACCTGCAGTGTAGTGTACCTCATGCAACTGAAAATCAATTTGCTTTCTCTCGATTCTAAGCTACCTCTCAAATTAAGCCTTATAAAACATTTCAAATAGAACAAAGAAAGCTGTCTGAAATAATATTTCATCTTCTGAAATAAAGATTTGTCAAAGCCAGTCCCATTACATGTGGCCAAGGAGGACGCTGCTCATTTGAAAGGCTATTGAGAATCTGAGAGCTCATAAGTTCATCTGCTGCAGACTACATGAACTACTAGCTATTACAGTAGCTTGACAATAATGTCAGCATCATCTTTTATTCCAGTCAGAAAGGGCTGTCAAATCCAAATAGTAAGAATTACTGTAAACAGCAATGATTCAGTCTCCACAGCAATGGCTCTCTATATTCTAGCAACGTAATCGACTGCTCTACCCTTAAATTGGATATAGCATATGAAGTCCGTCAGCCATGCAGAAAGGGAAAATGTGTATTGTCAAGGCCTTTGCTGTCTGTGAAACTGCTGATGAAGAGTCACAAAAGGAGTTTTAAATGCCCTAGAAGAAATTCCAAGTAACATTAAAGTCACAAATAGAAAATTTGACAACTCCCTCTGGACTAAGAAACTGCTTCAAAAGTTTTATATTAGTGTCATGCATCATTGTTATAATTTATTAATGTACAATTTTCAGGTTTTTTCAGACTACGTGGCTGGGGAATGGTAACTGTAACTTCTTTTTCATGATAAACAGCTGTTGAAAGATTTGCCAATATTCCCTCCTCTTATAATTCAAAAATGCATGCATTGCTTTTCATATTTCTGTTTCCCCAAAAGCATAATAAGATACTATATTTATGATTCAATTGATGAAACCTGTTCTCTGTGGATATTACCACATTGTTTAGTTTGCTAATGTGCATATTTGTAGCTTATCTATTAAAATCAGATATCATGGCTATATTAGGGCATATACTGGGTGAAAGCCATCTTTAATGCTTTAGCTTTTTTAGTATTCAGTAATTCTGGCAATTTCAGATTTTCATCTTTGATTACAATCTCAGGAGCTTGTAAGAAAGAGACAAAATTGATAGGCAGTAAAAATGCAGAATGTTGAAAAGGTCACCTGCTAGCACGTTTGAAACTTTGATTCCACTTGCTCATTATAAAGAATGTACCAAACATGAAGTGGCATAGCTTGAATCTGCTCTTCTAGCAGCGACTGGTTTATGTGACTAGTAAATGCCATAGACCATTCCTGTGGCAGGCTGTGTGCAGAGAAACTTCTTCTCTGGCTAATTCTTGAGCACAGCAACAGCTGATGTGTGTGCTGGTCTAAGGAAGAGTGTTTTAGATTGCCCAGCCCCTGTAGGTGTGGAAATTTGCAATGAAGGTCTGTTCCTAGTCCTTAGAAGTACCATATCTCTCTTGCTGTTTTGTATCTGAGTTTTTCCATGACCCATAAGGTACTATTTCTAGTGCCCATAACTGTATAGTATGTATCTTGATCTTTTGTTCATCTCTATGTAGCCTGACAACCAGAAGGCTGTGGCAAATATCTCTGAAATATCTTTGAATTATAGCATCCTAGTTTAATCATACAAATACTCAACATTAGGGATATTTGCCACATTCCTTCAACAGGAAATCATTGTTCAGTTAGAGGCCTAGATAAAATACCTTAAACGTTAATTAAATGTAATTATTTTCTTAATATGTAATACAGGCAAATTCTTCATTTGACCTTAATCAGCTCTCACTGTAGATACAAGTAAGAGGGAAGAGAGAAATAATTAGGGAAAAATATACAATTTTCTATCAAATTCCACCCAGAGTATTGTAAAGGTTAGACAGCGAATGTGTCAGATTATTCGCACTGAATTCAATGACAGAATTCTTGGTTTTATTTAATCTTTTGTGTACCAGTTATTATGAACAATCTGCTTTTTGGTAATAGTTATTTTAAATCCTTGTATCTGTTTCTGAAATAGAGTGCTGTGTCTGGCAATAGTTGATCCATGGTACAGTGTGATTTAGCTACTGATACAAAAATGTAACACTTTTCTGCTTCCTTGCATCACTGCACAAAACACTTTCTGCTTCCTCTTGTGCCTCCCTCAAGGATGAATTCTTGTCATATTCTTGCAACCCCTTACTCGTGTAAGGAAGTTCATGAGGTAGCCCTGAGGATTCTGCATTGCAAACCCTCTTGTTTGTATACAAGTTGTTTTTTTTTTATCATTGCCCTTAAATATGAAGCAAAATTTAACTGGATTACAGAAGTGCTAGAGAAAAAGGCTCTGGAATATAATTTAAGGAGCAATGGAGTCACTGGATGCATAAGGAAATATGCTGTGGGAACATGTATGAAATATGAAGAGGGTGGGAAATATTTTCATTATTTATGTGCTTGTTTTAAAATAGCTTTCATTTAATGGGATCATTACAAAGAATGAAAGGTGAAACAACCCCAACATTTGGGGTTTGACACTAAATCATTATTCTGCAAAAGCAGTTAACTAATATTCCCATCCCCAGGCTGTTCCAGCACATCTTTACAATGATACTGGAGAACAAAGATTGAAGTCATTTTGGATTCTGTTCTACAATAAATGAAACAATTCAAAATGTTTCAAAATATTTGCCTAGTACCTTAGATCAGCACAGTAGCAGCAACTCTTTAATAATTACCCAGGGGCAGATAAACAAATGGCACAGGCAAATGTTTGCTGTGTAGGCATTTAGGCAATGCTACTAGTGAGTAATGATAAAGTAAAGTAATACTATGTTTTCTTTTTGTGGCATTGGCCTCAGGAATTGCTGTGCACCCTGCAAATCCATCCTCTACCTGGTTACTCACGCTAGTACATCAGGTCTATTCATATGGTGTATAGCTGAGACATGCTGCCATTTCTGGCTGGAGTTCATATTCTATTTACACTGACCCAAATTTGTGGTAATCCCAGTGATTTCACTGGCCTAGCAGTGATTTAAACTGAATGAGTTTATCTTTAGATCAGCAACTTGGCAACGTTGTACAAAATCCTTAAGATTGATATGGATGTTGCATCCATCAACGCTGTGTTTGGGATCCAGCAAGTATGGTTTTACTGAGAGATTAAAGTGAGTAGGTAGGAGAGAAAAGATAGCATTTCAATTTTACTATGACTTCTTAGAGACTGTCTTGTGTGTTGACTACACAGAGCTGAAGATAGCATGGAGATTGCAAAGAGTTTTAATTATGTCATTGTAAAGCATCCTGGCCAGAAATTAGATTCTTCTGACACTCCAGCTATGTAAGAAATTAGTATTTTTGTTTTCTTGAGGGTATGGATGAATCACAGAGAAGTCAGTAGTTTCCCAACTGAATTAGGACAGTTTGGGATTTTGTTTTCCACATGTTCTGCCTGTTTATAGTCTTGGACCTCATCACTTCCTTTCTTTTTAGCATATGTTACTACTTCAGAGGGCAGGAAGCACACTCTGCTCTGATATGAGCTCTATTCTGTTTTTATTTTAGGAATTGCTACATCACCAGTGGATACAAAAGAAATAAAACCCATAATCTGTTAGGCAAATTAGGTAAAATTGCTGAAATTATTCATATAAAAGAAGGTGGCTTTGGCCCCATAATAAAATAATAAAAAAAATTAAAGGAAGTAATAGTGAGATTCAGATATTTATATTACTATCTAGATTTTGTCATCTGTAAGAGTAAAAAAAAAAAAAAAAAGAGTTGCATCAAGTCTTATTTTCGTGCAAATAGGAACCTGAGCCCAACTGACATGACTTCTGTAATCTGTAAACTAAATTACTCCTTTACTATTGAATGAAAATCTGACCCTGCCTCCTTATTTCACCTCCCACCACCTTCCACCCAGTTGCAAAGTCACACAATGTAGAGCTCACACCTTCACCTAACTGGAGAGAATGTCATAAATACCCCTAGTTCAATTCTGAAATCCATTTTAAAGTATTTATCACTCTTTAATACATGTAACTTTCTGTTTAAAACAATAATAAGTAGTGCTTTGAAGTTCTGCGGTTCATTCCATGTTCTTCTTTGCCCTCTCACTAAAATCACTTTATGCTTGTTACTCTGATTTTGTTTTCTTCTCCTCCACAGTGCTCAAGTTTCTTACTGTCATTCTCATATCTTCATCCAGTTCACTGATGGTTATTGCTCCTCCCTATAGACCACCTGTGCTATGTCCCAAGTAGTCAAAGCTGCTGTATTTTGGCAGTGTGAGTGTGCACATTTACAGTGTGCTCCTTGGGAAGGCCAGGATGAGCTGTAGCATCTGTCAAAGGCAGAACTGGGCATCTTCTAGTCTGAGGTTAGCTGCGTGTCCAGCCCCCCAGGGCATCTGAAAGCAGAGGAAAGATTTACATCAAACGTGCAGACACTCTCAAAATAATGGTAGTTCTAGGGGAGATGAGTTTTCTCAGACAATTCCTTCCTCCATCCAGCTTCTCAGTGCTGCCTGATGGAAGTCTAGCCATCCATATGGTATGAAGATGTCTAACAGGGCATAGTTGCACACAGCTGGAAATTGGTTCATCTTTTCTCACTTACTTTTCGGAAGTTTCATGCTAATAATGAATAACCTGGGAAGAATCTTAAACCAGGGCTTTGAAGGTCAAGAAACAGATCCTCAGGAGGAGCCCTCATTAAATATAAACAGCAAAAACCTTTCAGTGAATTAAATTGAAAGACCACATAAACCTCAGGAACTAATTAATGGTGCAAGAAACACAATAACCATGTCTTTTCATATGTGATGCAGAGTCCAACCACATAGCTCACAGCATTGTAGCCAAGATCCTGTTCAATGAATCCAGGGTTCAGTAAGAAACCTTAGAATAGTCACTGCTCTTAGCAGGACAGTAAGAATTTTATTTGTTGAACCTCTAGACAGTTTTTGGCCCTTTTTTAAGCTTTGTATCAATGCTATAGACAAGATAGAGACTGACCACACCATTGGGAGGAGGTTTGGAGAGTGACTCACTATTTTATTTCTAGTTTGGTAATGTATCATTTTTCCCCCACTTGCACTAGGTTGCCATTTCAAGCAGCAGAAATGATTGCCTGAACAAACAGGCTGATGTCTGATTTCCAGAGCTAATTCACAGAAATCTGCAGTGTAGTCTTGTTTCTGGAGCATGAATCATACAAAAGAAAATATTCTCCCTCTTAACTGAATGTTTTTTCTAAGAACCATTATCCAGAGAAGAGTATCACCCACTTACCCAGCCATAGACTTGTCTTTGGTTACATCTCATGGTTTCCCCAACATGTAGGCAAAAAGCTGTGAGCAAGCAAGCGTGGTTGCAAAAGCTGTATGATTTTAGTGTGCTTTGTGCCTTTCCCTATGGTTTTATTCTAGGTGAGTGCACATGAGCAATTACAATTCTTTCTGCAGATAATTGGCATTAATGGTATTCTTAGTTGCAATTATGAACCAGCACTTTGACTCCTTGTATAATCGCTGTAGGTGCAGTAGTGTCAAGAAGCCTCTAATCTGGCTCTAAAACAATTCCTTCCAGCCAGGCTTTCATGATCACCATTCCTGTACATCGTTTTTGTGTCTTCTAACCTTTTAAAGGAATAGGAAGCATCCACTGGACTGGGGTGTTAGGCATTCACAGAGTCAAAACCATTTGTTCATCTTAAATGAATGTAGTTCTCACATTGGTTTTCAGTACGTTACTCTGGCTGTAACTGCTTTACTACATTTCAAATGTCTATTTCAATAGGCATGAATCACAGAAAACACTGACAATTTTGTTATAATTGGGCCTATAAACAATGTTTTGGTTTTAACCAGGCCTTTGGAGGAGAAGATACAAATAATACAAAGTGAAAACCCTATATACTTCTCTCTCAACTTAGCCTGAATATTGCCCAAACCAATATAACATCTTATTATTTCCAGTTGTTTTACACAAAGGCTGTTATATTTAAGGCCAGAATATGTGCAGCATATGTTAAGCTATTTATAGATTTACAATTACCTCATCAGACAGAATCAGGCAGATGGTAAACATTACTACTAGGCATAAGTACATTTAGAATCAGACATTTAAATAAATTCAGCTCTGTCTCAAGCTTATTTAAAGGATTTATCTCTTAAGCCATTTGAGGTGTCTGGTTCTGCTGAGTATATTTGTATCACATTCAGATATCAGGGTGTATGACCAACAGCATATATATAGCTGTAGAAATCAGGTTACAGTAATTCTTGTTTTTGAACCTGATACAGGCAATTGAACTTGTAAGCCAAATTAATTTGATAATAAAGAGAACAAAACTTTTAGATTGAAAATGACAATGGCTGACTTTTCTGGTGTTGAAAGAATATACATGCTTCAGGGAACATCAATTGGTCTCTCTCCAAAGCTGAAAGGCTTCATATAGAGATTAAAAAACTGACAAAGATACATGCCAGAAGGCCAAATTATAATCTTTCAACTTCAAAACCCCAGGCTATATTGGCTTTCACATTAATCTTACCAAAGAATAAAAATAAGAGTTCAAACTAGATCTGAGAATCAAGTGAGCACTTTAGTTGAATGTGATTAAAGTTCCTCAAGACTGCTAAAAAATATCTTTACATTCTTCAAAATTGTTATTTTTAGGCAATTAAAAATATATGTACAGTTAAATGGTGTTGACAAATGAAACAAAGAAATCAGACTTAGTAATTTGAATTGAGCTATCTGGATTTTGGGATTCTTTTTTAGCTGTGTCAGGACTCATTTTCTGTGTTTCTCCAAAACTGCTCACACGATGCACTGTGATACAAACCTGTTAACCTGCTTTTTCTGTGGAAGACAGGGAAAGAATCCAGAGCAACACAATGAAAGTCAAAACAATTCCTTCAGAACAGCTGCACTGTAGCTGAAAACAGAATTTGGCCTGCGGTGTCTTCAAGACAGTCTGGCCCAGGGACCCATAAATACAAACCACAGGAAATATGAAATGATGCATCTAGGAATCCACTCTCAAAGTAGGTAGCATCCCCCCAGATGCTGGCTGCAGGAAGAGGATGTCTGACTTCCATGTCAGCACTGCTGAAACATCCTTGCCTGTGCAGCAGTTCATACAGCAGTGCGAGCAAAGTCCTAGAGCAGGATGCCCTTGGCACAACATCACAGTCTGCAGGGAAGGAGCTCTTCTGGCAGGGTCCTGGCACCCAGCAGGGACAAGCTCACAGCTGCTTGTCAAAGGTGGCTAAAATAGTCATAGCCTTGGCCAGATCCAATACCTGTGCTAGCTGCTGACACCTGCAAGCCTATTTATAAAACATGGGTTGGGTTAATCTATCACAGTGCCTTGAACTGATGATACTCCAGGGCACTGAGGGCCAGAGAAGTGCTGTGTGAGCCAGCAGTCCAGCCCACTGAGCTCCTCTATGCTGCCAGTACTGGGAGCATGGAAAAAGGTTTGCACAACCTCCACAAAATAGTTCATGCAGTTATATCTGCTGTGTCCGTCTGTGTTACCACAGACAGTCCTCTTCATCTGCCTCAGTTAATGTATTTCATACTGACAGCAGATCTGTAAAGTGGATATCCACTTGGACATGCCTGTGGAAGTGTACCCGAATGAACATTGGAATCAGCCAGCCTTTTGAGATACCCTCTGGGTTTCTTCACTACTGGACTTCATTTTTCAGGAAGTGCTTTACCCTCTACTTGAGGGGTAATGCTTGTACATCTCTTACTTCAAGTATATGGTGGGACTCTGGTTACTCACTGAAAGGTCTCATTGATACCCTAGAGCTGTTAGAGCACAGATTAATGTGTACACCTAGAAAAGAAAACAACAATGACGTATTTGCAACCATTTCTAAACCTTTAGCTTTTGGAGTTAAAAAGTAAATATTTGAAACACTAGATCTTACACTAGATGTGTAAGAAGCTAGTGAGCACTGTCATGATTGTACAGGGGTTGGTTTGAGAAGGATGATGACGAAGAACATGAGTGGGGCCACTGTTCTGTGATGCAGCAGTCTGAACCTTGCTGTGGATATCTGCAGAACATTATCTGTGACAGATAGAATCAGAGAACAGCTGAGGTTAGAAGGCACCTTGAAAGATCAATTGGTCCAACCTTTTGTAGGACAGAGAGAGACTAGAGCTAAGATTTTCTAACACTCTACCTGATCACATGTTGAAAACCTCTAGTGACAGGGACTTTGCCACATCCTAGGGAGATTGTTCCCATAAATGATTGCTCTCTATGTAAAAAAAAATTATTTCTTATATCAAAGTTAAATATATTTTTATTATATATTGATACAGACTGCACAGAGCACAGCCATCCTACACACCCCATGGATTTACACATTCAACACCAGATACATGCTACCATCACTCTTTCTGCACATTATGGGATAGCAAACAAAGTGCCTTCTTTTGGTCTGTGTGTTAATTTCTAGACAGAAATGAGTCTGAATACAAATCATCTTCATACTACAGCAAGTGGTAAATATAAGTTGTTTGTCCAGCACTGTCATATCTATCAAACTTTATTGTTAAAAATAACATGGAACGCACTAGTGTGTTTCAATGTTATGCTTGGTTTTGTCAAAGAACTTGCAGGTCATTCTTTGAATGTGTAGAATTCTCTAGGGGCTTTAAACCATTTTATTCCATACAATATTAACATGCTAAGCATAATCTCTACTACCAAAGACAAAGAATTAACAAAATTCTTTTATTGCAGGTAGCTCAATCCTCATTTCTTAGTGTTTGAAATTCCTTCTGCTCTTGTATTGTTGTACTTTGAAACTTTCTCTTCTTCTTCTATTGACTTTTTAATAACTGAAATGTTATCAGGGCAAAACCAGAAGTAATAATAAATTTACCTCCAAAATGCTGCCTGATGCAACAGATAAATCACAGAGAAGTAGAAAGCATAGTGCAATCTAGATAATTATAAAGGAATTAATGCTGCATGTAACCAAATTCTAAATATTTTGGTTTGTGATCACAGTAAAATGCAATTACTTCTACTACAGGTTGTTACTATAGAATCAATAGGACCACTGTGCTAATATGGAGAAAGGTTTGAGAGGTGTAGTTTAGAGTCATGCTTTGTAGTGGCCAGGTTATTTCTTACAAGAGTTCTGCTTTTTCTTTTATGCAAAGGAAGATCTTGCTAAATAACTAAACCATCTTTTCTGTCTTCTTGTAAATATAATAAGCTCTAATTTAGAAAAAGCTGGTCAGTAATATGCAGTCTTGCTTTAGTAAGTTGTCATAATAATTGCTAAATGGAAGTTAATCATTTAAGTCCTTGATGTGTTTAGCCTGTTTCTTATTAGTTGCTTTAATTTGTTTTTATGTAGTTAAGAGCAGGCTGCTTTGATCTGAGATTGTTCTATTTCATCCAGTGTCTTAAACTTCTAATGAGTGTAATTTTAGTGATAAAAGTGGTTCCTAGCCAAAGTGTTATATCAAAGTCTTTACAAGGAAATAAAGGAATTCACTGTTTGTGAAGGGAGTTAATCTTAGTTTTCCTTATGAATCTTGAGGAGAAAGGGGGGAAGTTACTCTAGTTGTCAGTAAACTGGCAAGGGCTGTTTTTATCTGAGCTTTTGAATAAGACCTCTGAAGAGTACAGAAAGGAAACTTTCTGTTCATAGACTCAGAAGTTTTCTGAGGAATGCAGAAAACCTCATTATGGAGAAATTGAAGGAAACATTCATATTTTATCAAGTAATTATAAATACTTGGAGTAGTGTAGTATCTGGACTATATTAAGTACAACACAGTTTTCAAATGTCCAAAACCTTTTCAAAGGAGTTCAGCTCACTTCTAGGCCCTTAAGTAAGCAGAAAGTCTGGAAATCTGGTTGGTAGTGTCACACTGAGAACTTCAAGTGGCTAAATGCTTTGAAAAGTCTGTCCTTAATCTTGTGCCAAGTGGGAGATGAGCTCTTTTGGTAATTTGGCCCAGCATTATGTAGTTCAAAATTGGGTTGCAAGTCCATTTGGAAAAGTGACCTTTAATGAATTTCCTAAACTTAGGAAATAAGTTTCCTCTATGACCAAATGCAGTGATAGGAACAGGAAATTTTCTCTAAGATTTAAAACTAGGGATGTTGAAAAAAAAGTTGTGGTTATTTTCAGTTTTTCTTGCAATATATACTCTGGAAACAAACTATTCCAGTGGGGGCAAAAGTAAGATGGTGTGGAATCATTTTCCACCAGTGTACATTACATTCTGAACTTCAAGGAAAACTACTTTTTTTTCACAATTGTACTGGCTCCATGCAGAGCATAAAGCATAAATCAGGATAAGAGTTTGCATATTTTGTATGTCAGCTATAGACATGTGCAAGAACAATTTACAGAAATTCTGGGACTTGAAGCCAGAAAATATACCTTTTGCCTCCAGCAAAATTGTTTGAAAGTTGAAATGAAAATTTGTGAGAAGAGATGAAGGAACAAAAGAGCCTACGAGCATCTCTTTGCACTCAGTCTGCCTCAGAATCTAGGGAAAGCCCCTTGAGATACAAAAAAGAGATTGCATATCTGTGCACTATGCACAGCCTTTTGGTTGCTGCTGCTGTAATGCTTGGTGCTATCTTTTTGCCAAAAATGGTCTTGTACACTAAAAGTGCCTTGCTGCTCCCCTACTCACCAAAAGTCAAATTGCTTGATGTTGGCAGGAGAAGCTGGTGCTGTGCCATATAGGCACGTCAGAGGAATTACTACACTACAACCCAACGCTAGCTCTGTGCTAGATGTAACGTGGCATACACAGCCATTTTTAGCAAAAAAAAAAAAGCCAGATGCCATTTCATTTTCAGATGTAATAACTCATTGTGCAGATGCAGACCAAATGTTTTTAGTGATAAGCAAACCTGCTTTAGTTTTCAAGGCTGAATGGTAACTTGAAGATTAACTGCAAGGCTACCTCCTGAATATATTTCTGTTTATCTTGATATTTCTCTTATTATATCGGAGTCATCAAAAAAAAAAGAAATATTCAGCCTGCCGTAAGGAAAAATATGTGACAGGAACATGTCTTGCCACAGAGAGATTTCACAGCTGAGAAAAGTTCAGCACAGTTCCCAGAGGCATGGCTTCTTTTCAGAGGCCTGTAGACTAGTGGACCACTGCTTGTGGTCCCATATCCCAGTAAGTTGCACATGCAGCAGTAAAGTCAGCCCTAGGAAGAGTGATTCTGTTAATTGGGATTGGCAGGCATAAGGGGGCTATGATCACAGTCACATTAAAATGATGCATACTGACTGGACTGAAAAAATACCCACAGTAGGACAAACCCCTAGTGACGTTCCTCTTTTTTAAGGATATCTGAGAGGACACCAGCAAATGTATTCCTATGTTTCCACCATGATTACTATGTAACCTAATTAGACATATGAAGTGTAGGCTAGAGATCTAACAGCACCTGCAAATAATTGTATGGATAGAGGCATGTGTTAGCCTGCCATATGTATACAGTAAACAGTAACGAGAAACTTTGCAGGCAATATGCAATCACTGAATTTTAACTGGAGAATGAGTTAATGGCTGTATTTTAAATGGTCATTAAGGAAAACATAGACTGCTTAGGGGACCACATTTTTAATGCACTTTGTTCCATGAGGAAACCTGAAAAGTCCTGATGGGTAGAATAGGCTTCCACATGGGAAGTTTTTCCAGTACATTTTTCTTTAAAATGTGAGTTACTAGGTCACACCACAGGCAGATGTATCTGTAGCATTTCTGAAGGGGTGGAAATGGCAACAGCAAGGGTGAGACTGAAGTGGGTGGTTCAGGAGGGGGGGAGGTGGAACTCTGAAACAAGCCTTGCCTGCGGGAACACTGTCACATGAGGTCCACCCTGAAGCTCAAAGCAAAGTACAGTTTGGCATTTTAAAAAAATGCACATTTCACTAAACAGAAACACAAACTTTATACTAATACATCGTGCTTGAAAAAATACGATTCACAGAGATAAAAACAATCAAATTACAGAAAATTAATTTGTCCTCTAATGTAAAAACAGCTAATGTGTTGTGACATTTAGGTAAGTATCATCCAACTAGTTAGCTGTGGGTCTGCCCAGTTATAGCTAGGTTACAGGATTTCTCTACAGGAAAAAATAATTGTATAAATATATCAGAGCATTATTACTTTAGAAGTCCAAAAATTGGCAAAGCAAAGTGGCAAGTTTTCAAGTGATGGCAAGTTCTGCCTCCCTGAGAATGTGCAACACAGCAGGCCCCTTGCAGCATGAGCACGCAGTGACTCAACCTACTGCGCAACACTTGTTCTTACTTTTACTCCACTCTGGAAGCAAAAAGGTCAGCACCTTTTGTAACTTTCACTTACCCATAAAATTAGTATTAGATGACCATAGCGATACCCAGAGCTTCTTGAACAATCCATCCCTGCATGTCTGACCCCAACACTTGATGAATTGGCCACAAGATGAGCCCCCATGGCAGCTGGTACTTGTAGGTAGCCATATCCCCTTAGACCCATGTACACACTCTCACAGCCAAGGTACAAGTGTAATTGTGGGGATAAAGATGCCCAAAGATGGGTCTGGGTAACAAGGCTGGCAGCTAAGGATGTAGCATGTGCATAGTATCAGAGGCCATCTGTCAGCACAGCTCTTTGGGGTCTGGGGTGCTTGAGCATCCTCTTTGTCAAACCCAGGGACCTACAGTTCTTCCCTCTCCAACATGGCCACAAGCAGGGAAGGAAGGACCTTGGCTTCTGTAACACAACATAAATGTTCTTTTTAGGATTGTAATTGCACTACAGAATAAATTAGGCCACGTTGTAAATAAATCTCATGCTGAAATTCAAGCATACAAGCAAACCAGGTGAAGTTTTCAGTGCTTTGCTGAACTGGGGTCTTAAAGAGGTTTGTTTTTCTGGGAAAGTTTCCACTGTTTCATTTGTAAAGTTAACTAGATTCACTGATATGGGAACAATGAAACAACTATAATTTATTCTAAGTAAGGACAGTGTTGTATAGTCCACAATTACAATGTGATCTTTAAACACCAAAGCAATTGTGTCAGGGGCTAAAAATCAAGATGTTCCAATCTTTCCCCCTCCCAAGGAAGAAAGTACAAAAGAAGCCAAATATTTTCGCTTCTGCCTTTCTTCAGGCTATGGCCGAACATGAAAAATTTTAGCATAAAAGTTTTTTGAACATGTTTTGAGAATGTGTGAAGTGACAAGGCAGCATGAAAGCATCATCTCAGCCTTTGCTCTCAAGTCTTTATTAAGTTACATCTTGAATTTCTTTTTAATTTCTGTTAAGTGTGTCAGTGTTGGAGTTTTAAATTATAAATTAAATGTTTGCTTAGACGTATTTAATAAGATCTCATCTCAACAGCCTGTCTGAATTGTTAATAATAGCCACAGCAACTTCACAATTTTTCTATCATTACTTGCAGCCTTTGGTCACATAATTTTAAAAGTTTGGTTGCTGTGATAGCATAGCTTAGTTGCAAATTTATTCATACTGTTCTTTTTTTTCTTCTTTTTTTTTGTTTTTCTTTTTACAGGCTACCCATTTCTGTCTCTCTGCAGAATTGTCAAAGTTCCTAGCAGTTAAAACTAAACTTCCTGTCACTTTTACAGCACTACACAGGCAGTGGCTAAAATAGTGGCTTGGGACTAAGCAAGAAATTAGCTGAGTCTGTGGTTAATATCTAGCTTGTGGTTCATTTTGATAACCTTGAAAAAGTCAGAATTCTGGACTGGGTGATCATCAGGTTTAGGCCGTAATGTCTGTAAATTTAAATCAAACATATTTTAGGAGAAAGATAACACTGTGTATGGATAACTGTGGTTTGTTTTTCTTTTCTCTGTGCTCACTGTTTCCTATATTAAACTGGATATTTCAGTGAAAAAAAAACACCTGCATGTAGGTACAGCACCCACTTCCTATGGTTCTCACTTCACCCTCTTCTCTGGGTCCCTCTGTACATTCTTCATCTATTCAAGGTCCAACTACTCAAGATAATTTTATGGGTTGTCCCCCCATAAAGTTTCATGGCAGTTGAGATAATTTTTGATATTCAGGACTAATTGTCACAGGTGATTGAAGAGAGCAGATTCTGCAGTAATTAAAAAAAAAAAAAAACAAACACATTTGAAGTGGTTTTGCTAAACTACTTTTGTCTCAGGATAGTTGTTTCGTGTCATCTGGGAGACTTCCAGTTAGTTTTCATAGTCAGGGCTTTTTTTTTTTTCTCTTTCAGTAGTAGTAGGTGAAGATGTGGTGGGTTTTTTGA
Source organism: Chaetura pelagica (assembly GCF_000747805.2). Lineage (NCBI taxonomy): Eukaryota > Metazoa > Chordata > Aves > Apodiformes > Apodidae > Chaetura > Chaetura pelagica. Next base: position 7,719,747 of record NW_009952711.1, read on the forward strand.
TTATTCTTTTTTTTGTGGGTTATTATTGATAATTAGGATGCATTGATTGAATAAAGCAGGGTTTAATAATTAATCTGTTATATTCACAAAATTTTCTTTGGAAACATGCCAACTGTGAATGGATGGCTGTAACTAAAAGCAAATATGTGAAGCAAATAAATGGCACAGCCAGCTTTGCTTGCTATTTCACCTCAAATGATCCTTTCTTTGGCTCTGTTCCATTCCTTGGGATGACAGCACACTCAATCCCTTTAGTCCCTATATTTTTCAAAACCCATACGCCCCCAAATGTGTTAGTATTTACATCTAAGTAATTCAGTTCTGTATACATACTGCTTCTGGCATGTCCCACAAAATCCCTCTGTATTAATTTACTTTTGCCTTTTATTCTGTGTCCTTTCATCTACGCCTGCAATCTTCCAATAATGATCTCAACATCCATCCGCCTCTTATCTGCTCCATCCACTTCTCTCCCAGATATATTTGTGCTTTTAGATAAAACTATCACAACATGGATACACAAAGTCTTCAAGTCAGCCCAATGAGAAATCTTATTCCAATGATCACAGATTTTCTTTAAAGCTTTGACTTAGCAATGTTTAACTATTTTAATAAGTAGCAACGTATGGAGTTCATCGATAGTTATAAATGCATCATATTTTCTTTGTATTTTTCTCTACATGTTTGTTTACACAGTGATCAGTTGCTTGTGAATCTTAAAGTAGGATTAAATCTTTATTAAACAGCCAAAGTGTGGCACATTGTGTCTTCCCCAAGACAGAGAAATAATAAGAAATACTAATACTTTCGAGGCACCTTCTCTGCTAGATACATTAGCAAATATTATTTTTAAATGCTCCTAGAAGCATTTGCAGGCACTGCAAATGTCCAGCATTAAATGTTGTACCTGTTCGCACATTTCATCATAAACTCTGCTTAGTTGGGTTTTATTGGCTTCCCTCTGACACACTGGATAAAACAAACCCAGAATGAATACCACTTTACCAAGATTAGCAGGACTGAAAGAATAGTCAGGAACTGCCTCTTAGAAGGGTCTGGTGCTGGAGTATAAAAAAAAACAAACTCAGAATGACCTTGAACTGCATTGCCTGTTGCTGGCTGATGTTTTCCTCCTCTGGCAGAAGTCCATCTCAGCATCATTGCAGCCTACCAGTGTGTGCTGCTATGGACACGGGCAGAAAAGAGCCGAATGTGAGATAGAGAAAAGACAAAGACAAAAAAAGGGAAACCCTTGATTGTAACAAAGAGAAAAAATGTGATGGGTGCTATGGGTACTAACGGAACAGCTCTACTATTTCAGTTCAAGTCCTTCCACAAATAAGATTTTCTACTGCTCTTCCAAAAGTGTTGAAAAAAACCCTAGTCTTTAAATAGCTGAATGTTACATCTGCAAATCATCTGTGGAAATAATCCGCCTGTATTTTAAAATGGAGAAGTATTACCCTCATATGTTTCAAGTGCTCAGGCTTTAAACTTTTACTCTACATCTGTATTCTCCTAGTCCCCCAAAAGGACAGCCAAGACTGAAATGAGACAAATAAACTCGAGTTTGGATTGCATGTATTTCGTAAAGTGCTGCTCTGAGTGTAGACACGGAAGAGCATCAGAGTATTTTAACAGATCTGATCTTCTTCCTGAATATCTTCATTCTTACTGCTGCTTTCCCTTTAAAATCCTCACATAGGAAATACTTTCCGTGTCTGTTGAAGTCTGTTTCCTTCCTCACTCAAATCCTTTAAGGCATTTTTCGGTTAGAAGACTATGCAGTAATTACTTTTGTTGCTACAATACTGTGATAGATTGTGTGTAGCTCCCATACAGATTCACCACAGAAAAGTACTGTTCATATTTGAGGACATTTTGAAGATTGTTTTCCAAGTGTAAGATCCCACAGAACTACATGTATCAAGTATTGTAATTTTATGTCTTAAAATAGTTTTGACAAAAAAGAACAACAAAACTTGACATATATCAGCTGTCCTGCACCACATGGGAGAGGACTATCAACAGTCTGCTCTCCCCTGACCCCATATAAAAGTAAAAAGATGGAGCTTGGGTAGCAAGAGCAATCTGGACTGCAGCCACCAGCTATGCAGAAGCCATAGGAATGGGTTGAACAATTACAGAGAGCTGCCTGGAAGCTGCCAGTTGCCTTTAGCTGTCCCGTGCCTCCATGCTAGTGGGCCCAGTGGGTTGTGGCAGGCAGAGCCTCGGGGCACACCTGGCCTGCTGCCCTTTCCTGAGGGCTGCTGTGCTGCACCAGCCCTGCTGTCCTCTGCAGTGTCACTGGCCAGATGTGACACTTTGCACGTGAGGTCACGACAAAGTGCTTTGTGTCAGTGGGGGTGGATGGGAGGGGTGAGGGCAGCCTGCAGGTTGTCTTCTGCTCAGATCTGCCTGCATTGCAGGCATTTCTTTGAACAAAAAGGAGAAAAAAGTTCTCATGTTGCAATTACAACTACACAATACAATCATGCCAGGGCCAGGCAGCACCCAGGGCTTGCCAGAGGTGAATTTGCAGGCAATAGTTATTTAATTACTAATATCTTGCTAGTGCTGCTTTTGGGCTTTTCTGACCTTTCCCCAGAGCACTAACCCAGTGCACACCTCGTGCTGGGTCTGGGGTATCGGGTAGGCATGCACGACCTACCCCCAGGCTGCCTGTTGTGGCACTGCAGGGCTGTGCCCGGGACAGCTCTGTGCCCTGCTCTGAGAGCTGATCCGAGAGTGTAGATGCAGGGCCCCCACCATGCAGATGGGGCTGGCAGTTCCAACTGTGCCTCCCTCTGTCTTGATCTGAAATTGTTTAGTGTGGGCTTTGGTGTTTTTGGTTTGGTTGTTTTGTTTCTCAAAAATGTGCAGGAAATTGATTTGCAAACTAAGGTGAATCAAGCTCGCCTACTACATTCTTATTTTCCGAGTAAAGTAGACATTTATTGATTTACATTGTATCTTCCAATAGCTCTTTGCAACATTAAGCTCTATATATGACTGGGTATTAGGTGTCCTGTTCTTGAGGACGTAAGTTCTTCTTCAGGCTTTTCATATCATGTAGTTGATTGCCTTTTGTCACATCCCTTCATATTACATCAATTCCTGTGACAATGTGACTGAAGGTCAGCAAAATAATGTTATGTAGTGGTAAAACTAAAAGGCAAGTATGCCTGTCTTTGGATGAAATGTTGTACCTACTATCAGCTCAGACAGTGAACAGTCAATCCCAGTTTAAGGTAGATAGTTAGGGTTCTGTTATCTGCTAAAAGTGGGTAATTTTCTCTAACCTTGAACCATCCATCGAGACTGAGTACCTGTCCTCTCTATCTCTAATTGGTTCACTGCAGATGTGGCCAGTAGCTTTATACTTTTTTTTTTTTTTTTTTAACCATTAGAAAAGAGAAAGGATAAACAGTTATTGCATAACAATGATCATTCCACCTCCTATCCTCAGCTCTTCATAAAAGATAGGCACTGAGCACGCATGCAGTCCAGGGCAGGCAGCACGAAGAAGCCTTGGTGTAAAGGAGGGAGAATCACTCCCTTTCTGCTAGCAAAAAAAAAAACAGGAAATTGGGCAGAATGGTTATCATAAATGTATGCTGGAAATGCAAAACAGTTTGCAATGATGCTTCCACCATTAGGCCTCATTCAGGAGCAATCTATAAAACAAAAGTCATTTTGGATGATTGCTTGCTTATTTTTCTGCTGTGTGTACATTAGCCAGAATTTTAAATGTGTGCGTAGTGGGTTCTTTGGGGTTGGGTTGCTTTCTTTATATGCTTGCTTTGTTTGGGTTTTCTGGTGGAAAGGGTGTTGTTTACTGTGGCCAGGATTTGAAATAATGAAAACAAGTCTAATGGACTTGTTGGTAGTACACATAGGTCCCCATAGTGTAGGGGGCAGTCCCCTGGCTCAACAACATCTAACACCGTATCTTCAGGAGACAGACTGTTTTTCAAACTTAGTAAAATCTAATTTCAGCCTTTTTTTCCCTCAGCCAAAACAGACTTCACAGAAACCTCCCACTCCACATGCAGTCCCTCAGTCTCTTTAGGAACCACCTGACCAGGCCACTTTCCACCTGGACCTGATAACTGAAAAGAGCTGGCTGGCCCCCAGCCCCGTGGCTTTTTATGAGACAGATCACCTCCAATACACAGGCCTTTTTCTCAAAACAATATGCATTTTTTGGAGGGGGAAGAAACTTTTAAATGAGAGATGGCAAATACTATAAAATATACCAAACTCCAAAAACATGTCTATATTTTTAGAAGCTCTAAGATCTTCACAGATGTTTTTTGTAAGGTAGGCATGTACAGCATCTGTGCATACATACCCATGCACGCACAGCTACAATTGCTTGACTGCACTGGCCAGGTTCCCATGAGCAGACATTAAGTGGGAAAAAAAAAAAAAAAAAAAAAAAAAGCAGGAATTGTATAAAACTCCTGGTGTTTCAGACATAGATGTGAACCTGCTCATCTCTTTCTACTTCGTAGTGCTCTAATTAAAGGATTCAGAGAGATGGAGTCCAAATGATGAAAATTTTATGACCTGTCACACTCATTCCATCTGTTTCTGACTCTTCTTAGTGCTATCTTTCACAGCATCAGTATGGATTGGGAATGTTGCATTTAGGTACTAAGAGAATAATGTCACCTTTCTTTTTCAAATCTAGTTACACCCCGATTTTAGCCTTAGTGTTCTTCTCTTTTTTTGGACTTTCATCCCTGTGAGAGAAAAAAAAACCCCATGAACTATAATTTCTATAAATAATTTGTAAAAAAGAGACATCCACAGTTAGAAAACTCTTGGAGTCGTTCTGATCCTGGTCATACTCTGCTAAAATACCCAGGAATCCAAGAAAAAGACAGGTTCAACAAGGACATTTGCTAAGCCTAAGAAAAAAGAAAAGGCAAGCGAAAGAGAGCATCCAAAAGTCAGTTAAAATCACTTCCAAAGAGCAAAGAAGACAGGAGGTCAGTAGTCAACAAAATGACATTTTGGCTGTAAAGAGTCTTTATTGCACCTTGCATCTGTATCACATGAGGAATGATAAGGGCTCCTTTCAGTGAGAATGTCAGCTTTGCTTCTCTGTCTCCTTTTTTCCACCTTGTTTTAAGAGCCTTTCTGCTGTGATTCTTCCATGAAGGGGCTTGTGTTGTCCCTGATTACTTGCTGACATAACTTTGCATCACATCATTTCTTTTCTGGACTATGAATCCAGAACAACCTTCAGGCTATGTCTGAAGATTTTTATTTTTTTTTCTTTCCCATCTTTGTTCCCCTTTTCCAGTAATTTAATACTGCATAAGGCCTTATGAATGTATCACAAAGCAGTCTTCATCAGGGTTTCTCTGTAACAGTAGCATTTGCTAAGAACAAATTGGTAAGAGAGCAAGTGGGAATGTGACAGAGATCCCCAGATAACCCATACTGGGACATCTTGGTTCTTTTTGCTGGCAAAGTCAACAATAGCCAGTTGTTCCTTTTTCTTTTTTTTTTTTCCTTTTTTTTTCCTAAAGGAAATTAAATGTGAAAGATATGTTAGCACAGCCTTAAAGCTGAGATTTAGATTTGTTTTCCAGTGTTATGATTCCCACAGCAATTGTAATTCGACTTCACTGCACATTCTACTGTAAGGCATAAAAATTAACATCACACTGTATACAGCAGAATATATCACCATTGCACCCTGTGAAATACTGTAGCAATTTGAGAACAGCATTATGTTGTGTCTACTCCAAGGTCTTGAAGGAGTGTATAACTTTAAGCATTAATATATAAGTTATTTGGTTTTGGCTCATGTCTACATTCTGCGGTCCCAGGTTAGCAAGATTTTGTACTTGCCTGTAACTTGCAGCGCATGACTTTTTATTTTTTGCTTCTTAGGGATTACTCAAGTGCTTAAAATCACATGCCAGCTTAAATGCCTCCTGAGACCAAGGCCGTTTGTGTGCAGGGTTTATTTGAGCAGCTGCTTATAACTTAAATCTTTACTTTTTCAAGCAAAACTTTCCCATCATTGGTGATTCTTTTATGTTTAAAAAATAATTTAAATAAAACTTGTGCAAAAATGGTTCTTTGTTTTTGAGAATTATGTGAAGTAAAAAGGTCACTTTTCCCATTATAAAAATCGCATGTGACTGTTACTGAATAACTCAAAAGGGAGCGTGGTTGGAAAGCTTAAATCTGATAGGAAAACAGGTGTTAGGGGGAAGAGGTGCCTTCAACTGTTCCGGTAAAAATTTATGTTGCTTTATTGAGCATTTAGAAAGCTCTGCTTACTCACACTTGGTAGTTCTTCAACAGAGGTCTTCTTTCTCTGCTGGTGTTCCAAAACCAAATGGGCTCCATAGCTAGTGAACAATGAGTCACTTAATGACTTTGGGAAAATATGATAAATTTACATACTCAAAGAACTAGAGTTGTGTGACATTGTATCCACTTGTAGGACTTCTTCAGCTCTCCCTTCCATTCTTAATCTACTGTGGCATCAGACCTTATGCTAAGTATAATTTTACACCACATATCCATGCCTGGCATGTTGCTCCCACTGAAGGATATAAAATGTATAAAATGTATTAGACAGAAAGTTTCTTGAGGTTTAAGCCACTACTGTACTATTCTAACAGACTGAATTTAAAAGTACTCTTTTATTCTGCCTCAGTAAACAGTGTGGTAACTTAGAAGCACAGATATAGTTGTAGGCAGTTTGTAGACCAGTTAATGGTTTTATACTTGGTACATGAGATAAGCTCGGGTTTTTAGAGCAGAGCTCATTATAGCAGCATGTGGAGCAGGTTGGTGCTCTACTGAGAGGGCTGCTGGTTTCTGCATCTTTGATTAGCATAGAAAACATACTGTAGCCAGAAACTCCTCTGCCTGGACTAACTCCATTTATTTATTTGGCCTCTTCATCCTTGAAGTGTATTAATATCCTGGGGAATGTCACACATGGCAGCTAAGACAGTTGTACATGTGAGTAACACTTGGTCATTAGTCACACTGTTAGCAGTAGTACCGGTAGTGACTGAGCCATGCTGGACCCACAGGCTCAATAATCCTTTAAAGGGCTTTCCTCTGCCTCAGTGACCTGGACCAGCCTCCCGAGGCAGCACAAGGCTCCCAGTCTTGCTGGGACAGCCCCATGCCTCAGTGGCCCTGAGGGCACCCACAGAGAATGGCTGCCAGCTGGTTTGCGGTTATAACTTCACAAGGGCGCAGTCGAGAAGACCAAAGATGAAGGAAGGAGCACAAGTATTTCTGCAGAGGGTCTCGCCACAGAATTCAGGACCATAACCCTGAAAGCACAAGACCTGGGAATCGCTGGGTCTTGGTACCAGATGACATGAACCCTTTCCCATTTGCAAAAGCAGCTTCCTCTGTAATGATCACTTGCAAACAAATACTTCAAATATTTCCATATGTGTTGTTTAGGAAATTAGAGCATTTAATATTAAAATAGTGATGTGAAAAATTAACAGTTTTCAGTTAGATTTCTCTACAAATTAGGAGGAACAAGCAAAGGATTTCAGCACTGGTTTAGCCCCCCAGTGAACCTATAGACTGTTGAGTTCCTGAACAGAAGAACAAATAGTGCTTTTCCACAGTGGAATACAATGTTTTGGGAATTGCAATAGCATTTTACTTTAAAATCCCTAAGGATAACATTTTTTCATTAATGGGTGGATATAGAAAAAACTGGATTGCTCAGAAAGGGCTGAGAACGTGACATAGTATAAAAGAACAGGCTCAGAGAAGGTCTGTAGATCTACAGGCAATTTCCTCTGGAGACTCCTCAGAGCTTGCTCCTGACATTAGTGGTAGAAATTATATGATTAAATAGATGTCAGTTTCAACCCTATTTAGGCTGATAAAGTTAAATAATTATTGTGATTTGGGCTCTTCATAGTGTTATCTGCAGCAGGCAACCCACAGCCTCATGTGCCAAACATCTGTGTAAAGAGCCAGGTGCTCCAAGGGCTCCCAGTGCTCCTTGCTGGGGATGAGCCAAGCATGTAAGGAAAAGCTTTCCAAGGAAGTGCTTGCTATGGCACCTACATAGCAAAGACAAGAAGACTCCAGATTCCACTCAACTTTCTAAGGGAAAAAATCAAAAGAGATCATTTTAGTCAGGCAAAATAGTTGTGGGTCCAGATGAGAATAATTTACAGCTTTAATATTTTTTTTTTCCCCCTAAGCATTCAACAGTCTCTTTTATCTGCATGACTGACAGAAAATTGTTCAGTCACCTCATCCTGGATGAGCAAGGAGTTGCTACATCATCTAAGGAAAAAAAAAAAAAAGTGACATTTGTACTTCTATCATGTATTCTTGCAAATTTCTGATGTTTGAATTATTGTTTCCCTCTCCAAAGTAGTATCAGGAAATCACGAATAATAACATTGTCCAAAAAGTAATGTGCAGTTAAAATTTCATCTCTAACATGTCTGCAGGAAAACTGATGAACCAGAGTCTTTTGGACATCTGTATCAGTTCTGTTAGAAGCCAGAGTACTTGCAGGCTTCTACTATTAGTGTATTCCTGTGGGTTAGGCATTAAACTCAAGTAATGCCTCTGCATTGTGGGTTTGAGTCTTTTTCTTTGAAGCTTTTTTGACATTACTTGTATTTTGAAGGGATTCCATCTGAAAGATTTCTTCTAGCAGCATGAATACTGTAAGTCAGTGTTTATTCTGTGGTGTTCTAAAACGCATTGGTATATACAGATTTTTCATCTCTTTAGTGTTGGAAGTGCAGTGAGTGGGGCAGACTTAGAATCATTAGATTGAGGGAGTCTTCAATATTCAGACCCCTGAATAAACAGCTGCACTCTTCAGCAGATTATTATAATAATAAATACAGTTTTATGGAACATGTGTGCCCAAAGGCCTCTTCAAAGCACATTTAAAATGTTAGCATATTGCAATCTCTTCTGCTTCTCATCACATTGCTTTAGCTGAATTGGGAAAGAACTGCCCACAAAACAGTCCTGCCAAAATGTCACAATAATCAGAGTTTACAGGGAAAATGGTAAGGTAAGAGAATAATGGATGAAATATATATGATTACAGAAAATTCTTGGTTTCCATATAAACAACACTTTGTTATTGTAAACTGCCCAAAAATATTGCTAATGTAGGCTTAAGGCTGCAATGTAATGCTCTTGCCTTGCTGAGAGCAGCACAGCTGGCTGGAGAGCAAGCAGGGCAAGGGAACTGATCTTTCCCCTCCACTTGGCATTTCTGAGACAGTGTCTGGAATATTGCCACTAGTTTTGGGGTGCCTGAGGGCAGCAGGGAGTCCAAAGGAGAGCCACTGGGATAGTCAGGGCCTGGAACATGCCAACTATGAGGAAGCTAGGTTTGTTTAACCTGAAGAAGCCTCAGTCTTTCACTACCTAAGGAGGGGGTTACAGAAAAGATGGAGCCAGATCCTTTTCAGAATGCACAGTGCACAGACAAGAAGCTATAAACACAAGCTGCAACAAGAGAAATTTTAGTTGGACATAAGGAGATAATTTTTCATAGTGAAAGCAGGGAGCAGACTGCCCACAGAGGCTGTAGGTTCTCTGTGCTTAGAGGTTTTTAAAATACAGCTGAACAAATGCTTGAGAAACATGTTCCAACTTTGAAGTTAGACTTGCTTTGATCAAGAGTTTGGACTAGATGATGATCTGCAGTGGATCCTTTCTAACACCCGCTTTTCTTTTCTGTGGTTCAAGTCAGTTAAGTACAAACTGACTCCCTTAGCTGTACACTCTCTGATGTTCCCTCAAGTGGTGATACTCCCCACAAATTGGTCAATATGTGAAGTGTCAAAAATTGCAGAGAGGGAAACAACATAAGCAATCACAACAGCATGACTTGTCTTGAATGCCTCCATTATCTGCACACCATCCAGGGCTTTGTGTAACTTGTTGGGAGCTGTGTGGTCAGAATATGAACACTGAGGTATTTCTGTCTTGAAAGGAGCACACTTCAAGGTTGAGTCCACAGTGCCAGTAGAGATGCACAGGACTTTTTTTCACCAGGAGACTGGCAGCAGAGTAAGACCGTGTTGGAGGATGGCTTGTTTTGGGCTTAGCAAAGGGAAAGGTGGGAGGCAGGGTGAAACTGATGAGAGGATAACAGCCTATGAGTCCAGGGTGATGTGAAGGGAGCAGACTCAGCATTTGAACATGGGTGGTTCTCGCTACTTGCAGCCAAGATTTGATCTAGTAAAGAGATGTTAGACTTTTTTTCACAGTACTCATACTAAATGATAAATGTTTATTAATTCCATAGTCTTATTGTAAATGTTGTGATATGGATTTAAGTAACAGAGAACAGTTAAGAAACCTTAAGAATTCTAACTCTTTATTGCCTGATGTCCAAGATTTTAATTTAGAAGTACATGATATTCTGTGAGAACTTGTGGCACACTAGTGAGCCCTAACTCTGTTGTAATGATGATTTGGGGTAGTAAATATAAAAGAAAGAAGTAGGAGGGTAGTTCAAACTTGTCAGTCATGCCTGACTTTATTCTTACTGCTCTCTCTTCTGCTGCTGTAAATGAAACTCTTTATAGTTCCATCATGCTTCAGATTGCACTTGTGCAGCTTTCTTTTATGCGTATAAGGATGCAAATACTTTCACTGAGATTTTGCTGTTGGTAACTACCTACCAGCCAATTTGTTTGAATCTTGACTTCTAAAAATATTTTATGGCAAGAATAGCTTCATGGTATAGTGCAAGCTATCAAAGTTTTTCATTCATAGCAACATTTACTGACTTTTCATTACTATTTTTGTGATATATCCATGTTAGTAACGTAATCGCAGAGCGAGCTTAACATGCTATCACTGGAATAAACTCTACCAACTATCATACTTGAGACTGAGAATTAAAGAAGGGTGCGTATAGTAAAAAGTTATTTTCTAGCAATCAGTTTTAACTGACAGGAGATGTTGGCTGCTTTCAAGCATCCTGTCCAACAAGGAAGTATAACTTTATAATAGTTTGAAACTGTCATTGCTAAAATAAAGTATTTCAGGTCAGCAGTAAAAGGTGTGCTTGTAGTTCATGATGCACTTCCCAAGTTAGTATCAAGGAAAGCAGATAAGATGTAAATCCAAACAGGCTCCAAACCCAGCCAAGGATTTGTTCCACTGCTGAATATCCCCCTTAAGCTGCCGCACACTACTGTTGGAAATGCGTGTACCCTCATTGATCCCCTTCATGGTTTGTTGCATCAAGACCAGTTTATAGAGCTTCTGTCCCAGAAAATAAAGATAAATATACTACAATAAGGCATCTACATTGCCAACATTTTAATTCAGTGAGTGATGTTGCATTTAATCAAAATATTCATTATTTGTGGAGTCCTTGGGATAAAAAAAGACAATTATAATTAAGGCTGGATGGGTCAGCCTCCATCAACTTACAGATCCCAACTCATCATAACAATATCCCTTGTAATCTTACTGAAATAAATGTGTAGGCCTCTTATTCTGGTCTGATAGCCTTTGACACTGGCCTTTTACTAGGATAAATAGCTACAGTGGCAAGGGGATGATGAGCTAGTTTCCCAGTATTTTTTGATGGACTGAAGTTACATTAGCTTAATCAATTAGCTTAAGAGATTAATGAACTGAAACAACCTTTACTTTACAACATAGCTAGGTGAAACTATTGCTTAAAATTTTTAGTGTTCACTTAGCTACTTCATCCAATAAATCCCTAATAAAGTAATCACAATGTAATATGCACAAGAAGGAAAAACAATGCCTTTGTAAACAAAGCAGAGAAAGAACCAAGATATCTAAAACTATTATCATTTGGGCGGGGAAGCATGGGGGTGTTGGTTGTTGTTTTGGTCTTTTTTTACATACAGCATATTCCACATGGCAGCCTGACTTTTAGGAAGAAATTTTGTACCTTCCACTGCAGGATACAGTATTGTCAAACTTTCCGACGAAAGCGAACAGTGTCTGAGGATCTGCTGTCTCACTTACAAAATTACCTATAGACATGTAGATAACATTTTGCTTTAAAATGCAAGCACGCCTGCTGCCTCGTTAAGTACAGCCAGTGTAAGCACTGCATTAACTGACTAATGCACAGCTGAATGAGTGGATTTCAATTTATAGAAGAGATGAACCAGCAACTTGAACTTGCCCTCATCAAAGAGTGCTGATATTGTCGTTAAATCTTATTTACTCATCTCTGACATTAAATTATAATCTGAAGTATGTTATTTTATCTGAATTTTTTTAAGGGAATCAGATACGTTTTTAAGGTACTTACCAGTTTTAATTGTGCTTTCTTGCTGAAAACTGAGCTTATGAACCTCTGATTATAAAACAGAAAGCAGTGGCTCTAGGAACTAGTAAAGGTTTCTGCTTTAGCTGCATAGTTAGGGCACTATGTTCCAATTAACACAAGGTATATGCATGTGTGCACACTATGTACATGAACAGTATGAATGAAAGGAAAATGTCTGTACGTAGAGTGCTAGAAAGGACCAGAAACATGACACTTGTCTCAGACTTTATTTTTGAAATGGTGTAGTATTACAAGTCACCTAAATTTGCCAGTTCGTAAATGGTCCCTGTAGTCACAGATACTGAGAGCACAGAATACCTCCTAATGGGTCACGACAGGCTGTCCGTTTTCCAGTAGGAAAACTTGATTAATCTCTTTTTATATGGCACATTATGTCTGCATTAGCATGAGCCGTTAGGCAGGCTATGTTGTTATTGCCCTCTTGAGCTATTACTCAATGATCTATTTAGTGTATCTTGCATTCAAACTTTTATGACTTGAGCTTTACCTTTTGTTGAAAAGGTCATGAGTTCATTTCCCAGTGAGAATGACTTTTCAACCCACTTACCTGAAATACGGTGTTGCCATTTTTAGCTGCACTGCCATGTTCATTCCACCGGAGAGAAAAACATCTTGGAAAAGCACTTAGAAATAAAACAAAGAGCTGACCTTATCATATTCTGCTTTGTCCGGGCTTACCTGGTATCTGTGTAAATGGTCCCTATAGCCACAGCTATTGAGAGCACAGAATACCTCCTAATGGGTCGCGACAGGCTGTCAGGTTTCCAGTAGGATGCTAATTGATTATACAGCTTTCAGACTCACAATATGTCCATCCAAAGCCCAGCATTCTACCTTTTTGCGTGAAACGCTTTTCAGCCATACTGTGCTGGCTTTTCTGGTTTCAGAGCAAGAACACAGAAGGAGGTGCATTTCAGGATTTTTTAAAAGTATATATTATTTGAAGCTAAATTACATGTTTTTACAGTCAGCTGCTGTGAAACTAATTATAAGGAGTCTACGTGCATTCAGTTCTGCTTCTTTAAACATGCAAATAGCTGCCTTGTCATTATTATGGTTCAGTGAATAGGAACAGAGGTAAGGAGGGAGTTTAGCTATTGATTTTTGTGGGGCACGAACTTCACTACAGAGCTCTTACTTTTCTTACTTGAGTGAAAATTGTGTAAGTTCATGACAGTAATTATTCTCATCTCTGCTACTTCAGCAATGCTTAAACCTGGGCTTCAGGTTCCCTAATTGCAAAATGGGGATGGTAATCTATGCATCCTGCTGAGGAGGGGTTAGGAATGACGGGTGATTCTTGCATACATGCCAGTGATTACTCAGGTGAACAAGGTGAGAACGATACTTAACTTCTTCATGACAACTGGCAGATTGTTGTACTCTCTGACTAGCTATTTCTTGGTAGTGTGGTGCCAATGCTATTCCTTCACACAAAATCAAAGGGTGCTGCAATTTAAATACAATCATCATAGCAGCCACAATTAACTGGATTCAATTTGCGTGTTCTTCTGAGAGTTTCTTCTGGGGATTTTTATTTTCAGCAGCACCTAACTTTATCATTAATTCCAAGAACCTGGCATGGACCAGAGGGCATGCAGAACAATTCCTGGTCCCTAATAGAGGAGCAGGCAATGGGAACGAAAGCCCTAAAGCCTATCCCTGGTTGACATTGTGTTCTACATGTCTGCTCCTTCAGTGTACCCCTTGCATTTTTTCAAGTGTTGGGTTTTCCAGTGTGAATTTATTCAAACCAGAATGGGAATTTCTGACCCAGTAGTACCCATTATTGGAAATTAGTTGAGAAGCTTCTGTCATTCTAGAGGAAAACTGGTGCTGCAAAATGTCCTGATTTGCCTGCCTAGAGAAAGTCTTTCATTTAAAAGGCATATATTATTTTCAAATATCTCTCATAAACTACATGCTATCGACTGTCTCACTTCCTGTAGCACAAAATGATGTAGCACCTGTGTTTTCTCCATCAGGAGGTAAAGATCCTTCCCTGACCCTTTTCACAGGGAGGCAGAGAGTAGAGCAGCCCTCCCTGGTGCAGGGACCCTCCAGTACCAGAACTAGCTGCCCTAGCACAGGGAAGTTGTCCAGCTTTCCTGCTTGCAAGCCAAGAGCAGAGCAGGCTGTCCAGGATTTGTAATTGGCTTCTTGATAGCTAACTACCAAATGTATGAGCACTGGATGAGTTCTGATTGAAAACAGTGTAGAAATATTTAAGTATACACACACTTAAGGACTAAGTTTCTTAGTGACCATTTTTTCTGTGCATCAAGCTAAAGGAAATTGGAAGCCTTGTGATAAATATTGAATACAGAACAATAGTTAAACCTGAAAAATAAGACAACACAGTCTTCCTTTTGATCCCTATTTCTAAATGTTCTGAGTTTTGTCTTTTGCATCTGTTTATGTCAGCTCTGAGCTATTGCCTGAAGGAAGGCTGATGTGGCATGGCACAAGGCAATGGTCATGTCACCTGGTAACACACTCAGAAAGGAACCCTGGATTTTTGAATGTGTTACACTTGGATATTATTAATTGCAATGCTTAGCTGCTGTATTGTTTTGCTGCTAGTCACAGCTCGAACAAAAGCATCCAAGATTTTATGGCTAGTACAGTTCAGCTTTAAATTTACACATTCTATAAATGCCATAACATTGTTATTTTAATCTGTAAATCAAGTTTGTCATGGGCTGTACAATAAAAATTGCTCCTGTGTCCAATATAACTCCTAGCAGCCTGAATTTTGGTAGATAAGTGTTGATTTTAAAAGGACTCTTATACCCTGCGCTCATCATACTCCTGACTGCCACAGAGCAGCCATATTATGGGAGATCAAAAGGGAAAAATATTTCTGTTAGTGAAACATTTGTTCTTGTCAAGCATTGAAACTTCACTGGATTTTCAGTTCTAATGTTCCCCAGCACTAAGACATCAGTCTTCTTTTTTAAAGCTGAAGCAAGTGGGACCAGTGGGACCAGCCCTGGCAGTTCTGTGTTATTTCATGAAGCTCCTTGAGCTCCTCCACAGGGAACTGTAAGGCTGGGGGCACACCACAAGCACCCTCCATGCTGACCAGTTGAACCCAGCTCCACTCTGGAAGGTGTAAGTGGAGCGCTAAACACAGAGGAATCAGATTTATTCTAGGGCTGACAGCAGTACCTCAGCATTGCAATAACATTGGTACAAAGCCTTGAGACCAGGGCTGGCCTGAATGCAGCCAGCCTGCAATGTGCAGAGCACTGATCTGAACAGGGTGGCATTCAACAGCAAAAGGAAAAAAACACTCTTGATAATTTCATATGGACATGGGGCAGATGAGAGTCAAAAAGGACAGTACAGGAGCCACATGACACAGGAACCTCTTGTGGCAGAGTTCATAGGCAGAGGGTGAAAATTCACCCTCCACTTGCAGGAACAAGGCCAAGGAGATGAGATTTGGGAAGGAGCCAGGGAACACAGGTTAGCTCAGATTGTACAAGCTGCCTTTAAGCCTTGGCACACCAGTGCAGCTGCAGGTGGCTGCCCAGCCACAGCAGCCAGTGGGTGAGCACTTTGGCAGTGTGATAGGAGGTGGGACCTGACAAGCTGTGATACTGGAGACCTGCAAGAAAGGAGGCTGGCAGGAAAGGCAGAAAATTGGCAGGTGCAGTATGAGCATATGTGTTTGCTGATATGTGATTCCTACTGCGTGTCCTTAGAGAGTGTGACATCCAGGGGTTGCTGATAAGACTTCCTCTTGTTTCCTTGGTTTGGCCTGTCATTGACTTCACACTGAGGTCAAGCTAAAGAGGAGTAGGTTGAGGCTTCTTGACTGATTCAGATGTCATTGCATCTGTAAAAGACAAGGGGGAAAAGTATCACAGTGTGTGATACCTACACTGAGGGATCAATACTGCCAGAGCTTAGTGAGAGGCTAGTGTTCCTTTTTCCTGCCAGGTCTAGATGAATATGTCAACAGTTACTGAGTTCCTTTTGGTTGCCTCCATGAGTGTTTTAAGATGCTTCCGAATTAGTTTTCCATACTACTTGTTCAGAAGAGAAGATTACTTATGAAAACAGGCTGGTTCGTGATGAGTTGGTATAAATCAAAAGAAATATTGTTGCTCACAGGTATGAATTGATCATATATTTTCAAAACTTTCAGGAAGCTGTGATTTTGGGGGAACTTTAGTCTGTCTTTTTCTGTTATTGATGCTACTCCTTTTCCTGTCTTGTCATTAAACAGCAATTCCACCTGGCCAGACCAGCAGCTTTATATTATTTTCTTTTTTTTCTTTTTTTTTTTTTAAAGGAAAGAAAAAAAATACTTTCCAGCTTGTGTTTTTTCAGATAAAGAGTTATGGAAATGGAAATACCCTCACTCCCCTGCAAAAGGAGATACTGGGAAACAAAAATTAGCATGATTTTCCTTCAACTTCCCAAGCTGTACATGCTACTAGGGAAAAGCTCCATTTAATCTGATCCTTTCCTTCCCTAGACAGACAAAGAAGGTGTTTTGCAGTTGCTGATGAATGTTGGTCTGGTCGCAGCTGAATAGAGGAGGACACCATTCATTTGACCAGTGAAGCTAATCCTGTTATTCAGGACAAGGACCCTTCATCACTGGGGCTGATGGAAGATTCCCCAGACCTTAATTCCTCTCCCACACATACTCAGAAAGCTGGGGCAGCAGCAGCAACAGGACTGCCTGGCAGGGGCTGGCACCAGCTCTCAGCCAGGTGAGAAGCAGTGGGTATGGGACCATGTTCCTTTCTACAGGTCTTAATAATTCTTTTTCAGTCAGGCACTGTTTTTCTGACTAAAGACAAAAGCAGGTATTTCTTCTTATATAATTCCATCAATTTTTCCAAAGTAGATATAATTTCAGCAGTGCTGAATGCAGAAAAAAGTAGCACTTTTGGGATAGCCTATTAATGGGAAAGAAACAAACCCCTTTTTCCTAATGCAGGACAGATTTTAGATGTTTCAAACTAGAAAAGAAACCAAGTTACCTCCTTGTAATGCACTGGAAAATAAAAAATCTGTGCATTTCCAGTAGCTTGGATTTGCAAGTGTTCTCTTCATAAGATGTGGTGGTAATAAAACAGATTGTGCCCTGCCTGTGCTCTGACTTCTCAAATGCTTTATTGTTTTGCCTTCTGATGCCAGCATTCCTTAACCTAGGAATCTTTCTTCTCCATCCAGATGTCAGAGCAGGATGTAAGACATGGTAGATACACTATTAACTCTGTTTACACAGTACTCTCTCCTTGGATGTTTGAGTAAGAAACATGGAGATCTATTGTGTGGTAGTTAGTGAAAAATTTTGAATGGGCACATGTAGCGTTTGGCCAGGGAAGAGAGTGAAAGAGGGAGAGTAAGTGCCAAAAACCCAAATGTGTGCATGCTGGCTCACAGCAAGGAGAAGCATGTAACCTGCCTTGCTCTGCTCTGTAGTCATTATGGTCAAATCTTGTTCCCTTTGACTTAAGTGTAATTAACAAGAGCAAAGTTTGGCCTCTGAACTGCAGACACCCCTGTGTGACAGTCTTTTAAAAAACCTTCACGTCTGTTTTTGTGGATAATTTTGCTGGTTTAACACTGTGTATTTCTGTGCTCCATTACGGGAAGATGTGTCTGACCTTAGCCCTCTAATTGTGCAGTAATTAGTATCTAAATACCATGCAAAGGAAAGAGAAAAAATACTTTCCAGCTTGTGTTTTTTCAGATAAAGAGTTATGGAAATGGAAATACCCTCACTCCCCTGCAAAAGGAGATACTGGGAAACAAAAATTAGCATGATTTTCCTTCAACTTCCCAAGCTGTACATGCTACTAGGGAAAAGCTCCATTTAATCTGATCCTTTCCTTCCCTAGACAGACAAAGAAGGTGTTTTGCAGTTGCTGATGAATGTTGGTCTGGTCGCAGCTGAATAGAGGAGGACACCATTCATTTGACCAGTGAAGCTAATCCTGTTATTCAGGACAAGGACCCTTCATCACTGGGGCTGATGGAAGATTCCCCAGACCTTAATTCCTCTCCCACACATACTCAGAAAGCTGGGGCAGCAGCAGCAACAGGACTGCCTGGCAGGGGCTGGCACCAGCTCTCAGCCAGGTGAGAAGCAGTGGGTATGGGACCATGTTCCTTTCTACAGGTCTTAATAATTCTTTTTCAGTCAGGCACTGTTTTTCTGACTAAAGACAAAAGCAGGTATTTCTTCTTATATAATTCCATCAATTTTTCCAAAGTAGATATAATTTCAGCAGTGCTGAATGCAGAAAAAAGTAGCACTTTTGGGATAGCCTATTAATGGGAAAGAAACAAACCCCTTTTTCCTAATGCAGGACAGATTTTAGATGTTTCAAACTAGAAAAGAAACCAAGTTACCTCCTTGTAATGCACTGGAAAATAAAAAATCTGTGCATTTCCAGTAGCTTGGATTTGCAAGTGTTCTCTTCATAAGATGTGGTGGTAATAAAACAGATTGTGCCCTGCCTGTGCTCTGACTTCTCAAATGCTTTATTGTTTTGCCTTCTGATGCCAGCATTCCTTAACCTAGGAATCTTTCTTCTCCATCCAGATGTCAGAGCAGGATGTAAGACATGGTAGATACACTATTAACTCTGTTTACACAGTACTCTCTCCTTGGATGTTTGAGTAAGAAACATGGAGATCTATTGTGTGGTAGTTAGTGAAAAATTTTGAATGGGCACATGTAGCGTTTGGCCAGGGAAGAGAGTGAAAGAGGGAGAGTAAGTGCCAAAAACCCAAATGTGTGCATGCTGGCTCACAGCAAGGAGAAGCATGTAACCTGCCTTGCTCTGCTCTGTAGTCATTATGGTCAAATCTTGTTCCCTTTGACTTAAGTGTAATTAACAAGAGCAAAGTTTGGCCTCTGAACTGCAGACACCCCTGTGTGACAGTCTTTTAAAAAACCTTCACGTCTGTTTTTGTGGATAATTTTGCTGGTTTAACACTGTGTATTTCTGTGCTCCATTACGGGAAGATGTGTCTGACCTTAGCCCTCTAATTGTGCAGTAATTAGTATCTAAATACCATGCAGAACTCCTTGCAAATCAACCAATTGGAATATTAATTTTTAATCTAAATGTATCCTAAAAAAAAATGTACAACTGCAAATTCAGTCAGTAGAAAACTGTTTTCCCTGCTTCTGGTATTTCTGGGGATTGAAGTGGTTTGTGTTTTGAGTGTATCCATACACACAGGAAAGCACCTCTGAAACTGAGTGTGAGAGATCTGATGCTTCCCTCTAGTCTCATGGGTTTAGGCCCAGAGCCCCAAATAGTTTTATTCTGTATCCCCACTCCAAGCAAGAAAATCAAATTGTGCATCAAGTCAAATCTTGGATTCCATTATCATTGACCATAACTGTGTGCCCTGTCACAAGTCTTTTTTTTATTTAGTAGACCAGTGTTAGTGGTAGTGATACATTTTATCTAGGCAGCTTTGTGACAAGTTATAGTCATGACTAGTAATCTCCCAGAATATATCCAAGTAATGAATAATTAAAACCAAGACTCCTCATCTCACAAACAATGAAAAGGTTGGCATGTCCTTCCAACTACGTGCCGAAGAGCTAGAGCAGTTCTCACCTGGTGGATGGCCTGGCTCTTAGTGTGATCTAGATTCAAAGAATACTGAATTGGCTTTGTTTTAATATTGGAAAGGCAAAATATAACATAACATAACAATTTAACAAGCAGAGAATGTAAATTATTCATTTTTGTTTGGATTTCCAAAAAGATGAGCATTTCAGCTGTTCAGACTAAAACCATCAGAGATACTGGAAAGGCAAGAACATGTGGAAAAAAAATTCCAAAAGGTGAGCCAGCCTCAGAACAGATAGTGCCTATGGGAATTTTCCTCCTTGAATGCAAGGTTAATTCAAAAATCTACACTTGAAAATTGAGAGAAAAGAATACAAATGTCAAACTGTAAATAAGCATATGCTTTTCCATTTTGGGCACATGTTGCTATTTTATCAGAAGACATGCCTAATATTCATTACCATTTATGTAATGCTCCGCCCCCCAAAGTTGTGCAAATACATTGATCTATATGTACATTATGATAACCAGCAAGATTTGGGAGCTGTGGTCACTTTAATACTGTGATTGCACTTCATATATGCAAGACTGGATGCTTTATGTCATCAGTAGCAAAACATGAAATACTATATGAATTAGGAAAAATCCAATAACAAACAGCAGGACACTCCATGCATACATATCACTGTTGTGGTTATGAGCAAATCCAAGACTGTACCTGATTAACCACAATTTATTCTTACTATAAACTCAGCAGAAGGATGCAGAAGAGATACTATAATTGCATGCACATTTCCTCTCAGAGCTCAGAACCAATAAAAATATGGTAATTTTGTATAACTTAAGACACATTCTTTACCATTTTTAAATAAATAATAGGGTTTTAACAACCTTCCATTGTTTTGCTTTTTCACCTTTTGAAGTAAGCTGTGTTTTGAATCCTGTAATGAATTAAAATCAGTCTTACCTGCAGGGACACTGATATTGTTGTAGAGAAAGATTTTCTGACTTAATCTTAACCCTGTATAAGCAGTCCCGGCTATTTTAACAATCTCTGGTTTATCCATATTCAGAGTTCTGACTTAAATGGTTTCTTACATCCCATTTACTATCTCCAGAAAGGATATTTTCAATTGCATAAAGTTTCTATGAATAAAGACAAAACAAATAGCTGAGCCAAAATCAGCCTCCGAAGCTCGGAAAAGGGGATACAAATTTTGACAATAATTAAAACTACAGAAACATTAATTGTCTCAGTGTTATTTTAAATTAAACATTTATCTACAGAGTCCAAAGTGTCATAAGAGTATATCTTAATATACAGTTAGTGGCATTAAAATAGCACATCCATCTGTGAGCTTTGTTCTAAGCTTGCCAGCAAGTTGGAAATAGGGAATGTGATCTGCAAACCAAGCAAGTTACTAAGTAACTGTGGAAAACTTATCTAAAGAAGTCAATTTGCTGAAGTTTCCCATCGCAGTTCTCACTGCAGCCGTAATGAAGCAATTTCAGGACAGTCTCAACAAATTCAACCTCTACAACAGAAGTTATTATATGAACTTGACCCTCTTCCCTCTCCTTTCCGCCCTCCAATATCCTTGGAGGTTTTGTCTGCTTGGTAAGGTAAGCACCTCTTGCATATTCATTGCCCTGGGCCAGTGCAGATGAGAAATTTTCATCAACCACCCGTGTCTTTCTGCTGTGACAAAAAGGATCTCTTCACAAGGCACTAGTGTGAGCCTTCTAGAGTCCACAAAGTTACTTTTTTTGTTTGTGTTTGTGAGCTGGGAATCCAAACAAATAAAATGGAACGTAGTTGCTGAATACTCAGATCTTTAGCTGGAGAAAGCCAGTTTTTGTCTTTGGTTTTCCAGTCTGATTAATCCTTTTATACAACTGAAAGCTGCTAACCTCTGTAGCTGGATCACATGGCAGCGCTCTTTTGTCTGCCCCTCCAATGCCGCAGAGCACCTTCAGGAAAGCCTGTTCTTCAGGGAGGGTTAAAGCAGGTTCCCTCCACAGGTCACTGTAATGTTATATTTTAATTATGGTTTGCAGTGCACTTCAGACACTCCAGCAGGACTGCCTAATTAACAAGGTTGTTCAGCTTTCACATAGTATCAATCAACTAGTTGCTGAAAATGTCTTGATCTCATTTTCTGAGATTAAAGTATAAGCGAAGGACACTTTGCTCCATTGTTACTAAACTAAGGCTCTACCATCTGGTTTGCAAATGTGATATTAAAAACTCTGGAAATGTCTGAGGCCCCAACACAACAAAGCAGTAAGCACAGGCTTACCTTTGAATATGTAAGAAAAACCATTTATTTCAGGGGAATCACATACTTAAGGTTGAATATATGCCTAGGCATTTTCTTTTAATCAGGTTTTCACAGGCACATTTTGAAATACCAAACTTTTCAAAACAGCCAACTGTGAACTAACCAGTTTTTAACATTAGGGAAATCATAGCTTAGCTAGCTTAAATAAATTGAACTTCCCAAATAGCTTGAATCATATAAGGCTCAGTATCAGTGCCTGATAAGATAATGTAATTTTGATTTTAAAATCTTCCACAATGTTTTATAGTTAGAGCCAAACTGTTAAATACATAATTGCAAGTTATACACAGAAAAATGAGTTGAAGAAAATGGTTATAATTAGAAACATTTTTTATCCAGAATATATTACCTCCAAACATTTCTTTTTAATATCTATCTGAAACAGTGAAATTGTGCTGAGGATTGTTATTAAATCAATGTTTGAGTGACATTTTAAGTAGATTCAAGCTAGGATTGAGCTGAACTATAAAACTTACCTCTCCTTTTTTCCCTCCAGACATTATTTGGAAAAGTCTGACATGTGAAATTAAAAAATATATAATTTCCCCAAAATCTAGGAACAGTTTGTGGAGTTAGTCACTACCCCCAGGAGGCAATACACTGGATCCAAGGATGTGATGATGGGGGAAATTAGTTTGGTTCTGGACACTAAGTTGCTATAACGAGGAGCTAATGTGCACCTGCCCTTTTTCTGGCACAGGTTCCCCTCCATAGTGGACCTTGCTGTGACAAGTCAAAGCTTTGCCCGCTGTCCCCCAGATGCTGCTGCATACCATGCAGGCCAGGAGAGAGGAGGAGTGGCAAGAGAGCAGCCTTCTGCAAGGACCACTCTTTGTCCCCACTGTGAAGCGCTGCATGGAGAGCACCTGCAGTGGAGACAGATGGTGCTTCCTTCCTCTGCAGTGCCATCACTTGGCACGTGCAAAGGAGAACATGATGGCTGCATGAACACAATACTGCAGATTTCAATTCTAGAAACTCAAATTCACCCCACTGCAAAAAAGCAGGAGAAGCAGGAGCAAGACCTCTTCCCCACTAACACACCACTTCAGTTCTGTTATGATGGCATATGTGTGAGTTTAAGTGGTGCTCAGAGACAGATTTTACTCATAAAATCATAAATGGATTTCATTAAACCTATGTGGTCTTTAATATATCAGACATAGTTGAGCCTTGGGAGTTAGAAAGAAAGGAAAGAAACTAAGAGAAAAAGACATATTGGTTCATTCCCCTCTCCCCCAAACACGCATCATAGATATTTCTAAACCAGAGCTGAAAAATAAGCAAAATTAGAGTAAGAGCTGCATAAAAACAAGGTGAAGTGGCCTTCCTGGAAAACAGAAGGAGTTAATACATGTATGTAGATGTAGTTTCAAATCAGCACTAACATTTTTAACCTGATTAAAGAAATACATAATCCTCCCTGTTTCAAGCCCTCAAGAAAAGTCAAAACAGGAATCCAGGACCAAAGAAGACTGAGTACTCAGTGAAGCAGAATAGAATACCATCTTCAATAGTTTCACTAGTTTTGAAAGCAAATGTTTCAGCATCCTTTTACCTTCAAGCACACTTTTTTTCTAGAAGTTACATGCATTGCTGATGTTGCAAACCTAGCACAAAGGACAAATGTATATAGTTGCCTTATTCCTTGTTCTTTGAGCAAGTTTTTACAAACATAAGGTGCGTTTCTGCATTGCATTGGACTTTTAAAAAAGTAAAGAATTCTTTCTACATTCAATGCATGGTTTTGAAAGGAGAGCTTTTTCTTATAAACATTGATTCTTTATTAATGTTCTGCACAAGAATATTGGAGTAAGTACTGACAGTTGTTATGTGCTGAATATCTAGTAACTATTTAGGTTAAAAAAACACTTCTGTGTTTCTACAGTGTGGTTATCTTGAAAAACCACACAGCAGTAAAGCTTGGTGGATTAATGCCTTTGAATCAGCAAAGCTGCTTCAGATTAACAATTATTTTAGCTGCTGCTATACTTTTTTATGATATATAATAACAAACATGATTAACACAGAAGTATAATCAGTCTGTAATTGGGAGAATCTGCAGTGAATATTCTACAGTCCAGCTCAGGCTGAAGATTGAAGTATAATTACAGTACAGGCAATCTCATCTATATTAATTACAGCTGTCACCATCGATCCAGTTAACCAGGGTAACTAGCTCTGCTGAGCCAGAGTTGACAAGCTTTCTGGCTAAACTCAGATTGCTGTGTAAGAGTTTTTGTTGCATTTTTGAGACTTTTCAATTGCCAAGAACACTGGAATTTGAAAAAGTAAATAACAAACATTGTGGATCATGGATTATGAAACCAAAAGCAAAATCTAATTTCACTTCATTCTCAGGATTGAAACTTGTAAATGCACCTTGCAAGGCAAGCCCTGAAAAGGCAAAACAAATCCTTACATAAATGAGGTGGGTGTAGAAGGGGGCAGGACAGCTTGCTGATGTGCAGATGAGGGATGTGCTTGGTCCCCACAGGGGTAATGCAGTGCAGAGTTAGAGGCTCTGCCTGCCAGAGGGCATGCCTGCAGTGCCCAGAGAGGAGTGGTGCAGGGAGCCCCAGGCCCATCAGCCCTGCAGCCTTGGGTCTTTCACAACCCAGTTGCAGTGCCAGTAGAGCTGTACAGTTTCTGGTAGATGTGTTAGCCTCGCCTTACTCAATAGCACTGAAATGCAAGAGCACGCCAGCTCAGCTAGGCAGCAGACCCAGGATCTCTGTGTCCTGCTGCAGCCCGTGGAGGAGTTGTACATGCTCAGTTGATGCTCCACCAACATGGCATTCTTCCAGCTTTGATGTGCTGTGACTGAGAGCAGAGTCTGGTCCAGTCCATGGACAGATTCTACCTGTCTCTTTTCTCTTTCCACACACTGATTTCTTAAAGATGCTTTTAGATACTCATCCAAAGTATACCACAGTCGATATCATTTTAAGAGGAAGACAGACCTCAATGTGCAGGTTAGAGTCCTAAAGTGTAGGTCTTAAACTTGGATCAAAAATAAACCCAGAAGACTTCTCAGTTCTAACCAGGTGAGGAAATACTCAGACCCCCTTCAAAAGCAATTGAACATTTTGTAGAAGTTTAGTAACAAGAGTACAATTTCATCCACTATACTGCAGTAGAATTGTTTCCTTCTTATGCTATAACCCAAAGGCAGCTGAAAATGTCCATAGACGCAGCTTGACTAAGCCACTACCGTAGATTCTGCTGTACTACAAACCATTGCCTTGCCACCTTGGCTGCTGGCGCTCCAGATTTAGGCTAAGTTTGTTAAATTTTGTGTAACTAGGTAACACTTCCTTCACAGGTGCCCATAGCGTGTTCAGTGGGACCACTTGAGGTATAAAGTACTCCTCTGTGGGTTTAGAATAGATTTTCAATCATGGAGAATACTATCACATGCTTTATGTCAGGCACTTCTCTAAACCCAAGCTGGACTGTTAAAATGTGATGCAACTAGGCTGCCTGATCTTTTTTAAAAAACAAATCATGAAGATGTAAGTGAGCACCAAGATTTGATACTTGCTTCCTTCAGAAGACCCCAAAGTGTTACAGTGGTAGGCTAAAGGCTTCAGGGTTGCATTTCTGTGTCTCTGGCTTTTTAGGGAAAAGCACAGGTTTGGAGGGAGTTTTCTGTTTTCAGAATTTTTCCTAGACTCCAAAAGTATGACTTGACAGAAGGTTTTGAACAAAACAGCAATTTGCTATTTTTCTTGCACAGTTTTGTCTAGATCTTACTTGACCTTAGCAACACTCCCAAATATGCAAAATGGGCATTATGACAGTGTTAGCAATAAGAGTGACAAATGTAAACTGTGAAGCTGGAAAATTTCCAACATAGTTCACCGTCAGGCTTACCACACCAGGAAGTTACTTTCTAAAATGTCAGCAGGACAAACCTGAAGAAAGTGGCAGATTTTAATAAACTTTGTCTTAACCGTATCCCAGACTACAGTGGTAGCAGGGCAAAAAAATGGTAGGTAGGCAGTTGTAACTGATGCCTTAGAAAATTTTGTTTGGAATATGCTGGCCATGGGGAAATTCACCTTTCCATGAACAAACAAAGATATCAATTTATTCAGTATGATGTGAGAAAGAATAAATCCACACAACCCAAATCCAAGGCATCTTTTACTCCTCACTAAAGCAATATGTAGGTACCTTATGTGCAGTACTTTGCTTTTACTTGTATTTATAGCCCCATTGAAGAAAAATGTCTATTGGATGTACTCACCACGGGGCCATATATACTCCAGCATCTGAGTGGAATATAAAATTATCCACCAGATGCAGTGACTGGCTCTGCACTATGCATTCCTCTCTCTGTAATGTCAAAAAAGGAAAATATATATTAAAAAAATCTAGGAAGCTAAGTCCTATCAGTAATACAAGGTATTGTAAAAGGCCCATAAATTGAGAGGACAGCTTGTTGGTTTGGGCTTTGTTTTGTTTCTTCATGAACCTGTTTGTCCAAGAAAAACCTTGCAGTGAATCAGTGTTGAAGTGATATGTTTTTTTAAGAAATGTTTTCTAGCTTTTGTCTGAACAGCAAAACTAGCAGCTGGGTTTAGTGAGTAGGTGTTTTAGCATTCATTCAAGTCTCTTTGGTTTTCTACACTTGTATACAGAAGACTTGTAATAAGAAGGACACCTTAGAGATACGGTTGATGTCAAGTATCAAGGGTGTAGCCTTTCCTTCCCCTGTTCAGTCCTCTGCTGTACTGCTGCAGTATCAGTCAGTGGGTCTTGAAGTCTTTGGAGAACACTGACCAGTCTTACCAGAGAGGAAGAATGGCAGCTGCTAAAGCATAGGAGCTAGCTCTTCTCCCATGGAAGTAAAAATCTCCTGTTGACTTCAGCAGAAACTGAGGCATGCTTGGCATGTAAGAATATCCTCTTCCAGCCATAGAAAAGAGATGCACAAACTTTGTCCCTTTCTCAAATGACTCTACATAGCACTGTGATAGATTGGGTCAAAAAATCACATGTGGAGGATGTGACACCACAGAGCTGAACCTGTACTAATGTCACCCCTTACCCACTGTCTCAGAGATCTCTAGAACACGTTGATCACAACTGGCTTTATTTCCTCTGCTTTGGGTTCCCTTTGTTTTACATGGACTAACCCTGTTCAGTGAAACGTTTTTCTCATGCTTGTGTGTTTACTTATGCACCTGCACCTTAGACTTTTTCAGGTACCTTCACTGCACTTAGACTGCCCCTGCAATACCACGCTCCACTGTGCATGTTTTCTGGCTGTACAGCTTAGTATGCATGTTTTATTAATATTCAGGATTAGATCTGTAAACATCTTACAAGTTCTAGGGGGACGAATGTGATCCAATATCTCTTTGTTCAGGTTTTCATTAGAGAAAAATGTGATGACTTTCCTTTCTCCCAGGATGTAAAAACCTTAGCCTCTGTGAAAAAAAAAACAACAACAACTGCCTTTCCCTGTTCAGCACAGCTCATTAACACTTCTCTCTGTACATTTATTTCTGGTGCCATTTATTTCTTCTGATATCATATTATGTAAATGTAATACACAGCCTCACTGTATAAATAAGAATCTTTCCTTAGCACTTACTTCTTTTTTCAAGCTCTACAAAGTGCATTTCACAAGCACAGTTGCTCTAAAACAATTGCACAAATTGGATAACAGATTAAAAATATGTGTGAGAAGAAAATCCCCAAATTCTTAATCTGAAAGGTCACAGACTAAAGTAGTTTAACTTCATAAAATGAGACCCTCTGTCCTGAAGGCTGGCCAGGAGAACCTTGGAATGTCTTATGTGAGGAGAGGTTAAAATCTTTGCATGTCTAATGGCAGATTTATGGCTAGACAAGCTCTAAGGAAGTCTGTGGTTGTTTTTTGTAATCCTAAACACAGCTGTTTTGTTAATTGGAAGGACCTTTTAATAAAACTGAATGGTGGGTGCTTTTAAAGCTACCTAATTCAAGAACTACATCCTTGCTTGAAAGCTGAGGCAACAAGGCTGCTTTTCCCAATAGCATACATATTTGGAAACAATTGTTCATTTTTATACATTTACCAGGATGTGTCAAGATTAGAACTGATTTTTTCTGCCTGAGTCTAGCCTGGAAGAAATACATTTAAATGTCTGTCTCAGCTGATGCAAAACATTTTGCCTGACCTGAGACAAAGAAACTTTATTTTGCAAGAGGGTTATTTACCTTTTTTTCATCCCCAAACCAAATGGGTCTGTCAGTTTCAAAATGCAATGTCATTTTTGGAACAAGAAGTCAAAATATTTCTCCTAGAAAATGTCAGTTAGTAACATTTATACTTCTCTGATTTTACTCTTTTGTCCAAACTATTTTACAACATGATCTGACTTTCTGAATAGTTCAGTTCCCTCTGTAACTGTGTATCTGTAAATTATACGTAGCCTGAAGACATTTTCAGCCTCCTCTAGTTAATGTGCAGGTACTGCTAAGATTTCCATTACCTTCAGTATCACTGTACGAAGGCACATCTTTAAGTCATAAGGTCTCACCCAGGCTACCCACAGGGGTATGACCGAGGGCAATGGTTAGAATGGCTTGTCTGCAGCTGGCCAGGTTCAGGCCCAGGTGAAGAGATCATGCTTTCAGAATGCATGTGTCAGCTTGCTTTGTGACTCTGAACCTGTTATCTCCAGCCAAAGTTTTGTTTTCACTCATATCTGCACATATCTGGGGCCTTATCCTGGAAATTCTTTCTCATACCAGTAAATTTCATTGCCAGGAGATTCCCTTTGAAGACAAGGCAATGGTTTCCAATATGCCCAGCAGTAGGTGTGGACAGGACCAGGCCTACAATCAACACACAAACACTTGTGCAGTCAAACATGGTATTTGTCTGTGTTAATATTTTACAATGTTAAGGAAATTGTGCTAGAAAAGCTCATTTTCCCTGAAGATTGTCAGCCTTAATAAGAACTAAGAAACTAGAACAAAGTCATCATGAATTCTAATGTATTTGAACATATGGCCCTAGGACCTGTTATTACCATATCAGTCAGATAAAAGAGTGGGAGACTGGTTGCAACAGCACAGAAGGAAAAATGTTAACACAGCAAAAGGACTCTTACTTTTAAAGAAATGTTCAGTCTGTGAATTTCATTTCCAACTTTAAGAAAGTCTTGTGAATAATATAAAGTTCTTACAACTCTTGTTTAATAGTATTTTTGTCATTACTATTGAAGCATTCCTTTTCTGTTTAAAATGGAGTTTTTTTCTGTAAATCTACCTTTAGAATGAATCAGAGTGTTTGAAATACTGTATTAGCTGGGTATTTGTGGTAGGCTAGGAGGGTAAGAAAAATAATCTTGAGCAGGGAGAAGTGAATTCAGGTCAGAGTCCATTTCCAAGGCACATCTAAAAACCTAATCAGTTCATTTAGTCTCTGCCCCCCAGCTCTCAAATGTATATCAGCATAGGCAAATGTACAGTTCCCAGGTCTCCAAACAGCAATCAGCTGATTGTGTTGGTTGCATGTGTGTGAGAGAGAGAGAGGGAAATGTATGAAACTAATTATATGTATCTGGAGCAAGAACTGGACCTGGGGTTGTTGTGACCTTAATGCAAGGTTTAATCAGGTTTACCAGTAACTCAAGATCATCTAGTATTACAGACCATCTTAAACACTCACAGGAAGACTTTTTGCTGTTAATTCATTGTGGGCATGAAGGTATTTACAGAATTTTTAAGGAAGCAGACAAGGTTTTCTGAATGCATTTGGTAATTTTGTACAATTTGCTGTAAGCATGGATGCTTGGCAGCAGGTTAGTGAGTCAGAATAAGGGGTCTAGTTGAGTTTCATGAATGCAGATGGTGCAGAGCCAGGATGGATGTTAGTGTCTTGTGGTGAACTACTACCACCATGTTCCAAAGCATATTGCACCATCTGGATTGTGATAATTTGAACATTTCTTGGTTTATGTCATTAAAACATTTCTAAAGCTTTACTTGAGTTTTATACCAAACTTTCTGCTAACTTTACAGCTGAGCAAATATAGAAACATTTGCATAATTGTTTTTAATACTTGCATTAGCTTCCATCAGCTTGTTTTTTAAAAGGATTTTTCTTTGACAGTGCTCTGGTGTCTTCTGTCTTTTCTTCCACAGATAACCACAAAAATGAATTTGCTTAAGAGAGATAGCATTTGTCATGTATAGAGGACCATCACAAAACCTCTATCATTTAAGTTTGTCTTAGAAATAAACCTGAAATGACATCTAAATGCAGCTGAAGAGGTGTACAGGCTTTGAGATGGCCTCCTACACCCAGCTGTATTTCCTCCAGCTTCATGTTGAAGTAAATTTCAGGTGGAGCAAAGCAGAGTGGATTATTCCCTGATTCACTGGTGAAATTGAGAAACTTGGGGGAATTGCTTTGACCAGTGACAGTCTCTGACATAAAGGATACAGTGGCAAAGCAGGGGCCTGTGCCTATTCGGAGAGGGTGCATTTAGGGTATTCATATAATTAATATTAATAAAATCTAATTATAAGACAGTTGCTGCATTATACAACAGAGAGCAGACAGCAAGCCATGTAGTTTTAGTTGTTAACTATTATGATACTTTTAAAGCATTCATGTTGTAACTTCTGCAAAAGAAAGAAGAGGAAAAGGCAGGAGCCTGGAAAGAGCTGTAGTCCTTGCACTAGAGCTGCCTGCCCAAGAGCTAGAGTGGGAAAGAGGTGATGGTGGAATCTGGTCCTAGGTTTGCCATGTCTTTTGGTGACTGGTGACTGGTGTCTGGCATCACCCTGGCTTTTCCAGTGTAGCCACATCTCTCACTACACAACATCACTTTCACACTGAAATATGCTTGCCCAGTCAGTCCTAGCTTTTGTCAGTAGGATTTTTAGTCCAATCTTTCATCAAGGGGATCTAGGCTTGTGTGGTAAGGAATGTGATTTTAGCCTTAGAAACTAAAATATGAGTTATTTTCTACAGCTTACACTGAACAGCTAAGCACTTTCTTCTGCTAAGACTTAGTCCAACAGGATTCACAACAGGCTGAAACTTCACTCTAGAAAAGATCTTTAGGCTACAAACCTCTCTTCTTGCTTGTGACTCAATTTTGCAGTTAAATCTTAGTTCAATGGCCATTGGTTTTGTTGAGCTTTTTTTTTTTTTTTCATGGCTGCTTTCTTAACATTATGGGGAAAATGTCTCATTACCCCACAGAAATGGCAGGCAGAAACCTCTGTTAAATGCTGAATATGGAGAAGCTTAATAATAAGACTAATTGTCACCGAGCCAAAAGAAAGGGATGGAAGCTGGGGCCTCCATGAAAACTCCTTAACAGCTCTCGAGACTTGAATATCCCAAAGACCTGCTGAAAAGTCACCATATACAAATATAGGGTTATTTTCTGAAATGCTATGCCAAAAGATTTTGAATTATGAATGAAGCAAAACAAGCTGTAAACTCTTCACTGACAGATCCCCAACAGAATGAGAAGCTAAATTTGTGCACTATAAATTCACCGTAATTTGTTTACTCAGCTTCAGCCAGTTTATAGGTTGTGCTGGAAATCTGCCAGGTTCTGGTATGGCTGAGGCTCAGTAATTCAAGAAGAAACCTTGTTACTGCAAATGATAAGAGGTTCTCAGTACTCCTCATGATGGAAAGACAAATGAAATGAAAGTAGATCTTGATATACTCCATGCTGAATTTGAATACTACTTGTGGGCAATCAGGACAAAACATGGTCACAGGATGCATGCCACCAACACGGCCTGGTGGCTGGGCTGGAGGGGCAGTATCATATGTCAGACACTAATGTCCAGGAAAGAATGATGATGCCCACACAGAAGCCACAGAAGCAAGAGCCTGGTAACAAGGAGTGGATTGGGATGTTTCCTAGAAAATTATTATGGGGTCACATGACTGAAGAAAACCATGGCCACAAACTGTTGAGAAATTTCTCTTTATGCCCTTGAATTGTGCCTGGTTTCTGCACATGCTGGAGAACAGATTGCTGATAATACAGCAGAGGGCAGCAATGGAAAGTGACCCTCTGAGATTCCACGCTCAGTGTATTTTGCAAACAATAAACAGGCACAGGGTAAATAAAACATAAAAAGACCAGACCAGAACCAACGCTAAATAGATCCTCTAGGAGTAATCCTACAAAAGCAGAACATTCAGGCAATGGTACAACTTTGAAAATGTCATTGTAAATATCATCCTTTTCTCCTTATTCTCAGCCTAAAGCAAATATTCCGCTAAAAGAGTGGGGGTTTTTACTGCTGATGTCAGGAAAAGGGGTGCACAAATCAAATTGCGTCTGGATCACTTGGAAGCTCAGCAGCTCAGTAGCATGCTATTTTCTGAAAAATAACATGTGGGAAAGACTGTTCATTTTCCAGTGTCTAAGCAAAAGAAGTTAAGCAAGCATATGCATAGCAATGAGAAACAGAAATTCAATATCTAACCTTCTTCACAGTAATAACTGAAGAGGGTGGTAACACAGATGACCAGCTGATGCAGCCTCTGTAGCTCTGGTGATTTTAGTGGCCACTTGCTGAGCAGATTTCCCAGTGTTGTTGCTGTGACCTTAAAGATCCATTATTTTTAAGGAGACAACGTCCCTTGGTCAGTTAAAAGAAATTAAGTTTATTCTAATAATTTGATAGATTTCAATCTGATAAAGTTTCAAAAACAATTCTGTGTCTAAAACCCAGTTTTTTAGGGTTAAAGAATTTTCTGTGAGTCATCTAAGAGTAATCTCCTGCTACAATCAGAGCTTTGGATAATGGCTACATTTCAGACATACATTATGTGCACTTTAGGCGGATAAGTGTTAGGAAACGAAGCTGAAATAGTCTTCTTGTGAACTGTGCTAATACAGAATGGGAAGGATGGTTTAACTGTGAGACTTGAACAGAGAGGAAAAAGAGATCATTGGAAAAACTTAATTTTGAAATAGAAAATGTACGTGAGGGACACAGGAAGACAGAATTATTACTGTGTCCGAGCACTTCATGCCCTGCAGAAGCAAAGAGGGTAATTTGGATCCATTTTATTTTACCAATCATGTATTTTCCAGTGATGGAGTTTGGCAAGGATGTTTATGACTTGTTTAACAATTATTAAATGAGCCTTTCTGTTTAAAAAAAAAAAAAAAAATCAAGCTGACTGTGAAACTGACTGACTCACCTTTTTCTCAGACATGACTGCTATTTGATTGTATTAGATTAAATGATGTCTTGAGACTAGCATAGCCCTCAGAGAACTGTCATTTACAGTATTTAACATTTATTCAATGAACAGAGATTATGCTGATCTAGAAAACAGTAAGCAAAAAAAATCCTGGGTGATTATAAAGTGTACCAATATTTGATCTAGAGAGCTCTGATCTGTCTGCTCTGACATGCAGTGGAGATTTACACTTCTTCCCCAAATGTTCTTTTGGAGATATTTGCAGTACCTACAGCAGGCTTTGCTGAAACTGCATTCGGAAGGATACATGTAATGTGATTTGAAGTCAATAAGATAACTCCAGTACTTCATTTTACAGATGAAATTTTATTAATTTCAAACAAAATCTAAGCAAAATGCACTCATGCTGCAAATAGTGCACAAATTGTTCCCCAATTTTATCTTAATTGGATGGCAACTTTTTAGTATCGGTATTCCCCAACACATTTGTTTCTTAACCATATGAATGACAGAGGCAAATGATGCTTGTTAAATATATGCATTGATATTTTTTACCTTCTGTTGCTACTTGAGGTAATCCTAAAATATCTGCTTCACCTCCAAATGTGACAGCTGTTTCATTTTGTTTCTTTTTAAGAGCTCCAACCCATATTAGGTTAGCCTGTCTTTGGTGTTTTGCTCAAGTTGTATTTCAGGCTGCTAAAACAAAGTGTTTTGTATTTAACATCTTAAAATCATCTTAAAAATCAAGCACAGTATCATCTTCAAAATATAAAACGTGTGAATAATTTATGCAGTTTTTGCTGTCAAATGATGTTTGACAATCATCATATGATAATGAAATGTATAATTAATAACAAAAATGCCAACATCTGTTAGCTTGCTATTACAAGCTGATTCTAAGTGCTCTACTTGGAATATGTCTTCATTAATTTAATTAATTTTAATTTTTTTTGAATACAATTTGTTTTCATTAGTTGCTAACTTAGGTAGGTACAAGGCATAAAGAAGATGTTCTATTTTTTCCCCTTGTCAATAGCCAAATTTCACAAATTCTTTAAAAACTGTTAAATTGATGCAAATGTCCTATTAGCAGATGAATCCAGTTAGATGAATGCATTGTGTTCACCTGTGATTGACTCAGCCTTTGCTTTAGTCAGGTTTGCCTGTTCAGGAGAGACTCCCTGTCTGGGGGGGGTTGCTGCTTTGCCTGGCATCCTGCCCACTAACATCTTCAGTTGTTCTTTCTGCTCTCTTGCTGCCAAAGTAAAACACATTCAGGTGCTCATGCAATTCATAGCTGCAATATGCAGGCAATTGAGCTAATTTTATGCGGATACCATGCATGTTTATAGCCTTGAGACAGTCTCCAGCTCATTGAGGAGAAAAGGTTCTAAGGCCAGGCTCCCCTGGAGGCCTGATCAACAACAGTTGCCTTCACTGAATGAAAAAAATTTCCCCATGAATTTGTACATACATACATACACATATATAAGTATACATACACTTACATATGTACGTGTGTGTATATTCAGTACATTAACTCTTGTCAAGAGAAATATTGGACACTTGGAAAATTGTATGGTGAACAAACAGTGGCTGTTGTAAAGAAGACACTTGCATTTCTTCTATCGTACCATCTGCAGGGAAGGTCTTACCCATGGGGTAAATTGTGAGGGACTGCAGAAAAGCAAACTATAAAGCAGGTCTGCCTATCCTCCAACATGCAAATTAAAGCCATCCTCCAGTAGTCTGAAAACACCATAGGAATTTTCAGAGGCCATCTGAAAGCTGCTAAGCTTCTTGGTAATAGGGGTGAGAATATCTGGCCATGGATGAAGGTCTCCCAGAAACACCCCATTCTTCTAGTCATAGCTGAATTGGGAGGCATTTTGCCATTTTTTGCTTGGAGCCTGCTGATGGTGTCTCTGTAGTCTTTCTCTGAGAATTTAAGTCTATTGAAAACAGCAGGTAGATGCACTGTGTTTTGCTTCATGAAGCTGTTACCTAAATAATTGTGATCAATTATAATTGTTTTTAAATAATCCCTACATTTTTGGAACCGTGTATATTGCAAATTTTCATAGGAATGGTGCATACAGCAGAGATTTATTATAGTCTTCTTGTCACGCAGTTGAAGCTGTCCACAGATGTGCCCAGTTCTCCATTTTCTGCCTGGGAAGGGTTTGAGCTGAAATAAGTGAGAAGACTTTTTTTTTTCCACATTCTTTTTCTCCTCGTTAAATTCTCCATCTACCATTCCAAGCAGCTCTGTTGTAGTGAATGCAAAAGAAGGCAACTATTGCTAGTTTTGTGGATTCAAAACATACAATTTAAAAGTTAGAATTGACAGATTGTAAAAATACAGTAATTATAAAAATGAAGGAAAAAAGGGAAGCCAGCATTTATGCTGACCACAGAGATAAGGCAGCTTCCTTCAGTTCACAGTGATGTTAAGGAAATTAAAACCTTCGGTTTTGTAGGTAATTTAACAAGAGCAAGGCCATATTTCCCTATGATCTGTAATAGCTCAATCTCCTCTAGTATCTTCTTTTTCATAGTCTTCTTCCATCTACAGCAGAAAGAGTCTGATACCTTCTAATATGAAACTTTTCAAGCTAACCTTGTTCCCTTTGATTGAAATAAATGGGGGGGGGGGGCTCCCACATGTAGCTGAGCTGGCTGACCTGAAGGAGCAGTAACCTCCAGGAGAGTGAAAGTAATGACCAGTGTTATGGGCTGAGGGCACTCAGCTCTTCAGCCAGGACTGGGACCTGTATGACTATAAAGGTCCTTCAGCTGAATGTGTCAGTCTCAATGGCTATTGATGAAGTTAGGTGAGGTGAGCCCCATCATTCCTCTGTCCTTACAATTCATGTGAAGAGTGACTCATTTCTCCTAATGTCACTGGGAGCTGCCTGTACACAGCCAAGAGAAGTTGAAGACCCAAATAACTTGTAACACTTTTTGTGAACGTGAAAACAAAAAAACTCAACACTGAAAACAAACAAAAGAAATGAATGCAACAAGCAGGCTGCTCCTAGGCTTTGTTTTCAAATTAACATCTGCTTTGTTGAATGATTTGTATGTGGCAGTTGGATGGAATAATGTGTTTTTCAGGC
>NW_009952711.1:7756535-7782802 GCF_000747805.2 Chaetura pelagica
GGGGAGGGGCTCCCACATGTAGCTGAGCTGGCTGACCTGAAGGAGCAGTAACCTCCAGGAGAGTGAAAGTAATGACCAGTGTTATGGGCTGAGGGCACTCAGCTCTTCAGCCAGGACTGGGACCTGTATGACTATAAAGGTCCTTCAGCTGAATGTGTCAGTCTCAATGGCTATTGATGAAGTTAGGTGAGGTGAGCCCCATCATTCCTCTGTCCTTACAATTCATGTGAAGAGTGACTCATTTCTCCTAATGTCACTGGGAGCTGCCTGTACACAGCCAAGAGAAGTTGAAGACCCAAATAACTTGTAACACTTTTTGTGAACGTGAAAACAAAAAAACTCAACACTGAAAACAAACAAAAGAAATGAATGCAACAAGCAGGCTGCTCCTAGGCTTTGTTTTCAAATTAACATCTGCTTTGTTGAATGATTTGTATGTGGCAGTTGGATGGAATAATGTGTTTTTCAGGCGGGCTGATGCCGTGTTATTAGCAGCAGGCCAGAGGTTTGGAGTTGGTCCCGCTCCAGAAAGTTTTAATACTGGGTAGTAATTCAGTCCTGGATATAAAGACTGCCTGATTCAATGATTATCGAAGCCATTTACTTTAATGAACTTCGGACTGGATTTTTAATCTGAAAATATGAAGAAGGAAATTTTATTTACTAATTTATTTTGCATTTAGTTTGCTTTTTTCCCATCATCGTTTTTAAAAGTGACAATTCTGAGCAGGCAATCCCTCCTGTCTCCAGC
Organism: Chaetura pelagica; assembly: GCF_000747805.2. Taxonomy (NCBI): domain Eukaryota; kingdom Metazoa; phylum Chordata; class Aves; order Apodiformes; family Apodidae; genus Chaetura; species Chaetura pelagica. Next base: position 7,757,287 of record NW_009952711.1, read on the forward strand.
AGTTTGTTACAGCCTGCCTTCAGGAAGTTGCTGTTCACTCCAGGCTACCAGCTGAACTGCTGTGGCCAACCAGGACAACCTCCCTCCTTCCTTTCACCCAAAGAAATCCTTGAGTTGCAAGATGTGCAGACTTGAAGGGTTACAAGTGGGAGGAGACTGTTGAAGAAGCTCAGATGGCTGGTCAGAGTCAGCTATTGCCTCCTGAACCAGAAACAGAACCATGTCCATGTCTAAGACCAGAGACGTGCTGAGGATATGCAATTCGCCCTGTGCCAAACCTGATTAGCCCCTTTTCCCTCCATCTCCTTCCTTCTGTCACTTTCATTAAGTAGCAGCAGCTTGGTATCCTGCAGTTGATGTTGTTCTGGTATATGTGTGCATCTGAAAAATGGAGAAACTAGGACTAAAATTTGTAAAAAATCTGGTATTGCTAAATATACTTTTGGCATATTTGATAAGCATAGAATCATAGAATGGTTTAGGTTGCAATGGACCTTAAAGATCACCTTGTTTCAGCTACCCAGAATGGGTAGGGATATCTCTATTTAAAATGATATCCTAATGCCAAACTAAGGACTTTTTTTAAGGACTTAAAGTCTTAAAGAATGACCTTTCTCTGCATTTCTGCCCCCACCCCTCCAATTGCACTGTTCAGCAATCTTCTGTAAAATCTTTTGCAAATTTCTATTTGCATTACGACTGTGCCTCAGCTACATATTCACAGCAGCTGTAACAGAGCCCACATTAGAGAAGTAGTCTGGGATATAATATTACTCTTTAAACAGTTTAGCCAACAAAACATGCTCATTTCAAATGGAGATGAGGACTCTTTAGCTGACCACATACTTTATGCAGAGGAGATCAACAGTATTTACTGAATTGCAAAAAAACCAGAATAAATTCAGTATTCTGCAGGCAGATTGTGCTAGGACTGCACCCTGATACCACTGCAGTCAAAAAATAAATACACTGGTTTCAATAGGAACAAGTTCTGAGCCTTGAGAAACAGGAACAAGGACAAAGCCAAATCTTTTAGGTATTCTTCAAAGAACAAGTATTATAAGCATAACACTTACTGTAAAAGAAAAAAGTAATAATATTCCTGACACAACTGAATTATATTCTATAGCAAGTGACATATACTAATGCAAATACAATATTTCCATTGGCCCATGTATCCTCTTTATCTCACACATACCAGAACTGCATAGGCCTAATAATCTCTGCTTTCTTAGTCAGAGAGAAACCATGTATGGTCTGGCTTCTTTTTTGCAGAAGAGAATCTATCCATTGCATTTACACCATTATGATTATTTTGTCTATCAAGTTCACTTTATGAAAAGTGCAAGCAAAAGAGCTTTTTAGTTCTATATTCTAGATACAGAACTCTGCACCCTCTACCCTTTCCCTAGTCCAGTTAAAATTGTTATACTAGATACTATTATTTAATCAGTGATTGAAATGTAAATAAGTCACATTTTCCTTTTGTGCTATTAATGGTTATGGTGCATCTTTGCAGAGAGTTTTAGCACTTCAGAAGGCAATTAATAGTGTTTGTGCAAAAAGTGAAGCATTGCACTTTGAGGATGTATGATTAGCAGTTTGAGCTATATATAAATATATAGCAGCCATATAAAGCAGCCATGAGACATGAAGGACCAAGTTCATCACATGAGGCAATATAACTAATATATCAGGTTTCATTTGTGGGTGTTTTGCAAGCTACCTCAAATCTCCATATTGCAGTTTTCTGGCAGTTCAGAGTATTTGTATGATTATATTATTTGTCTTTTCTTCCACCCCATACTGTCCTAAGATTTATTATTCTCTATATATATTCTCATATAACAAAATGTCCAGTGTGCACGTGGAACCAACCAAATGTATGCATTTACTAAGAAGTCTCCCATTTGTGAAAAGTTTTGCTAAGGAGACCAACATTCAGGTGAGAAGGGCAAAGTGAACAGCCATGCCATGAAGAAATCTACATTGCCTATTTAATATGTTTGATCAGTGTTTGTAAAATACAAACCATTTGTAGCTCAATAGCTCTTCCCTGAATTCCCAATCAGTGCTGTGGAATAAAACATATCAATGGACTAGCAGCTAAAAGTATTAATTTTGAGAATAACTTCACCCTGCAGATCTTTCCTGTAAAATTTTTTCAGATCTGGCTCCCCTGGAGGCAGGTTTGCAGTATGATTGTGGCTCTCCTCCTAGTAACTATGTGATACTGAAATAAAAGGTCCTCTAAACTACCCATTCCCGCTCTTGGAATGGCCCATTTCCCCATCCCTTTCTCTCTCTCCCCAAGTAGATGTAGCTCATATATCTCTAATGCTGAATGTATTCAAAGCGAAGACACCACTTTTCTAGGGCTTTTAGGAATTCTCTCGGCTTTGAAAGGAGTTGGATCACATGCTTAAGTGAAAAAGGTTCAGTTATTTTGAGAGAGGACACCAAGTCCTGCAGAGGAGTGGATGTGAACACACTCAGGCAAAGGAGATATGCAAGTGCCAAGAAAAGTTTCTGTCTGGTATCAGTAATGTGTGTTTCCCCTCAGTGTCTGTACTCAAGAATGAATCTTAATTCATCTGGTAGTTAGAAGACCCCCCACTGATGAAATTTTGAAAACCACAATCCAGTAAGAGCTGCAAGTAAGCTGGGTATATGAGAGGTTGGATGTGCATTAAAATAAGATTTCCTGAGTGTTTTGATGTTTCATAACAAAAGCAGCAAGTGTAACAAACCACATCAGACTTGTACAGCTGAACCAATTAAAAACATCAGCAAGTCATCTGTGCACTAAAGTCACTAGAGGTTACTGAGCTAAATTATTTCCTCCTGGGCTTTGAGGACCACCACAAGTTGGAGGAAACTGGTCAATACACATACTAGGAATATTTTTTGTGTCTGAGTTGGCGTGACAGCATAGAGATGAAAGCAGAGGCAGGAATAAGGAGTAAAGAGTGCCAGTATTCATCACTGTGGATGTATTTATTGCTTTGCTAGGCCAAGGCGTGCCCTTCGCATGGCAGTGCTATTAACTGAGGCGAGTATTCATCATCTCCTTTGTTCGACATAAGATATGAGTCTGGTCTAAAGACTGCTTAAAGGAAATTATTTTTTAAGATTAAGTAAAAAACATTTTGGTTTGATGTTCATCGAGGCTGTAGTTGTGGCCACAAGAAGCTAAGCAGAATGGCATTTAATTGGGCTGTAACTGGCAGTGCATCCTATTCCCCTCGCTCCAAAGCTGCGTCCTGGGCTACTCGCTCTCATTCAGTCACATGCATCCAGCTCACGATTCAGAGATGGGATAAAGCAGTTAGCATTACTGTATTTTTTTAGTCTAAGTTTTGTGATTACAATTTTCCTGAGAGAGAAATGTTTTCTATACAAATCATAATTTACAAGGTATTGCAGTTTAACTACAAAGAGGCACACCTTGGTAAGTACAGGCTATTAAAGCAATTTACTCATATGTCAAAAAGTACCGATATGTACATAAAAACAGAATAATGTGGTTTGTTTGCACGCACGGAGCCAATCCAGCAGCGTGCTGTCAAGTGCTGTTGAGAATCACTTTGAACTAACAGGATGACATGGCTGCAATCTCATTCACTGCACATCTTAGTTCTGTTGAATGATCCAGAGTTGAAATGAATGAGTGACACGTTGTGAATTAAAAGAATGAAACAATTGTGCTGTTCACACTGCACTGAGGGTGAAAATTTACTTTCGTTACAATGGGTATTAAGATTCACTGTATCAGAGTTCATTAAAGTAGATGGGAGAATGGGACTCAGTGAATAATGAACAAGTAATTTGTCAGGGAAATTTAGTTTTTCCTTCTGCTTGTAGAAAATCCATAAACAGATCACAGCTGCTCCAGAAGTGTTTGCTAGTCAAACCTATTTTAGAAAGGAATTTTTTTTTTCCAATTCTTAGGAGTTTGGATTGATTGTAATTTGTCTTTGAGGTTATAAGGTATTTTTTAGTCATGTAGCATTAATTATCTGTAGTTTGTCATGTAGGTGCATGATTATCTGTTTCCTTCCTAGTTTGATGTGTTTGTCTGCTTTTCCATAGTAAATATCAGCACATACACATGGAAACGTAAACTTGCTTTTCACCAAAATCTCTTCAACGCCTCTTTAAAGGCCATTTACCATGAATGCTGTTGCCAGAAAAAAAATTAGGTTCCTTGAATTTTTATGAAATATAAACAAAAAATCTGGTGTACAAGTAAATCCACTTGAAATTATACAATAATTTTAAAGTATTTTTACAATATCTCACTTTATTTACTAGGTTGTATGAATGAATATTCAAATTTGAAATAAATTAGATAGACAACTCAAATAGTCATCAACGAGTGACATGCAAGATATGCAACAGATAGCAAACATCTGCATTACAGTTTGCAGTGTTTTGCTACAAAAGGCATATTTTGAATACAGGGACCATGATGACATTTTTCACAACACTTTTTGTGTTTACAGCTCCACTGAAGTTATTTTGCCATTAAGTGAAAGATCAGTAAGTTACCCAGTACAATTGACCATTGTCCTTTGTAACAGCACAGTGCACAGTGTTCTGCAGGCCTCCCCCTTCAAATGATAGGATCCCTCATGCCACATATTTAGCTTTTTTCTAGTAGTAAGTGCCAGTATCTGGTCTGAGATCAGTGGATTAAAAGCTTTACAGAAGTGCTGAGAATTATTATTATCTTAGTTATCACTATTTTTCAAAAGTGTTTCCCAGAAACTCTGGGCCTTTAGATTGCAGGGTCAGACAAGGCTGAGTGCCTGGCACTATAATAACAAGCGAATTCATTCAAATAGACATGGTGGTTGCCTCCTACAAGTTCTGATAGCACACAGGTAAGGGAAGGATGTCAGAAGATGCCTGTGCAAAGGGATCCATCTCTAATCAAAGCCATACAAAAAGTCAAGAAAATTAATTTCTCATTCACAGCTGATAGGGGCAAAGGTCCCTTTACAGTAAAACAGAGACAGTGAATTCCATTAGGAAACACCACACACCTTATTCTTAAAAAGATGTAAAGATCTCTTTGAATGCCTTCTCAGAGCTCATGTTGCCAAGGGTTAAGCCTCAACTCTTTTATGTGACAAACATGCCTGCACACCTGGCAAGTAGCAAGCAGAGCTCTTAGGCAGAGTGGGATTGGGTTACAAGGAGGAGGCAGTGCCAGGAAAGTCTCAGAAGGGATGTCTGAATTATTTTTTAAGAAGAAAAGTCTCAAATGGAAAGTGTAACCCAATGCTCTCTAAATGTGGAAGCATGCTTAAAGAGCAGTGCTATTTGGTTTCTCTCTGCTTTAGAGAAATTTAAATCCTCAGTAAATAAATCCTGCTCTTCAAATACTGAACAAATGAAAATAGCCTGATGAAAATTTAGAGAAGTTCCTGCTGCACTTTGCAAGAGCAGGAAAGATGGGGAAAGAGCCAAACTTACTAAAGGAGAGCTAAAGCTCAGTCACTAGTACCAGAGATGACAAGAAGCTAAATTCTGTCCTTGGGTCAAACTCAGTGGAGCTGGGATGGCCTGGATGTAAGCAGAGAGCAGAGCCTCACCTTCCTGGAGGAAGATCACAGCCACAGGGAATGTGTTTTCCCGTAGCAGCAGCAGTTACTTTCAGAGTAAGACTGTCTCACTTGGAAGCCTACACACGTGACAAGCATAGGCTTAGCAAAAATAGACAAGGGGAGAAAGCCAGGAAAGAAGAAAACTAGTGGAAAATTTTTAAAGCACCTAATGTATGTGGAAAAATTCTTTAATGTTCTTGTGCAGTTGTGATCTCTAGGCACAGGTGTGAGCACAAACACGTTCCCCTGCAGTGGCGACTGTCAGCATCGAGAGGAAGTAAAGCTGCTTTTGCTGATGAAATGCTCTGCTAAACACTGCTGGCTGAGACATATTCTTATAATATTTTTCCTTGAATATAATCAGGTCTGTGGTCAGAGAAGTAGCAGGGATGTGGTAGGGCTCATGCAGAGCTACTCAGGCCTCTTTCAACAAACAGTTTGGTTTAGGGTTTGTTTCGGTTTTTTTTCTGGAAAATGTCAGTCAAGCAAAAGCAATCCCAGTCCAGCAACTCAGCTGTAGCTGTGCTTGTTCACTCTGAGGAGTCATTGGTGCAGACACTGAAACCTGCCTCAGTGACACCAAGGGTGAATGCTCAGACTTGCTGGACTGTCAAATCCATATCTCATTAAATTTAATTAATATTTAATTATTCCTACAATGGTTCCTACTCAGGAATGACAGAGGAATATTCCTTTCAAGTAAGCAGATCCTGGTAGAACACATATGTGGGATGTAAAAGTTCAGATTTGGAGTCTTTGCTTTGACCCGTTCTGGGCAGACTTGACACTACAAAGAGGAAGATCCTAACCATGAAGCTTAATGGCTACTTCATTGTTAGGTCTTTTATCTGATCTTTTAGGCAAAAATAAAAATCTTTTGCACTCCCTTTGTTCTAGGCAGGCACAAGCACATATTTGACAAGTAGGTGCTTCAGCTGCAGGGTAGCTAGGACAAATGCAAAGTCCTATGTTGCAAAATCCATATCTGTATGTCTGGGATAAGCTGAGCCTTGTGTAGAGGGCTCAGAAGATGGTTTCTGTATTATTTGTTTCCCCTTTAAAGCCAAATAGAGGTTTAAATTTTTCGTAGCAAGATCTTTTTCCCCCATCCCATGCACCATTTTACCTCCAATAGCCATTTTCTTCATTATTTTATCTGCCATCCCTGTTTAAGCTGAAAGTAGTTGGGAATTAAAATCAGGAAAGATGTATAAGGCACACACAATAAACTTATTCTGCATCCTCTTAGGGCCCTTAGAGACTATTGAAAGAAGGCCAAAAGAGGTCCCAGAAGAGTATGGAGCCTTAGTGTATTCTTCATGTTTCTCTCACAGATAATTTGGAAGAAATACAGTGTACTTTTGTATGCCCCCAAAGTCAAATTACAACCAGCTGATGGAACTATCTCAGCAGCAACAACGAGTGTCAACTCAGAAAGACGGGGTTTGTTGCCAAATAACACAGATTGTTTATAATGAATATAAACAATTACACTGTTGACCAGATTCCCAGTACACTTCCATCCACAGAATATACAAAATACTGCTTTGGCACTGGTCTCACAAATATTTGCCATATATTGAGCATTTTCAATGAATGAAATTCAGTGGAAATGCAACAGAGGGAAATCCACACTACGCTGTTCCCATTTCCCAGGATTCTTTGTTCCACATATTTATGTTTGTCTTTCATATTATAATCCTACCTAAGCAAGATGCTTCCTCATTCACTATGATCTCTCCCTAATTCCTTGACCCCACATTGATTTTTCTTGCTTCCTCATGTAACAAGTTTAACTTTGAGCACAGACAAGAACACAAGGGGAGACATGGGACCAGATACCATCTCATCCCAGCTAGCTTGGCCATACCAATAAGTCTTGCCAGTTTTCTTCTTACCTCTTTCTCTGTCACATTTTGGTGCAAATCTTCACAATGTGACCTGTCTCCCCAGAGCTGAGACAATATGTAAATTGTGATAGTACAAAAGAAAGACTTTCCATTGTAACATCTACCCAAGTGAACTGAGCCTACACACTCCCAAGTGGTTCTCTGAAAGCAGAAACTCAACAGGTTTCTAGCACACTATAAAATTTAAACCCTCCTGTAGGACAGTATTGAGGGAACAAAAGTATCCATAACAATCAAGGGAAGAATCTTGCAAAAGAAAACTTATTCCAAAGGTCTAGTGATAGAAATACATTATATATGATGTTAACACATGTAATTTGCAAGAAAGATCCATAAATCATCACTTCAGTGGGTCATGAACTTCAAACTGTGCATTCAGCTCAGCAATTTCATTAGAGCAAAATAACCTTATTTCCATACAAAAAGCAGTCACGGTTCTAATTCTAAAAAATTGTTCTTTTGTTTCAAAACCTACTGGTGCTATCATGACAGATACAGGGAAAAAAAAACAGGGAAAGCTGGCCTTTCCAATGCTGTCCACAGAGGAGAAGATGAAGAATGATGAAGACAAGGGTCCACTTGCTGCAATTTTCTTGTTGGAAAGGAATGAAGGAAAAGGAATTAATTTGCTGACAGAAGAGAAGTCACATTATAGACTACTGGAGTCAAAGGCAAATTCCATGTACACCAGTTTGGGGCACAACTGCAGGCACAACTGCTAACAGATTTCAGTACTGTAGTTCCTGAATCAGGATAAGATGGGGACTTCTGTCAGTCAGTATTAGTGCATGAAATGTCAACTTGCCATTATAATTTTCCTTACCCATAAATGCCTTTGACCAAGTTTTATAAATAATAAACAAGCTGATGTTTCCCAGTTGCTCCCTATATAAAGTAATCCTAGAATCACACAGAAAAGCTGAGGTTGGAAGACACCCCTGGACACCCTCTAGTCTAACCCCACTGCTCAGAGCTGAATCAGCCAGAGCAGGTTGCTAAAGGACTGTGTCCAGTTGGGTTTTGAGCAGCTCTAAGAGTGGAGACTCCATATCCTGTCTATTCCAGTGTTTGACCATACTCCGAGTAAAAAAAAGTTTTTCCTTATATTTAAATGGAATTTCTTGTATTTCTATTTGTGCCCATGGCCTCTTTTCCTTGGGCACTGCCAAGAAGAGTTTAGCTCTGTTTTCTTTATGTACCCCCCATTAGGTAACATACACACCAGTAAGATCTCCCCTGAACCTCCTCTTCTCCAGGATGAACAAACCCAGCTGTCTCCTTGTCTGGCAGATGCTCTGAAGCCTTAATCATCTTCTTGCTTCTTCCCTGGACTCAGTCCAGTTTGTCTATGCCTTCCTTGTACTGGGGCACATGCTCCAGATGCCATCTCATCAGTAAAACACTTCTGTTAAATACTGTGACCTTACACTGTATTCACAAATAGTCCCACACATCTCCAAAATATTTTTCTTGTAAGAAACAAGAATTAGTGTAGCACAATTATGCGAAAGTTTTTCTCTTTGGTTTCCTCCAGCAACTCCCACCAGCTTTATCATGAGTGTTAGGAACATATCTGAAGGCTGCATTGTGGATTAAAGATACATCTCTCTTTCTAGAAAGGTGTCTTTCTGATGCTGCCCCATCATCTTGCAGTTAGCCCTCTCCTTGCACATTTCCAGCTGCCACCCTAGTAGGGTTGGGCAATCAGCAACAGGCTGTGAAGTTCTGACCCACATCTCAGCTAAACTCAGTCTTAATATTGAAGTTGTTTCCCATTTTTCCATTTTGTTGAGTATAGACCCAGTTGTACATTTACCAAAGCTGATGACATTGACTTTATCAAAAACAGGACTGGGCCTGTGATGCTGTGTTTAAAGTTTCAGGTGAAGATATAAACTCTCTTGAAAACAATGAACTATCTTACAATATCAAGGGCCAACCAATCAGTCAGGCCAGTTTCTTGGCTTCCCTGTGAAACACTGAAGGACCTTGGGTATGGCAAATATGAAAACTAATGATAAAGTACGATACGTCTGAGTCTGGCCTTGATAATCTGCAGCTACTGCAGCTGTGGGTGCCTTGCACTAACTATATCCTGTTTATAAACAGCCAGCACAAAAATGTAATTTTTCTGATTTGAAGCCATTTGCTGTAGCCAAATATGTATTTCACAATAACAAAAGTGTCTTAGCCAGTTAGAATTAATTTCTCTCCCCCTGCAAATAAACAGTAATCAGCTCGCCCATTGGTAGCAGTTCGTATATGCAGCTCTGTCTCCCTCCTGCTATGAATATGCAGATCTCTCCACTCTCATTAGTTTCTGAAGTGCCTCTTGTTTGCTGTAGCTGGCATTTTTGAGCTGTTTGGGTGACAATAGCACAGTTTATCACCCTCTGCTGAAGACAAAGACAACTTTAAAATGTATAGAAAAGAAAAAAAAAACAACAAAACATACCATGTCACAAATCAAGTCAAGCTGATGTGAATTCTGTGTCTTGGCAATGGATTTTCAGTGCTAAGAAAACATCTCTTGCAGATTAGGCGTCTCTTATCTGTAAGGACTGGATCAGGCAGTAATTTTGTCGCATGCCAATGAGCCTGGTGGCGTGTGTTTGCAGGGTTGGGTCTGAGTAATGCACATTATTTTAAAAAATAAGTTTATTCAGTGTATATGCACAGGCTCTTCCTCTCAACATAATAGTCTGCCTTCACAGCACTGGCTGGTGCTGTGCCTTCAGTGTTGTTCTGGGTTATTTTTTAATGAAAGATAGTTTAGCAGACTGCATTAATTTCCAAAAAATGTATTTGTGTTATTAAGAAAAACCTGAATCAACAGCTCCTTGTAGGCTTGCATGCAGGTTGCATGAGCAGGTTTGTGAAGGGTGTGTACGTGCTGATCTTGCAGATTTGCATCTGAGTGTAACTTCTCTCTCTCTCACCTCTAGTGGTCCCAGAGAAGAGGTTTTGAACCCCCAACATTAGGTAACAAACCATTACTGTGGTTTAAGACAACACGGCTTTACTTCCCCCAGTTACCAGTACAGTGTCAGAAATTCCCCCACATTAAGTCAGCAGAATGGTCTGTCTCCAAGACTTCTCCCTGTTTTTCCTCTAGGCTGTCATGGATTTAAAACTACATTAAGTTTAAATAGTTTAAGCAGGTGGCTAAGCTGGCTGCCTAATTTTGCTTGGAGAGTACAGGGAAGAGGGACATGATCCGTTCTGCCAGCAGAGTTATAGGGCAGCAATGTCTGGCAGAGAGGCAGTGACAAGCAGCTGGGTCTGGTAATGAGCATCAGCACACAGGAAGGGATGTGTATGCTCAGCCTGAGCACCTGGTCCTGCACCAGCCCTGCTGCTGGCAGACTCCTCTGCCCGAGCAGAACCCCAGCAGCTGCCTGGGACAGGTTTGGAAGTCTTCTGGTGTATCTCATCACAGGGCTGGAAACTCCAGTCTCAGGAGAACTGCTCAGATCACTAATACAACTATGTAAATGGGCTGTAAATACATGTTTGAGGCTTACCTGTCTGCAGATGGAAGGGAACATGTCCAGGGAATTTAACTAAGCCACAGGACTTTGCACTGAAGCAGCTACTGAACCCTCACAGGGTCTGTTCCATCCACTCATTGGCAGGACACAGTCTCTGACAAGTAGGTGGTAACAAACAGCTTAAGGAAATTGCTGCCTCTGCTTTGTTAAGTCTGAGCCCTGAATCCATCTTTCAATCAAGCTTTTAATAGGAAAATGTAATCCAGAAAAATGATGTTTCTGAATGGGACCCAATAAGGAATAGATGGAAACTTAGGAATGTTTTAGAGTGAAATCAAAACAAAAAAATCCAAGTGCTGTAAAAAAGTCACACAGTGCTGCAAGCAATCATAATTGCACCAGTCAATTACAAAACTGTAAATTGAAGTTTGAAACTGTCTAGTTTACTTGCAAGGTTGAGTCTAGCTTGAACAATGAATATTAACAATAAACAAAAGAAAAACCATGAGAAGACATGGATTCAGTGTTTACATTTGCATCCCTTTCACTGGGCTATGACAAGAGAGAGATTAGAAAAAAACCCAACAAATTGTAAAATGCAATCTTATCTTGCTATTCCCCTTTCAGGATTGATAAGTAATAAAAGCAATTAGCCAGAAATGTTTTTAAAACTTGTCAAATACATTATTTGACAAATATATTCTTAAATCCTGCATCTAATCAGAAACTGTGTGAGCTCTGAAAACTACCTCATAATTTTAAAAGAACTTGAAAATTTCAATTCATCCATTGATGAATCATTTGCCTGCATTTGCAATAAAATGGCACCAGAAAAGACAGAAGCATTTTTATCCTTCACATCATGCAAAGTGCATTTCAGGACACTTATACTTTGCTGAATTTGAGCCAAGGCAAAAAAGGCACATGTGTGTGTGTTTTGTGACATTGGATAAACACACACAGGTTTGGGGCAATTCTCTACATCTGTGCAAGCTCCTGCTCTGATTTCTCTGCAAGGATTCTCCTCTGCATAGGGAGCTGTGGAGGCCCATAGGCACAGGGAAAGCTGAGCCTCTAGAGTCATCTCCAGCCAAGCTGCAGCTTTTAAAATGGGGGAAAACTCACTTAGTCCTTTAAGCAGACAGAAATAGAAATTATATTAGGTCAATATTTATATTCTTATAAACAGCAGCTTTAAGCAGCCAGGTAGCTCCATGCAAATGGCTCATACAAAGAACCTGTGTCACCTCCAGTAACCCAAATGCATCTCCTTTAGAAGAGAGCCCTTCCTCCACCCACCTACCTGGCACTCCTTGAGGTTTAGAAACTCATTCACCTCCCTCCCTCTTGCTATAGGCCTTGACAACAGCTGAATTTTATGTAATTGGGAAGAACTTTAAAATCCATTATTTAACTGTGTAATTGCAAGAGTGCTTGTCCTGCAGTCAACTGACAGGCTTTCAGACCTAGTGGATACTTCATCTGACAACTGGTTTTTGCCTCATATACTGCTCATGACCATGCATTACCACTTAATTAGGCTGAAATTAAATAAATGGACCCAATCCAATTGTCCAAGGTTATGGACTCATGTCTGTGTGCTGGACTGTAGTAACTGACTGCTTTGCACTGCCAGAGAATGTAAATTCTGTGCTTGGTTTGGTACCTATACAGCGTGTACAACCCTAAACTCCTGTGTGCTCCTCAGGGAATCTCTAAGCTATGGCCAAACCCCATTTCACCAGGTACTTCTCCAAAAGAAAAGCTGAATTCTCAGTTCCTTGCAGTCCAAAATACAGTCATTCACAATACATCTCTGATTCATGGCCAGTCCATGGTGCTTCTATGATCCATTCTCAGTAACTGATTAAACCTCTGTGCTTTTTTTTTTGCCATGTACTCAGTGATATTTGCAGCTGAGCTGGCTGGAAGTATGATGTTTTGGTGAGGAAGAAACAGTTCACAGAGATGCACTGGTTTTCTCAAAAATTTCTGCTGGAAAAAGCTTGGATCTAGAAAGAAGGAAAGAGAGGAGGAAACAAGAAAAATAAATTCTTTCTTCAAAATTAAATATCCAAAATAATTGCTTTTGGTGCAGAGCTGAGTGGGAATCCACTACTAAGCCTCAGAAGTTGCTGCAAAATTAATTTTCTGCTGGATCATTTTCTCCATTTCACAAACAGAATGTCAGATCTTAGCTGAAAAAGGAAGGCAGGTCGTCCCATCTTGAAGCCAAGGTACATTCTTCCTTGCTCTCTCCTGAGCATTGTTCTGGCTCATCTCTATTAATTCACAAGAAGCCATACCGAATATTAATAGGCAACTTGGCCTTGGAATTTATTTTGCAAGAGATTTTGTTATTGCCTCATAAACATAGAGCTCCGTTAAATTGTCATCAAAATACATCACCATAAAATTACTGAAGCAATAGAAGAAAAAAACCTACAGCACTGCTACACCAAATTCTCCTTCAAGTATTACGCTGCTTTTCTGTGAAATTCAGTCTGCCTGCAGCAATCTAACAGCTTTGCCATATTCTTTCACTGTTATGGGTAGTCCAAAAGAACAATCACACTTTCAGCAAGAGATGATTTAATTTCCATGGGACTGTGAGCTGCAATCTAGTAGGGCCATCTTAACTCTTCTTATACACAGCCAGCACTAACTGCTGATCTTCACTACTTTGCACCTTAGATAGATATTAGATAGTTAAAGTAGCTGTAATTGATATCTGGGTGAAGCAGAGCTCTGGATTTGGAAGCACTTTCCATGGGTGTAAATGACAAGCCCAAGGCAGCAGCAAAGCCAGGCCAGGAGATATGGGTTGTCCCTTTGAGGGAGAAGAGGAAATGAGACACTGATTATTTCAAACTGTACTGGACAGATGTTACAGGCTACATGGAACTTTGCAGGAGAGGAAAATACTGGTTTTTCTGAGCCACAGGGTCTTAGTTCCCATGTATGTGCAACATGGAATGCAAGCAGGGAGCCCTGTGCACACCATGGGTGGAAGCATTTCCATGAGGCTTCCTGCACCTCATTTTGTGAAGGGTTTTGGGAGCCTCCCAGATGTGCAGACACAGATGATGTTATGATATGAGCACTGCCATTTTCGGTAAATACAATGTTGGAAAATGGCAGTTCCAAATTAAATGGCAATAAAACTTTTGTTGTTGCAGTTTTATGCAGGTTTTAAGGCAGAATCTGTGATGAACTGCCATGTGTGTGCATGCACCAAAATAAAGAGGGTAGCATGGCATATAAATAAAGTTAGCATTACACTGGTATCTTTTTCAAATGATGACTCACTAACAGAGTTTTACAGAAATTTGATTACAATTTTATTGCATGGAGGACTCTTTTGCATCTGTTTCACAGATATCCACCTTTTAAATTTTATTTAATTTGTATTGATTTTTCCTGTACTTTCATAAGCAGGCATCACATATCTGAGCACACACAAAAATGATTACTTAAGTGATGATTTAAAAATAATGGATGTACATTAGCACATGAATGATTAGTTCCTTTTTGTGAGTACAAGCATCCAAGCTGTGCCTGAGTAAAATATTGATGGTACAAAGGAAATGAGCTGTTTCTTAATTTAGTTTTGTTCTGGTAATGTGTAACTAATGTTGTTTCCTTCTAGCAGTATGCATTTAGTGACCCTTTTAAATTTTAATACCTAGTGATAGCTAAACTAATAGCTTCATGGGACATATAAGAGGGGATTTTGAAAAGATGCAGATACAGTTTACATGCATTAATTTGAGATTCTTTGTAATGCATTTAATACAAATAGGTAATATAGAAGAACCTAGATAAGGTCTCCACACACAGGCTTGCATTTCACTAGGAAACTGAAGCTTTTTTTTGCACAAGACACATTAAAAGGTGGAGATTTCATTGTCATATTAGTCCCACGAGACTGTGGCTCATGAGTCCCAGTTCAAGGCCTGATGTTTTTGTGACGCACTTGAGAGTGTGGGGATTTGTGAGACTGGTACAAAATGGGAGCAGGACTGCTCTTACCACCTGGTACTCAGACATATGCTTACACTAAATGCAGGAGGCCTTAAGCACTGAGATTAACCTTGTGCTGGACTTCTACAGCCCAAGTCAGAGATACCTACACTGTGGTTTCTCACTGTTGCCATAGTTGTTGAGGCATTTCCAGAAATTTTTGCCATAAATACAGAGAGTATCCTGAAGTACTTTCCCACGTATTTGCTGGGAAATGCCACAGTGGGGAGAAAGGCAGTGAAAGATAAGCACTTCTCACATGGTCCTGCTCACACCTTCACTGCAGAGCATGGTAGGCCAGGCTTACCCATCCAAAATTTAAACCTGGTTCCCAGTTGAGAAGGGCTCAGAGTCAAATAGAAATGTTTTTAATACTCTGTAGATGTGGCTGGACAGCAGTGCATGTAAGGACACAGTTATGGTAAAGCACAGCTCCAGGCTTTGATGTTCTCAGATGGGAATACAACCTTGTTACTCAAGGTTGATATACAGACTGAATCACTGGCACTGCTGCCCACTGCCCATCTGTTAGAATGGCACTTTGCCCACCGATGTGGTGACATGCCAGGTTTCATTTGAAGTAGGTGCCTTCTAACAATGGGTTTAGAAAGCAGCCTGTTGAAGACAGCAACTGACACTTCTTTCTTCAATAGGCTATTTTTGGAGTGGGAACACTTGCTGGCAGCAAGTGGAAAGGGCCTAAATCAGCTTCTGTTCGTCAGCTGCAAAAAAAAAATCTCATTTGCTACACTAACAGAAGGTTTGGGCTATGAAGTAAAGCAATTGCTACCATTTGCACTTGCTGGCCTCACATGGGTATGTTTATTATGGCTACTTAGTCCCACTTTACCGAACTGTATGGCAATTTGTAAGTGAGAAAGGAAAACGAGGAACAGGAGCAGTGTATTCCTTTGAGACAAGAAAGGGTGCTTTTTTTGTTTAATTTTAAACCATGATCCTTTGATATTTTCCACTGCTGCAATGGATATTATATGGTAATCCTGCCAGGACATTTTATATGCAAGGAAGAGTTTGAGGGTTGGCTCCCCCGGATGACATTTGAAAAATATAGTTCACTTTTTTTTTTCCCTTTGGCAACTGAGAGAAAAGCGGGATCTTAGTGAAGTCCCAAGGAAAACCAACAGGCTTTCTGTCATCAGGTCGTTTTCAAAGGGTTTTGAAGATCCCAGAGAAAACATAGACTTTGGCTCTGTCAAAAGTCCACGGAGGGGTGCAGATCAGAGAGCGAGTTAACGCATGCAGTTCTCCCTAGTGACATTCTGGATACAGGATGCTTGAAATGTGGGCAGGGTGTAAAACCACACAGCTTTAAGAGCAGCCCAGATGGCCAGAAACCCCAGGAACATATGCACATGTGCTATCCTGATCCTTCTAGGAAGGATTTTGAATCTAAATTGTCAGCCTGACATCAGTGCCACGACATTTCTGATGGGCAGGAGTGACACATGATCCAACTTGCAGACAGCTACTCACTTGGGTCTGTAGTAAGGAGTAATATGGCCTGGCATCCCACTTCTGACATGTCCCAAGCTCACCTGAGCTTGAGTCCTGGCGATGCGATGTCATGCAAGTCTGAGCTTGACCATGGCTATGACCTGCTCTCAGAAGCACCAGGCACCTGGCTGAGCATTGGGCAGTCAGCTTTCTCCCCCCTCTGCCTCTACTGTCTTCTCATGACTATACTCCCTTATTGATCCCTTTGCAGGACAAAGTGTCCAGTGTCCTAACTGGTAGGGCTCTCTGAGCCTGGGGCAGTGCAGGGGGACTTGCCAGATGGCAGGGTGCTATCTGTGCTTCATGCAGCTGGGTCCCCCAGACCACATATGGAAGGTGTTCCTGTATGGTCTGGGTACTGGAGGAGGTGGAGACCTTTCCATCCCTCTCTGTTCTAGTGTTGAGCTCTTGGCCTGATGCACATATATGGCTAATGACAACAGGGAGAGAAATTACCAACTTGACATTCCCTGCCAGCATGTAAAGTACGTGTGAACAAAATAAACAATCACTGAGATTCTTCTGAGCATGAGAAGTTATTCAGGCAGGATCTGAAGTACTCAGACAACTCTGAAACAACTTTTGATAGGAAATCTGAAAATAACCTGTAGCTATCTTTGGCTACTGGATAGTAAAGACTTTATTATAACTTTATTTATTTGCTATAATATGGCTGCTAAAATCCTGGCACCTTGATACACAACTAATTTTTAAAAGTACAATCTATAAAAGGAGCTGGAAAACTTGGGCTGAAGCTACAAATGTTGTTTATTCCATTGCTTCCCAGATAGAGAACCACGCTTTGTGTCCTCATCTTATCCACAAAGACACAGAAAAGGGGAGACCTGCAGCTAACAGCCACAGCAGCTACGACTGCATAACTCCAAGCAGCAGAGGTAAGAGAGCCCCACAGCAGTCTCTGTGCTTAGCCAAGAATGGAGATGTTGGGGTTTTTTGAGCCATGTCAGATGATAGCATTAGCATTCCTACCTGAGCCTGTTTTTCCAAGTCAAGTACCATCCAGAGGATTTAGTAATAACTTGATCACTGTGTGCTTTTTTTGTTGCATATTTTTGCTCCGTTAATTCTTCCAGTGTGTGCTGCAAATAGGAGATTTTATGGGATAGAATAGGTGCCACTGCTAATTTATATTACATTGGATCTGAAGTGCTTTCTACACTTTTGACCCCACACACACTCCTCTTCTAGACCAAGCCTCCTCCCTGACAGCTCCTTTGCATGACTGTTTCCTGCATGACTTGTCACAGACAATGGTATTTCCCCAGACTCCATGGAGCTTTGCATCACTCAAGATTAGTGGGCTGACATGCACAATCATACAGGCAGCTGGCAGGCTGTGATCAGTGAAACAACGTGGGATGAAATGGGCCACCTATCTCATTGTCACCTACTGTCACCTCAAAGGTGAAAATATATCATCTTGCACCCACCAAAGAAAAGTAGTAAGATGTGATATGAGAGTGGCTCTCAGACGCGGTGCACCATTTCAAATGTCAATGAGGGGGAAGGAGTAGCAGTAAGTCCATAATTTTCAAAGCCACATGCACTCGCACCTCTTTTTTTTGATAATGTGGTATATAGAGAATAATAATTGTTTTGTAAGTGGACATTTTTCTTCTGTGCTAACATACAAAGCAGAGAACAGAGAAAAGCAAACCTTTCATGGAGGGCTCTGTAGAAAGGATTTTTCAGCCCACAGCTAGCACACAAGAAAGAACTCCAAAGCTGGAATCCATTTTTTCAAATAAACTCTAATACTAGGTAAGGCCATAAGTGTTGAAAAAATAATTAAAGGTATCTACCTATGCCTGAAGAACAAAATATCCTGGGCTAAAGTCCGATACTGAGATGTTAAGGAGCATACACTAAAGAGAAACTCAAGCTGACATTCCAAAGGCAGCAACTCCTGTCATTACTGATTGTGTGTGGGCTATGAACTTTCTGTATGCATCACAGAGGTAAAAGTAAATAGTATGATCATCTTTCTTCAAACCTATGTTGAGAGTCTACCATCTTGCTGGATAGGAATGCTCTGGAGAAATATGGTAAGGCCTTATTTCAGAGTTCAAGCAGATACAAATTTACAAGCAGTTTGTTTACCTTTCTATTCTTAGTGACTACTGGTATTAACTATTAACTATTTTCTAAGCACCCTCCCTACGTCAACTGCGAATAATGCCTGTCTGATCCTTTGCAACTGTTTTACTGTCACCCAAATGGGGCAGGTTTTTGGCTTCTGAGTCAGTGTTAGGCTGGACAGCTGCTTAGCTGTGACAGCCCAAGGAGCTACCTCAGGCTTGCTCAAGCGAGATTCAGACTGTACTAAATTACATTCTTAGAGTCATATTTAAGGCCTTAATCCATGGAGTTATATTTGGTGGGACAGTGAAGGAGCAAGGTTTGTGTGTGTCTGTGGGTGTGTCTGTGTGAGTCTGTACATGCACACATGCCTAAATGCATGTTTTCTGTAGCACTAAAAGCTCCACGACTATAAAATGTCATCAGCAGCTACCTGTGGACTCACCTTTGTGAAGTATGTGACTGTTAGTATACAAAACCAAGCTGATTCAGACTGAATTTTATGGCCTTTGGAATGAGTAATGTAGTACTAATATAGATAAACTAATCTGCTGGTATTTATAACCAGTGAGCAATTGCCTCACCCCTTAACTGCAAGTTTTGGGATGTAACAGTTACAGTAGGTAGTAGCTTTACTGTAGCTCTGAGCTTTCTGGAAACCCATATGATGTGGCTAAATTTCTAAGGGAATGTTTTATTTACCTTAAAGAAGACATCAGTCTTGTCTTTGGTCATTCTTACTGACAGGGAGTATTTTTTCAAAAAACACTTAAAGTCTGAGTCCAGTGAAGTAAATAAAAAGATAGAATTATCATCTGTTCCCATCCTATTACCTTGTAATTACACATAAATAATAGTGAAATAACAGAATGTTTTCAGGCCTGTTTCTGTTCTGAAGGTCACCAGGTCTCCATAGAACAAGGGGAACTCATCACACAGAATCAATTGCAGGATTAGGTAATCTCCTAAAATGCGACTGAAAAGTGATTTTGTGCAATAGAAGTTGCTATATATAATATAAATAGATAACATTAAGTGTCTTGTCATCTTGTGATTATAGGCCACGAACACAGATTTGTTACCAATAGGTCTTTTCATCTATGCCTGAAAAAGGCAGCACATCTTATCACTAGTGAAAAAAAGTGTAGGTAAACACTGCAAATGGTGAATCTGTGCTGACTGAGCAGCAGTATGACAAATAGAATTTTGGAAATTAAAACTGTAGGCTGTGAGGAAGGTCACCTAATAATCTTGGAACTATGCCATTAAATCTAATTGCAGTATTTTGTTGATATTACCTTGGATGTTTGATACGAATTCCCCATCAAAGGATAGGTGATGTAATATACCTAACTGAAAACCTAATCATTGTACAGAAAATGGAGTTTTATTGCATTCGATGATTCCTGTAGACTGGCAGTAGCACCACCTACCACCCGATGCCTGGTCATAGAGGGCACCACGACAATGCCTGCAGCTTGGTTTTCTGTTCCCAGCTCTCTGCCCTGGACAGCTGTCCCTCTCTGGGATTTTTTTTGCAAGATTATTATTTTGCAAGAACCAGGAATGAATCACATTTTACTGTTGCAATGATCTTTGCAGGAAGGTGCTGTGGCAAGAATTGTTGGCCTCAAAGACTCGGTTTTTCAAAGTTAAGTCTGATGCAGAGCTTGCAGGCAGGAAGGACCAGTTTTACAAGACTGTGCCCAGTTAAGTTTACTGCTTGAATCCCTTTTATCAGCTTTGACATATAGTCATACAGATTTCACCTTAAGCACATTTAAAGTAGTAAAACACTCAGGATAACACATTACAAACATTGTGTCTTTTCAAGCTTTGGTGGTGCAGGGTTCTCTCTGCCAGCCCCACAGCCTCAGCAGAGGAGGATTTTCTGGCCTTCCACTGCCTCAGGTTCATCTGCACAGGAACCCCAGTGATCCCTGCTGGCTGACCCGTGCATATTACTGCCCAAGGATAACAAATATTACTTGTTTTCCAATTATTTGCATTAATTACTGGCACATGTCCTCTACCTCCCCAGAGGTAGATGGGGGAATTGGAGAGCCAGCATACTGAATTTCAGTTGGACTTCTGCTCAAGTAAGAACTGAAAGCAGCTATGAGATTTATCACTTAAATATTCAATATAGAGATAGTGTTCTGTGTGCTTCTCAAGGTAAACTGATGTAAAATGATCATGGGTGGGCATGAAATAGCTATGTGGACCCATTTCTTACACCAGCTGGAAAGATAAATTACAAGAGTAGAAGCATATGCAGATGCTGACCCTATACAGAGCCAGGATAAAGTTGCAAAGTTTGGATGCACAGCCCATCAGTGTTAGCAGAAAATCACTGCACCTTCAGGTGGCAGGCATACAACCTGGGATTTCTGCACATTCCTCTAAGTGAGGAGGCAGATTAGAAAGATATAAAAAAAGAGAGAACAGTGATGTTAAATTGAAGTTTTGTCAGTCAGAAATACTTTAAAAACAACTCTCAACACAGTATCCAAGAAGATGCTAGAAGAAAGTATTTGAACTGGTTTGTGTCTTCCTGTGTTTTACAAAATGCTAATCTCTTTAAAGCACCTCCTCTAATTTTCTGACAACTGACATGTGTGAAAAGGGTGATTTCAAATCATTTGGAAAATATGAGGAAATTATTTCCTTTAAGCATTATAAATACATGCTACCTGAATTGGATTTTATTACAGGGATAAAATTCTGTCTTTTCTTAAACTTGCCACACTGCATACAGTACTTGACTTATAACTAATTATTTGCCTTATCAACACAGCATAGCCTCATTTTGTTGGCAATTTGCTATTTGTAGCCTAGTGGCATAAATCATGAGTGACCGTGTTCTGAAATGTCTCACTTCTAACTTGTGTTGATACTGTGTCAAACTCAGGACTCAGAGAAGGAAAATGGTTAACTCACTTTTATTGCTTTCCCAGCCAAACACTGGGATTTTCAGCAATATTTCCCGAGGCAACAAGGTTTAGGGCGATTGAGCAGGGATAGGATCTAAATGCACTCCAGGCAGATGAAAGACCCATCTTCTTGGGATCTAAACGATGGGGAATGGGGGTGAATAAGTGGCTACAGATTGGGCAATAACTACAGTAAGGGCTCAAGGAGACTGGATACTAAAGCCAGGACCAGTAGCTTCCATCTAACAGAGATGAGCATTAGAAGCCACCATATTCTGCATTGTGCAGGCTAAGAGTGGAATACTGTAATGAGCAATCAGTTTCAGCTTATGTGGCTTTAACTCTGTTCTGGTGATGAGCTGTGAAGCATTAGAGCTTGAGCTTCCTATTTTCTACATTTATGTTCTTAAAAATCCAAAGGAGAGAATTCTTCACCAATCGATAGAGATGAAAAGCCTGTTTCTCTCAGAAATTTTTCTACATTTATTCACATACTACACATGCCTGCCCTGCCCTGTGCAATGGCTCCCCAGATATTGAGAAGACACAAAGCCATATAAAACTGCAGCTGTATGAAAATAACTTTTCTAGGTTGTTAATAGAAAGTAAAATGATCAGTCAGACTAATATTTACTCCTGCTATGGGACCATTACTCACTGAATAGCACCTTAAATTGTCCAGCTAATTTTATGCACCAATAATAATAATTTCTATTCTCTCTTGTTATCAAACAATTACAATCAAAATAAGTCATAACATCCACACTTTGCAACCTAGATTTAAGGAGAGTAAATAAAAAAAACTGTACAGGTCTACTTCATCAGAAATTAGATATCTAGTCCATATTAAATTCCCTACCAGTTCCTTTATGCCATGCAGTAGGCAGATGTCTGTAAACACTGGAGAAATGTGGCAAGTTTTGGAGGAAAAGAAAATAAAACAGGAGAAAAATCATTAGCTAGAATATAATGACTCTTAAGCTGTAACATCATCACATCCTGCCACTAGTGCCATTTGACCACTCTACTGTAGCTGACGTTGGCTGGTTTATTTGAAATGACAGGGCTTACATGAACACTTCCTCAAAATGTGCCAGAAGCCATCGTGTCCGTGCGTCTGTGTGCTGAGTCACGGATTCAGCTCGGGCTCAGGCAGAGGGAAACCATCAATACCATTTTCCTCAGCACTTGGTATTTCCCAGGGATGTGCCATTTGAGCAAACTTTCCTGGGCAGCCATGCTCTGAAGGTGGTTTCCCAAACCTGCAAACTGCCTGCACTTTCTTACCAAATCACCGTGTGATTAGTGTTTTTAATGAATGCTTCTGCTTGCTGAAATCAGTTCAGCTTCGGTTATAAACCCACTGGAGGCACTGAAGCAGAATTAAATGTCTGGTTTTAGTTTAGTGTTATCCATATTTTAATGAAGCAAAAACTCAATTTGTTTTTCTAACAGATGGTGGTTCTTTTATCTGTATGTAAATTTTGAGCATTTTGCTTACATTTCCAAATTTGTCAACAAGCCTTGCTTAAGTCTGTAAAACACTTAGAAGGTAAAAAGCACTTTAGACAATAGGAATAATCCATAAGCTATACCTGTGAGATAGGGTGAGTAAGTGCTCTCATTACCATCTCCTACACAGGGACAGTCTCACCGGAGCCAAAGCTGGTCCTCAGGCATTCCTGGCTCCTGGGCAGACACTCTGTCCATTTTATTGTGCCTCTGTACTTTTAGATTCTGCTGATGTGCTTCTTTTACAAATCAATCATTCTAGAGGTAATTAACATTTAAAAGCCAGGTTTCTTTTAATTCCATTAGTATATTTGTGACAAGAAATGTGTTGGCAGAATCCAAAGGTTAAGAGTTACAATGAAGAACAAGTTTTAGGATAAATGAAAGTTAAGGCCTAGAATAGCCTGACAATACCCCATTAATCTGCCCACTATTGACACAATAGTGGTCCCTCGTGTCAATGGGGATTTAAGAAGCTTTGCAAGCACATGTTACTGATAGTTTATCATATCAATAGGAGCCTGCATATAATTCTGTTTAAAAACCTGTGGCTGTGTAATTCCCTGACTGAACACATATTGTAAGTGCACCTACTTTAAATCCTTACATAAAGTGGTTTCTAGCCACGCAGCAAATTTCAAAACTATAATAAACTAGCATATTTGAGTGTAGACAGAAGACACTAGTCTTGGCTATACCAAAATTCTCCAAAATGCTCTGCTTCCAACTGAAACCCCTTGCCCTGCAGGAGTGCAGTCCGATTCTGAACATTGTTTCATCTGCCTCATTGAAGCAGAAGGAGATGTAAACCCGACTAATCGCTGATCCCGATCTAAGGAAGCCTTGAGTCAGCTTGTGGCTGGCATGTACAGTGGGGAGGAAAGGTCCCTTCCCACCAGCAGCCCCTCCAGCAGAGGGAAGCGTGCAGCCCCAGCCCGAGCAGACGCCTGGCTCCCCATGGCCCTGCGGCAGGGACAACCGAGCAGCTCTGCCGAGTGACTTCTACATGCCCGTCACAAAAAGAATGCAGTGAAGGAAAATGTGGGTGGCTCTTCCGTGGCTGCGTTTTCCTGGGGGGCACCACCATCAGGCATTTAAAAATCCCAAGTCGGAAGTCCCACATTAGTGATGCCCTGGTGCCCTCGCTTGCACCCAGGTACCCACAGCCTCTGTAAACCCACAGCCAGCCGGTCTGTTCCCAGTGAAAAGGCCACAGAGCTGTTCTGTGAATCGAATTCTTCTCTTTCAGGCACTCCAAGCTTTCCTGTCCTCAGGTTGCACTTTGATTCCTAACTAAGCGAGTGGTCTCTCACAGCGTTTCCACGCACTGTGCAAATGTTGACGGTTTTCAGACTGGGGCTGTTCCTGAGAAAGAGAAAATCGTGCCCTTCCACCTTGAACCAGGCAGCAGCTCCTGGGGTGCAACGTAGCTGTGCTGTGTTTGCTGCGAGGAAGCCCATAACGATCTCGCCTTTAGCCTGTCACCACCAGGAAACATCAGAGGGAGACAGCCAAGGGACTGAGTTGCCAGAAACGTCCTATTCCCATGGCTGAGAGATTTTCTTGGCACCGTCTCTAAAGGGAATTTACTGTGGGCCAAATCCTGGCGCCCTTGCTGAGATGAATCAGTTCTCAAGAGACAACGCTCCCACTGCGAGTGTTGTGTGTGTAAAAACCGACAGGATCAGCCCCAAAATCCTGCTTGGGAGAAACAAACGCTTGTCTCCTAGAGGGGCAGAAGAGCCGAGGGGAGCGACCTGCCCAAGGACTGTGCAGCAGCTGCGGGGCAGGGACTTCCGAACTGCACGTGAATGGCAGAGGCTTCCCAACACAACTATCTCCTTCTGATTTCCCCTAGAACAAGCACAGATGATACAGTTTGGCAAGTAATCTTTTTGTTTGGTTGGTTTTGGTATTGGTTTGTGGGGTTTTTTTCGCTTGCAGGGGCATACAGAATATTTCATGGTACTTTAAGCCTTAGTTAATTTATTTTTCATGTGAAGAAAAATGAATTTGTGACAGCTATTTCCTGGTTTCCATTTCTGGGATTAAATCCTTTGTTTCTGGACTGAGGGGATTTTGGACAGGCTCTTAAAAAGATGTCATTTCAAGGACACATCCCCCCTATTTGAAGTGCACCTCTGCAAAACCGAGTCTCCCTAGCCTGCAGAATCGCACCGCTCGCCATGACTTTTTCTAAGTAGTCGTGAAAACTGTTGTTGTGTGAAGACGCGAAGGCGGCGGCGGCCACGAACAAAAACCCTCTCCTTGCTGGCTGCGCCCCAGGCGTTCACCTCGGCGGGGCGGGGCGGGGGGCCGGGTTGCCGAGCTGCTTTGGGAGGGCTAAAACTCCCGGCCAAGTTTCGCGGAGCGCCGCGCTGCCAGCGCGGGGGGCGGAGGGCCCGGGCGGTGCCGCCCCC
>NW_009952711.1:7783203-7792574 GCF_000747805.2 Chaetura pelagica
GGCGGTGAGGGCGCCCAGCGAGGCGTGATTGACGGGCTCCCCGGCAGCAGCCGGGCGCTGGGAGGCAGAGGGAGCTGTGCTTCCAGCTCCCCATCAATTATGGATGGAAACAAATAGGAGAGGCAGTGCTGAAGGATCCCGGAGCCGGGGCGGGGGAAGCCGCGCTCCGCGTCCTGCTGGAAACCGCGCTCAGGTGCGGGGAAAGTTTCTGCTCTTCGTGGGGGGGAGGGACGCGTTTCGGCAGTGCAGAAACCCATAGATCGGAGCCATTAGGAAGGGTTTAAAGCCTTCTTTATTGTTTATAAGCGCTGGATGGAAATGAAAGGTCACGGAGGTGTTTCTAGGTGGATATTAATGCTTGTGTTTTGAAGGGTTGTGGAGTTGTTGTGTTGGATTCTGTGTGGTTGTCGTTGTGTTGCTGAGTTGTGCCTGCCGAGTTGAAAATGCGGTGAAGTATTCTTCAGGCTGGTGTGTTGAACAACATTGCCGTTCCGGTGGGTATCCCACTTGTTAGCATGAACACGGCGAGGCTCCAAGGAGTGGGTTTCTGCCGGTCTTTGAGTTGTTTCTTTCTTCTGGTCCGGATTATGTCTGTATCACAGGCGTTAGCCTGTGTGCAATTTGAGCAAAATTCGGCCCTCAGTGTGTTAAAGTCGTTTGTGTTTATGTGTGGCTTAGAATACATTTTTTTTTTTTAGCATAGCAGCAGCGATGATGGTTCATAATGCTCGCATATGTGGCACTTGCTGTACAGATGGTATTGTAGCTTATCCATGTACACACACAGGCTTCACACATAATGTGCAGGAATTACAGCAAACTTCCTGCAAAATACTGTTCAGTGCTCTGTAAATGTGTGGGGATTTTTTCCCCTGATTATTTCCTTGAGGGAAAAACACACATCTTTATTGGGATGCCTTTGTGTTCCGAGTTGTTAGTCTTTCCTTAATAACGCTTATTAATGCGTTTAAATGTTATTTGAAGGAACAGCTTCCTACTGTCTTAGAGGCTTTTACTGCTGGTCTATTGCTCTCACATACAAATAGTTTCACTGAGAATTTTCTGAGGTTCTGTCCTTTTCCCAGTTCCAACAGGAAGCTCATTGTAAAGCTTTGCAATCACTTTTGTGGCAAAAGAGAATAGACGTTTTTCCTGCTTCATTCACATTATAAAATTCTATGCCTCTCTAAAGTCTACTTAAGTTACTGTTCAGTAGATGAAGCTGTATGTAATCATGTTTAATGTAGTAAGTGACAGGCATATTTTGTTATGTTGGCAGATACTGTATAAACATTTACTCTGGCTTAGATAAATACAAATTGCCAGTTGAGTGCTCTGATTTCTTTTCTATATAATCATGAACTTTAACACTTTTTATATTAACTAATATAAAGCTCAGTTGTTTTAACAATATGAAGTAAAAGTTAGTAGTAAGAACTTATAAGTGGTCTGCCTTATTAGCTGATATTTGTTTTCAGAAGGTCAGTTTTTAATGCAGAGGCTCTAAATTGGTTTAACTGGCTTCTCACTTTCATCTGCACCTTTAGCTACAGTGAACAGGTACCTTCCTCCCTCATATCCTACAGTCTGCCACTACCTGTTCTCATTTATGGTGGAGGTGCAACAAAGATAACATCATTTTCTAAACGTGTTTTGTGTGATGCAGGAGTGTGTGCCAGGAATACAGTGATGGCCCTGTCAAAGCCCTACAAACCAGTTGTATGTCTGCAGGTTTTTTCCCCCCTGGTCTCTTGCACCCTTGCAGCTGGACCATCTGAGCATTTCTACCTCTTTTGTATGGCTCATCTGAGTCGACTATTAGAGCAGATATTTTAGCCCTTGGAGCCACCATAACTTTGATGTAGACTTATGAAGAGCACGCATTTAGATAGAATGCTTAATTTTATTGTGCAATTAATTCTGACTGAATTGGTCTTCAATGTGATCAGTCCTGTCACATGAGATATGTGAAGGTAAAGAAAAGTCATAGAAGCTCACTTCAAAGCATATATTAGGCATTTGTAATAACGTATCTTCTGGCTTTGCTATTGTTGGTCACATGCAGATTGCAGCTCTTGATTTTTATGAGGTTTAATTATTTTGAAAACATTGCTATTAGCACAGGATTCAGCAACCCTTGAAGTCAGATGAAGCCCAGGGGGCTGGACAGAACCTCTGTTGAAATCTTTTGGTTATGCTTACTTCTGGGAAAAAAAAAAAATAATTAAAAAATATATATAATTGAAATCTGAAGTCAAGTGGAGATTACATGTGAATATGGTCAGTTTTCATCAAGTGCCATGCAAGTGATATGACATGTAGTGCAAGTGATATGACAGACACTTTTTCTGTTCTACTCTTTCTAAGACAAAGGGAACGTTTCCATCAACAGCTTTTGTGCTCACATAAGCTTACGTTGAGCTGAGTTATGTTGCAGTCTCTGATGTTTTTCAAGGAATACATTATGTGTTTGCTTTCCTTACTGAACAGAGGAGGTGGTGGTTGATTACATTCTGATGTTAAATATACTTATCATCCCAGTTTGAAAAAATGTCTTTCCATTGGATAAAGTAATAATTTGTGCCACAACTAATTAAGAAAAGATGGACGGCATATTACTTGCATTGGGTAGTACAAGTTATTTTCAGTCTTAGCAGCTCTGTATGTAATTAAAACGGTTCAAATGTTGCTGTCGTCAAAACTGCTGTTAGAACAGATGATCTTTTTTCTTATGCATCAGATAAGCTACTGCAGTTACCGTTAAAAATCCATCTAAGCCATTTTATTAAGTTGTTACTTGCTCTGTGAATAGCTGCCAGCCTCGAGTTCAAAAGAAAGTAGGTTCTGATTTGTTCCCATGTCACATGGAAGAGGTGTGCAGTGAAAATCTTATTACTGCCCTTCCGATGCTGTTTTCCGGAGCTTTGTGTGTTGTCTGCCATAGCCCACTTTCCCTCATTGTGACTTGACAGTAATTACAGTACAGCTAATATCAGAAGCTGATTCCGTTTAGTCAAACAGGAAGACTGTTGAGTTGTCCCACTTCCAAAGTAAAATGTTTCTGTTAACCACAAAGATCAAATCTGTAGTGCACATATATAACATATGAGTGGTGTTTATTTCCCTAACTTTTCTATTCCTTTCAGCTTTTGTTAACTAACCCAGATTAGCATTTTAACAACCCTGAAGTGAACTTCTGCCATTCTCCCTGCTTGGACAGTGTATGTAGACCATCCATCATCCTGTCCTTGGCCACAACAGGCTACTGGCTCCGTAACCATTTGGAGCTACACAGAAACCATCCGACTGTGAACAGCACAGCTGGCTACAGCAATTTTTTCTTCCACACCACTGGCAGCATTGTCTGGCTATGGTAACTAAAGTTAACATCCAGAACGTGAAGTTTCTTTAGTTTTGGCACCCCTGCCCAGCCCTGCTGCAGCTCAATGGGCACACCTGCAGACAGGCTACAGAATACTGCAAGGAACAAGGCAACCACTGGACTCCTTCCTTTTCAAAGCTCCAGTTTGGAGAGAGCAACCTGTTTGGAGTGGAATTACATTAACTCCATGCTTACTCGAGAGGGAGCTGCTAGCTGAATTCTGTACCGAGTGCTTTGAGTGCTGCCAGCTAAAGAAAGAGAACCTGCTGCTTTAACTTAACCACACAAACTGCCAAAGAGCACAGAAAGAAAGAGAGAATTTCGACTGTGTATTTCACACATTCTTGTAGAAGCCTTTTTAGTTCCACAACGGAAACCATGTGATTTCACAGGATCTGTGCCCAGACACTAATACTTGCTACAGATGCTTTCCTTGGTTTGTTTTGCAGATCTATGAATGCAATAGGAAATAAGTCATAGGATTTATTGTTTTAATGACATGTGCTATGAATGGCAGGTACTCAACAGGTGAGTGCTAATTTTCTAGCTGAGAGTTTTGCATTATTTAAATAAGTTGGCCTAGCATGGCTGTCTGCTGTGTGTGAGCCACAGCTTTTTTTCTAGTTGAGAACTCTTACTTTCAAGAGCAAAGGAGGTCAAGAGGTGTTACCAGGCAGGGAGAGGCTTGTTGGAGTATTAGGAGAAAAGTGGTGGAAGAGGAGGAGCAAGGAGCTTAAGGAGGCAAGTGATATTTGCTCTGTCCAGAATGGTTACAAACCTTGTAAATGAAATCAGTCCCTGGACAGCTTTGATTTATATTCTCACACAGCAGATTGGCCTTGGTCTGCCTGACCTTGGTAACATTACAGAGGTCATATTTGCACACAGATACTCTTCTTGCAAAAGGGCTTGGTTTTGCTGTTATTTTTTTTTAACTGTTGCATCTCAGTGCCAAATTGCAGCCCAGGTTTCTAATTCAATGTGCACTGGATAAACACAGAATAAAAAGGATGGATCCTGTTCCCCACAGTGGATGGTTCAAGAGAAGAGGCAGCAGACAGATACAGTCAGATGATAACCTCTAGAAGCAGGAGAGCCACACTGGCCTGCATCAGCAGCAGCCGTGTTAGTGCACAAACTGCCTAAACATAGCGAGCTGCATGTGCCAGGGAAAGGGGCACGTGTTTGTAGACATCAGAGGCAAAGGAGAGCTTTGAAGAGGGTTTGGGATGAGAATGAGGAGTTAATTGGCAGATGCCTGCTGGGGGCTCTTGAAGTCCATGAGGGACAGCTGAGCAGCAAACACAGAGGTGCTCGTCTGGAAGGGTGAGGAGTGAGCAGCAAGGGCCAGCATCACAGACTGGCTGCCCACCAGAAGTGGGAGTGAAACATCATAAAATGAGAGGTGATCAGCTGTTGCTGCAATAATAGGCTTTTCTTAATGTGAACCAGATAGTTAATCTCTGATGCCAAATGGTCATGACAGCTGGGTTGCTGCCTTCCCAAGCAGCAGTGAGGTACCAGCTCACACCTCTGTTTTAGTAGGACCTTCCTCAGAGCTTTATTGTAGCATGAAACAAAAGTTATTTCCCTCAAGTGCTGCTGCCACACTTCCCAGGCACGTTCATTATGTTGGTGGTGGACAGGAACTGCAGCAGCTACAGCACCAACAGAAGGCGTTGCTGCTATTTTTGTGCATGTCTATCATGACAGATGCACTTTGGGGTCAAAAGAAAATTCTCACACTTGTATATCAAGCCCTTGCTTGTATATCCCTCCACTTGGGTACCCCCTTGCCACATTGTGTGAACGTTTATATGTCCCATCAGACTGTGTAACCACCCTCTTGTGGGAGACTACAGAGAAGAAATATGTGTATTTAAAGCCCCAAAGCCTCAGTGCTATAGCATTAAAATTTTAGATAATATTTGAATGTAGTCCAGCGTTAGTGAGGGAGCTGTTGCTCTGCCTGCAATGTAATGGTAGTTAAAAACAAGAAAGGGCTGAAAGCAGTCTGCATATTCCCAGAATGGTACAGCACCCAGGTGTTAAATATCAGAGTACTGCCTGGTGGGTCAGGGAGACTCCTTGCCCTGTGGAAGCAACGTGAACCAACCAACCTGCAAGGCAGGAGGAGGCCCTCCGGCTTTCCAGCAGTTGTCCAAGAGCCAGCATTGGCACCCCTTGCAAATACAGTTCATTTGTGTACTGCCACCTGGAGACGGGTGCTGAAGAGAAGGGGAGGGATAATAGAGGAAAAGCAGCAGTGTGAAAGCTGTCAACAGTGTGTGAACAATGTCCCCAGGTGTCTCATGAAAGCAGTAATAAGGGGGGGAATCATCATGCAGAGTTGAATGGTTTCTTTCAATTTGAAAACTTCTGCTCTCTGTGACAGTTTCTTTAACCCAGCACATGTTTATCAAAGATTAACACTGAAAAGCCAGTAATTTATTTTTGCTCAGTAAATCATATTTTCTTCAGAAAGAAAATGCTGTGGGGATATTTTTAGCATTATATAGGGTTTTTTTCCTGAATGATAACCTCAGACAAAAATAATCAAATCCCATGCTTTGGGGATTAATCTGATTCCCTGCAAGGGTATGGATAGAATTTTTTTGTCTTGTATACCACTGTACAGGTTTTACTGTGAGAGTGGATTATGGTTTTTCCTCCCTCTAAAGCATCAGGTTTTCATCCTTGCCAAAGATGTAACAAGCATCACTCATGATTGAGCTGTGGGTCTTACATGGCAAACTATGCCAACACATACCTTAATGTTTTGGTGCAGCTGTAGAGGAAAAATAGACCTGCAGACATAAATAGTGTGGGGGTCAGGTACGATTATTTAGTCACATTCTCATACTAGCCTGATACTACTAGTGATTTAGGGAAACATTGCTGTTATATTGGGGATGTCAAGGGGCTGGTACAGAGAAGAGAGTGGGACAGGCAGCAATGTAAAGCTTTAAAGCCCTAAGTCTCATTCCTTGATTAGCCACAGATTTCCCTGGGACCTTAATTCAAGCACTCACAGTCCATATGTTACTCATTTGAATTTTATTTTATGTTTTTTTTTACTTGTAAAGGTGTCATCTGTGCTTCTCTGTGGCTTGCTAGTCAAAGTGCAAAAGCAGTGCGATGCAAATACTTCCACACGTTACAGGGTGAATATTATCTTGAGGTGATGTAGCCCAAGTAAAAGACAGAGGGGAGGGAGAGCTGGTGCCCAGCACAGCTGTGTCCTGTTCCAAACCACTGCCAGGTGTGAGCTCTGCAGATTGCATGTGGCCTGTGGAAGGTGGGTGGTGCTGGGAAGTGAATTCCCCAAACTGATGTGATACAGCACAGGGATGTGTCCATGGCTGCACATTGCACCGATCCTGCCTCCAACCCCAAACTGCCAATAATGTGGGTATAATTTACCTAGCTGCATTTGTATCAGTTACATAACCTTGGCAGACTGGTAGGATAAAGAATCAGCTGGATCAATTCCCACACTAATACATCTGATTTTTTTTAAGAATAAAACTTAATTTTTAGCACTACCCCTCTGGGTTCTTCATAAGTCAGGTGCTCCCAGAAGACCCTTAGCACAGGCACCTCTCTCAAGACATTGCCACTCCAGCTGTCCCCAGGGTCTCACATTAGCATCGACGTTTCCCCCTCTCCCCTGTGAATATGTATATACATACATTTACAAGTACACACTTGGAGACTACAAAAGCAGCAAATGTAATAATGTGATCCAACTGTTCAGTGCTAGGCTAGAAAGAAGT
The DNA here is from genome assembly GCF_000747805.2 of Chaetura pelagica. NCBI lineage: Eukaryota > Metazoa > Chordata > Aves > Apodiformes > Apodidae > Chaetura > Chaetura pelagica. The sequence continues at coordinate 7,790,362 of NW_009952711.1, forward strand.
GTTTTTCTGCCATTATGTGAAAATTTAGCGTGACTGGAACAGAGTCTGCATTTGATTAGGCAATTTAAGAAATGTAAGAGACTTCATACTGTAGGGCAGCACTGCAAAACAATTGCTCAGAACATGTTCTAAAATTGGTTTGCCTTCACCAGTTTTCCATGTGTTTCTGCACGACATCTCAAATGAAAATATGAACAGTCATGTGGCAAGTGACTACATTTTGGTATAATGGTAAATAAAAGCACCCGTTTAAACAATTAGTCTGAATTCTGAATAGCCTTTGCGAGGAAAAAAATATGAAACTCTTCCTCTATTTACTTTCCAGCCGGGGAAAGACATTTCATAACACATCCTTTCACTGGCATAGTTAAACTTTAATGCTTAACAAGATAATAGTAATCATTAACTTTGAGCTCAGGCTTCCTCCAGGTTTTCATGGCTCCATTTTGTACATGTAATTGATTGTGCCCTGGAAAGTGGCAGAGCACACGCTTTGCATATACAAATAGGTAACTGGGTGGTCAGCTGCCAGATCTGTCCATGTAGAAAACCCAAGACTAGTGAAACACACATCATTTTCCAGTCTCTCTAGGCAGTATTCCTGTGGGCAAGGCTGGCTGACCATTCCAGCTCTGAAAGTGGCATACTGATAATGCCAGTACAGTGCTTGAGATGCTCTGATGTGTTTCTTGCCAGTTGATAGTCTTCTGTCTCTCCCTTTGCATTTTGCAGCAGCCATTTACTCTCTCTTTCAAGTGAGAGCAGTGGCGTGCAGCAGCCCTTTTCCCCAGCAGCAGCTACTCAAGCCAGCAAGCCCCATTCTCCAGCAAGGCACAGTGCTGAGACGCTGGAGGGGTGTTTATAGCAGGGGAAAGCAGTGGGTGGGAAGAAGTGATGGTTTCTGGAGTGAGGTTGACAGGAACATTGTCTGGGGCACAGCTTGTTAAAAAGCAGATGTGCCCTCTCCACAGTGCAAATCCCTTTTTTCTTCAGCTGTCCTGCTTGTTAGGGTGTATTCCTTCCCCAACCTCCATTTCATTTCAAAACATCACCATCACTTCATCCTGTAGGCAAACTCTGACCTCCTGGGCTCCAGCCAGGACTAAAATGGGCAGTGCTTATCTCAGGGCTCAGGGCTTGGAGCACTGCTCAAGGTGAAGGCTTTCTCCACTGCTGGGAGACAGCAGGGCTCACAGACAGGAGACCCAGGGATGCTGCCGGCAATTCACTAGGACTCTGGCGTCGGCTGGACTTGTGCAGGTTATGCTCAAGACCTTCATTATGTCCTCACCTGCAAATACTGGTTTATACCTGTCCCTGAGCTGCCTTATCAGATGATGCCTAATCATGTTGAAATGAGTGGCAGTTTTGCTATGCAGGAAGAATACTTACTTCACTTATGGCACTCACCCACATTTGAAGGCAACCTTCCTAGAGGGAGGAAAGGTAATATGTTGGCCTAGGTTTTAGACCTTTGTTTGGGGTCAAGTGGAGGCAGTTTGGTTGTTTCCAAACCTTACATCCAAGTCTGTATGTACTGCTGTAAGTAATTAGGTCTTCACCATCACGGCTTAAGAGTTCTCTCTAGTTTTCAGGATAAAAGTATTTCAGATTAAAAAGCCCTGTTGAGAAGCAGCAGAATCCTCTATCACAGCAGTGAACTTGAGGCCTTCAGGTGCTCACCCTGAGGAGCCCCAGCTGTGCTCCCCCAAGCCGAGTGGCCTTGCTTCCCCTGGGGCAGGACAAGGCAGAGCTCAGGCTACAGGTGTTGCTTATAGTCAGGAATTAATGGAGGATCAGTGCTGAGAGTATAGAACAAACACTGAACATCACTGTATTGACATTCTCTGTATCAGTTCTTGAACAGTTTCACAAATAAAGTTAGTGTTTCCTAGGGCAGCCTCTGTTGGGCATGAGCAAGTTGAATTAATAAAATTCAGACCTGCTAAAATGGTTAATCCAGACCACTGCTTAAGTTACAGTACCTTGCACTTTATCACCAATAGCTCGACCCTGGCAAACTTTCAAGGGAGCAGGTCCTGCAGGAGCTTTGTGAAACAGAACAGATTCAGCCATAGATGTAAGCGGAAATCAAATGTTCATTTCAGCTGGAGGGCTTTTCTGTCAACCTGGTAAAGGAAGGTAGTTAACATTCAGTCTCAAAAATTAACTTAAAATAAACATAATTGAAGCAATCACTTACGGTTTGCTCA
>NW_009952711.1:7792614-7803615 GCF_000747805.2 Chaetura pelagica
CAGGAGAATTTAGCCCTCAAAGTGCATCTAATCAACCACTAAACACTTGCATCATTAAAAATCACCCTATCCATTTTGCAGGTGTTCTGTCAGCAAGAAGGGTGTGCTTTCTGTAATGTTAAAAGCCTGCAAACAACTGAAGTGTAACTAGCAATGCCATCAGCCAATTAAGATGAAAGCTGTGATACTCAGTGGTAGGGTTTCATCACTTTAATATTAAACTACCTTTTTTACTTAGCCAAAGATCAAGAGGTGTTAATGCAGAATCCTTAAAAGAAGTTAAGTATTATCTTAAACTGACAGACTTGTTATGTGTGCTTTCTTGCTCAATTAATATCACGGTCCAAATATCCTAACTTTTCCTTTAGAGCTGCAGAAAATTTAAAGTTGTTATAGAGAGTAAGGATGACTATATACTGAAAGTTTCAATTTGACTGTACCTTTATAGGACAGAAACAGTTTTTCTTATCTATTTGTACAAAATCATGCTGAAAGAGTCTAAAAGGGACTAAAAGAATTAAGTATGTTTCTGCTGTTATAACCACAAATACTTTCCTGTGTTACTTGATAATTAGCTGGAGCAATCTGTCACCAAACTCCATAATGTGGGTGAATCATAGAACTATTCAGGTTGGAAAACTGGTGAGGCCACACCTGGAGTATTGTGTCCAATTTTGGACACTTCAATTCAAGAGAGATATTGAGGTGCGGGAGTGAGTACAGAGGAGCGCAATGAAGGTGGTGAAGGGCCTAAAGAATAAATCTTATGAAAAATGCCTGAAGGAGCTGGGAGTGTTTAGTTTGAGAAAGAGGAGCCTGATGGGACACCTCTTCAGTCTCTACAACTACCTGAAAGGTCATTGTAGAGAGGTTGGTGCTGGTCTCGTCTCCCAGGTAATTAGTGACAGAACAAGAGGGAATGGCTTCAAGCTGCAATAGGGCAGGTTTAGACTGGACATTAGGAAAAAAAAATACACAGAAAGAGTGGTTGGACACAGGAATAGTACAGTATCACATCACAGACAATCTCTGAGATTTGAGATTGTCAAGACCCTGTGTCAAGGCCTTGCCTTCAGCAACCTTACTGAAGTCAGCCTTCATTAGAAGGAACACATTTATACATTTGGGAAAAGCAAATTAAAAATAACATCACAGTTGCATTGATGCTGGCTTGTTATACTGTTGTTCTGGGAAGACTTACCACACTATAAGGCAATTGCATCATTGGAAACCCTATGTACAGATATGACCTAAAATGGGAATCTAATCCCATGCTTCTCATATAATACATACTGATACAGATTTTTAAGGCAGACATTGCATACTATGTAGAATACTTTCTGGCTTGTAAGCAAATTACTCTTTATACCCATTTCACACAGTGAGACACAGAAAAAAAAAGGACCAAGACCAAAAAAATTTGAAGTAGGACAAAGAATTGTTTGCTCCCTCTCTAGAGTTCAAGCCACCAGACCCATGCTTGTCTTAAATTTTGGCTTGGATGCTACAAAAATTCTGCATTTTCATGTTTTGACTACCAAAACACACTTTGGTCTGGTTGCCCCAGTGCACTAGAGTTATTTTATTCCATGCACAGTAAGGATAAGGTGCCATTCTGAGTGAATATTCTGGTGCATCCATGGTTGCCAATGCATACATTTCTACAGCAGGTTTAGGGTACCACTAAAGGTGGCCAGTACCACCTTCATATATTTTCTTTTAAATGTTTTATCTTCTGAAAACATTTACCTGCTTGACAAACCAAAACTCAGCAACAACCTCCTATGCACAAGTAAAGCACAGCTCATTTCCTGCCACCAGCTCTTTACTGGCAAGCTGTTCTCTCTGCAGCTGGCTTAAGAAGTTGGACTTCTCCCACCTGGTAGCTGTTACCATCATCATGTGCAAATCCTCAGCCCCCCTAAAGCAGAGTCACTGCCAGCACACCTTTAAACTTCATGAAGCCCAGGATTTGAACCAGACCTTTCTTCTCTAGTGTTTTTCAGCTTGCAGTAAGTGGACCATAAGCAGTTTGTACATCAGAAGATAATTACTGAGGCTGTAGTAAACAATATTTTTAACCTTTTTACACTAGTCCTTTGCATCCAAATAAAAGGGGGGAGGGAGGGCTAAACACAACTGTGTTCTCATTCTGAGACATAACTTTTATTTGGTTGCAAGTGAAATCTGACTTTCTCTAGCCTGGCCAACAGATCTTTGTTTTTTTCAGTAGTCTTTTGGTTAAAGAGCTTCTAAGTACTGACTTGGCCAGCGGTTCAATGCACTGAAGCCACTGTCCAAGGATGCAGTGACCTTCACCAGGCAGTTGTCTAAAGGGCTGAGTTGAGCAGAAGTTGCTGAGTGTTGCACGGGATCTGCTTTGCTCTCCATCCGAAAGAGGAACTGAAATCTGAGCTGTAGGCCACAAGAAACTTGTTGAGCATCTGTGAACATGCAGCCACAAAGTTTTGATTTGATTTTTATCTTTTTATTAGAGTGGTTTCACACTCAAAATTTCAGAATGTACCATCTCAGATCTGCACTAGTTAGTGCATTTGCACTAATTAGTGCTCTTCAGGGAGCCATTTGCATGCAGGAAGGAACAGTCACTTGGGATCGTAGGAAACCACATCATATAAATTGACTGAGCTCAGCATATTGCTAATCAGTTCTGCCTGTCCTCCTCAACATCGTGGTGAATCCATACCCCAAAGAGCAGAGATCCTTGATCTCACCCAACAGGCTGATTTTGCCCTGCATCTGGTGCAGAAAGAAGACAATCAACTAATTTAAGCCTTTTCAAGTTCGTGCCCGTTTTCCAGCTTTTATTATTGCAGCCTTTTTCCCTATGCCTTGCCAAACTCTCCCCAAGTAAACTAACTTTTAGGATATATCTTCTGTTCTGACCTGTCTTGAACTTCAGCCTGGATTAGCCATACCGTGCTACTTCTGTGCATAGTATTTTGAGAAGGATTTATTATGTTAAGGAGATTGTTAAGACTATTTATTTATTTATTTTGAGATAATAGGAGATATTGCATCAGTCTGGTTTGAAGCTATTTTACGTGTTGCTTCTCTCCAGCTGGCTGAATATTCTTTCCCTTCCCCCTCTTCTTTCATGTGGCAGTGCATGGAAAGATGATTGATGGAGTGTCACCAGTGTGTTGTCAAAGGCTGCAGTAGATTAATGGGTGAGAAACACCAGCCTATTCCCCTTCATGTGTGATTGTTTGAAGGAGGACTCATATTTTAACGGAAATTATATCCTGCTTCTCTGGACTCCCCCAATCAGGAATTGAAGAATGGGATTCATATTTGAGATTGAAAGGTGCCAGCCACAAAAAATCAGTTTATTACTTGGGACAACTGCCTGTCTTCCACTTGACCAACAGCACTTGCCCGGAGGCCTCTTTCAGGCTGTTGTCCTCTACTGGTCTGGATTTGTACCACCAATTAATACTTATATCTCTATTTTTTTGTATTTCAGACGTAACTAGCGATGGCATAGACCAAATGGCCAGAAGATCTCTGATCTGTTACTAGTTTTTCCACTTAGGTAATACTGACCAATTTTTCTGTGCTGCAGGGAATGACCTCGTATGACCCAGAGCAGCTCAGATCCTTTGAAAAGGCTTTTTTGGTGGTTGGTCTTGATCACAAATTCAGCCTTGATCTGTGCCTCAATTCCCTGTTTCAAAATGAGGACAGCAATATGGTAATTTCCAAACATTGCACTTGCCATGAATTGTTTCCTAGTATAAATGCCAAGAATGCCATTTATAAGAGAAGTTAATAAAAGACTGGCCTGCATCCTGGCTGGGGGGACATAATCAGACCCAGAATATGATTGTTTCCTGCATTTTCTTTAAGGTAGACATTGCCAGCATTTCATAATCAGCTATTCTGGGCCAAACAGATACTTCAGCATTGTTATTTGTAGTCCCCAGTAGCGGCCTCCATTAGAAGGTCTGAATGTGATAGGAATTACATCTTTCACACCAGCCTATCTGTGTCTACCAGCAGCATATACCTGACTGTCATAAACCCCTGTTCCAAGGACTAGATGGAACCCATTTTTCTGATTATCGAGGGAACAGCTGTTCTTCTGAGTTTGTTCTCTTTTCAGTGGTTCTGATCTCAGGCCTGTGTCCAGCCAGCTAAAAAGTGCATTTAAATGCCCCTTAAAGCAGGTGCATTTTTTTTAATGTGTAGGTAGAAACAGAGCTACTTTTCATTTTCTTGTAACCATAGAATCATTAAAGTTGGAAGGGACCTTAAAGATCATCAAGTTCCAACCCCCCTGCCATGAACAGGGAACCCTACCACTAGACCAGGTAACTAGACCAAGTAATATTTTAACAAGTAAAATAATAAAGAAATCTGTACTTCCTACCTGGCTGGCAAGAAGTTATTACCTGAGATTTGCTGCTCTAGTCCAGCTCTCTATCTCATTTTGTCTCCTGTCATGACAAAGGTCTGTGCTTCATGCAGATGGAGACATTTTCTTTGATAGAGACTTTTGACAGGTGATGTTTAGTTAAAAGAGATTGCTGAACTAAATCGTTCTCACCTTCTATGTTCACAGATTTAATCTCTGGAGTATATTTAGAGATTTGGGTTTTTTTTGAGGAACACATAAATGCTTGTTTCTGCCCTGGAAGCTATCTCCAGGGAGAGACAACCTGTGGTTTTACATTAACAGATCTTTGCCTTGTTTTAGTATACCCCCCATGCTCAGTCTGAATCTAATTGACAGCTGTTTACCCAGCATTTCAGTTTTTTCCTTTTTGGTTTTATTGCAGTTTGGGTTTAGGTCACAGTTGTTGTGCCCAATATGCAGCCAATGGCCCTTTTGTTTGCTGCATTTCCCAAGCCCAGAAGACAGGATCTGCCTTCGTCAGGCAGGTTACATTTACGTTTCGTAGTTGTTGCCCCAGTGAATTCTCGTAGAAGGGCTACTGGAGGGAAAAGAGGAGAAAAAATAAACTTCCCAATACATGCCCATGCTTCATACTGGCAGAACTTGTACAGTTTGCAGGCCATGCACATGTTGCAGGGAGGCCAGGGTCACTTTTGAGTCATGATGTCAGGGCCATGAACAGCCTCATCTTCTGTGGTAACTAAACCTACATGGCTGGTAGAGCTTCTTGCTCTTTGGCTATTTGTATTAATTAGTTCTTCTAGAAAACGAGGCTTCAGGGAGGACTTTTACTAAGCACCTTATAGATGTTACTGTGCACTGACTCAAGCTACAGTTTATGTGTCTCCCCTTTCTCTTCTTCCACTGGGACAGCAGTGGGTTGGGTATTTGGAGTCTGCTTTTCTTGAAAAAAAGACACACAAAAAAAAAAGATTGTGTAAGCATCAATGATTTGTTGTTGTGTCTGGGAGCCACTGTGCTGCAGGACTTTGCTGTAATGGTGCTTTCAAAAGAAAGAACTAATTTGACTAACTTTATTAATTCCAGTTTGTTTTAAGTTTGCTCATTAGTAATTTAATGCAGGTTGCTTCAGCTGAAGGGGCCATGTCAGGACAACGAAGAGCAGAGGGAAAGTGCCAGGAATCATTAGTGTTTATTAACCACTGCACTCATCAATCTTGACTAAGAGCACAGCCCATTCGTTCTGGACTGGTGGACTGAGATACAGAAATATCATTAACAGTAGAAAATGCGTCTTTTCAGGTCAGTCCATAATGGATGGGCATTCAGGCAGCACCCCCACCCCCCACTACGGATTATCAGCCTTTACGTTCTCCTCACAGTCCAGTCTGAGCTGACAGAGCTTAGCAGCCTTGTGGAAGGAAGAAGCCCTGCCCCTAGCCAGCCTTAGTATCAATTAATAAACACAGTATTTTCAATCCCCAGCAAACATTACTGAAAGGTTAAGTGTTGTGATGAAAGGATTTTTATTTTTTTAATTGCTTTTCAAATTATTAAATGATTAATACTTATGTGCTTTGCTGGACCGGGCCTGGCACTTTGTGCTGGCACTGTATACATCTCACAGCAATTCCTGAAACATTAAAATGGTAAGGCTTATTTTTTTCTGTTTAGACAAAGAGTTTAATAACCAATTCCAGCAACTGGGAATCATTGAGCTGGTGACTCAAAACACTGACCCGTGAATCAGGGCTGAATGAATGCCTCCAAAAGGTTGGAGGAGGGAATAGTACTACATTTGCCAGGTTTCTAATGAGAAATATGACCCCTGCGCAGACCACTTGTGGTCATTAAGCATTGCATTTCACTTTGAGATGCATTTTCTTGCATCCTACCCAAATTGCAACTTGAGTAGTTACATTCTGCTCACTAAAATATCCCTGCGGTTTAATTGGAGAAGTTATGTTTCCATTCCCCTCCTAAAAGCTTTATTGTATAATGTTGTGGTGCTGTCATAGTATGCGCTGTGTAATCTATAGAGCACACACACAAAAAGCCACACACCATGACAGTCTCTGAAGTTGCTTTCTTTCTACAGAAACAAATAGAATTAGGGGAAAGTGGCATCTTGGGAACACAGTTCTGCATTGTGCCCCCAGCTGAATCTCTTGTCATCTTGGAAAAGCATGTCACAAGCACTGTCACAATGCAGAGGCAGCATTTTTACGTTTACTTCGCACATGTGTAAATCACTGCACAAGGCACAGCCTCAAGTGTCTCGTCCTAGACAGAAGGTCTTTGGCAGTGAGCACGCCAGGCTCCGTATGATGGTGGTACAGCCTGGAAACAAGCTATAATTTTAAGGCACGGCGTGGATGTTCAGACAGATTGTTTGTGTCATGACTTTTTGTGGATAAGATTTAGGTATTTTATGGGGAAAGGGTTTTATTGGATGACATTCAGTAATAGAGGAGATGGAAAAAGATTGCAGTTTAATTAAAATTCTAATCCCAACTTTGACAATTTTTTCTTGCCGGGTCAGCAGCCTGCATGTTCTGTTTGTGATTCCTGAGAATTAAATAGGCTGACAGTCATCAGCTTCTTTGGAAATGCCTGTAAATCCAGCTAAAAATTAGCAAACATCATTATGTTTCAGAGCAGTTTTGAGTAGGGATATGTCACGAAGCAGTTTTCCATCGATGTACTACAGGAGTCCTCCATAAGCACCAGTTTAGTCCACTGCTGCCAGTGCTCAAATACAATAGGAAAAAAACCACGTTTGCTCTCCTGTGCTGTGGAAATCTCACTGGCATGTTCCTGTTTTCCAGGTAGTTAAAGAGTGTTGCCACAAAGGTAGTACTCATCTTTCACCAGCCATGAGGCTTCCTCTGCTTTGTGCTTCCATGATGCTAATGAGTCTGTCCCAGTGCCAAGCTGTCAGCTTCCCTGAAGATGAGGACCCTATTAATGTTGTTGACTACCACTGTAAGTAATCAGCAAATGGTGCTAAGCACTGGGGGAAAAGTTTTAATGTGCTCTTTTTTTTTTTTTTCCTTGGGAAGTTAAAAAAAAAAAAAGTCTATTTTCTTTCAAATTGAAATGTGTTTACTGGCTTTGTATCTTTAATAGAACACTTAATCATTTTCTTAAAAAAGCAATCAGAAATACAGCAATAACTTCAGGAAAAAGAACATTTGCTGACATTAGCCATCTTTTTCTCATTTATATTCAAGACATTACTCAAGGAATTTAGTTTAAACCCTTCTACACCTAGTATATACAGCTAATCAATGCCATATATTGATTCTTTAGCTCTATAATCCTGAGTGATGGTGTAGCCCATTTTTACTTGCAGATTCAAGGCAATATCCAGTATTTAGAGGACGCCCTTCAGGCAATGAATCTCAGCACAGACTGGACTTCCAACTGATGTTGAAAATTCGAGACACACTTTATATTGCTGGCAGGTAATTTTCCTTCACTCAGTTCATTAGATTAAAATTCTTTTCTCTTCTGATTTTGCATTTGTATGCAAAATTCATTTAGAAAAATCTGCAGAATATGATAAAAATTAGAACTGGGGGAGGACTTACTTACCAGAGAAATATCCCATATCTATGGCTACTGTATGAAAATGGGATTTGAAGGCTGCAGTTACTGTAGTTATGCTAAAACCAATGATCAAATATTCTTTTCCCTCTTTTATATTACTGGCTGTATAAAAACCTCTCCTGATCCTTTTAAACTTGAACTGATACATCAAGGATATAGGAAGTGAGGATAATGCACTTGAATATTTACAGTCCAGATGAGTCTTCCACAGAATGGAAAGACAGGGGTGGGGAGCTAGAGACTGTAGGTGCTATCTAAGGGCCATGCCAATAAAAATCAAAACCACTCTGTGTTGCCTGTGCCCAACCTTCTCCAGTTTGTATTAAACACAGAAAATACATAAGCATTTCATAGAAGTTTCTGGGGTAAGAAGATATTCTAAAAATAAATTTATCTTAACAAAAATAATGGCAATGGCAATGAATTTGTGTCTTTTTGCTCTTTGCAAACAGGGACCAAGTTTACACTGTAAACTTAAATGAAGTTCCAAAATTGGAAGTTACTCCAAGCAAGGTGAGTAGGTACAGGTGCTGGCAAGGGGCAGCTATTTCCATTGGGTTTAATCTTTTTAAGATTTTGTGGAAAGGAAATAAAATGTTCTTTTCTGGTTTAACAGAAATTAACATGGAGGTCAAGGCAGCAGGACAGAGAGAACTGTGCTATGAAAGGCAAGCATAAAGTAAGTCTGACACATACATTATAGAAAAACACCGCCAATATTTATTATATATGTGAAGTTTATGATTAATACATCTTACTCGCTTTTCAGGATGAATGCCATAACTTCATTAAAGTCTTTGTTCCAAGAAATGATGAGATGGTGTTTGTCTGTGGAACAAATGCATTTAACCCTATGTGCAGATACTATCGGGTAAGAATATTGAAAATGTCTTCAATATGTCACTGATTTTGCTTGCACTAGTTATGCTGCAGCAAATACATCCAGTGTGATTGGAGAGTACTTCAAGGTGAAATAAAAACAGAAGCCGATGTGCTGAATTAAGTTTTCTGGAAAGACAATGTTATGCTTTTGTGCAGGATACAAAACAGAAATGTGTCTATCACCCATTTATTTTTCTTCTCTAGCTGAATACGTTAGAGTATGATGGGGAGGAAATTAGTGGTTTGGCAAGATGCCCATTTGATGCCAGACAAACCAATGTCGCCCTCTTTGCTGGTAAGAACTTTTGCTTGTAATGAGTCTAAATGATTAATGACACCAAAGGAGCCAGAGAGCTTTTAAAGCCAGCACAGGAAAGCTAAAGGTGTCATGGTGCCCCTGCTCTTAAATTTTTTAAAGGGCCTCCAAAGGATTAGAAGCTGACCTTTTAATAAATAGGTTACAGCAATCTGGGGAAGAGTGGCAGTAAAGGAATGGGGAAAAATACAGGCTAGTCAGAATTCTGTAGATTATTAAAGGCCTCTTAATACCACGTTTTCAACTTCCGTTTTAGATGGAAAATTGTATTCGGCAACAGTAGCAGATTTCCTGGCAAGTGATGCTGTTATTTATCGCAGCATGGGGGATGGATCTGCCCTAAGAACAATAAAGTATGATTCCAAATGGATCAAAGGTAATTTGGAGGAGTATTTTCCCATACACATGGCAAATGTAATTTCAGTGGCACAGAGGGTCAGGTAATTCACAGCCAGCGTGCTTTACACATATGCTACAATGTCAGCATAGAGGTGGCTTTCAATGCAGTTTGATTACAATAAGAAAGCAGTTTAATACAATTAAAGCAAATTTTTGGTTGAATACATCAGTGAATGTATCTGCAGTAACAAAATACCTTAGCTGAAATGCAATTCCTCTGAGGCCTTTTTACAGTCCATTAGCCAACAATAAAGACTTCAAGTTCATTTAAGCTCCAGTGCACCCGTATTTGGACATCCTAAGGTATCTGGAAGACTGGAGCCCATGGTAGCTGATGTGGGCCTGTGGAGAAGCCGCCGAGTCACACTGTGGTCAGTGTCGTCTGCCCATTGAGTTGTTCTTTGAAGTAACCTTCTCCTTGCTCTTTCTTACAGAACCACACTTCCTCCACGCCATAGAATATGGGAACTACGTTTATTTCTTCTTCCGAGAAATTGCTGTAGAGCACAATAATTTAGGCAAGGTAGGTGTCATCACAGCAGGCTTTCAGGTAGCTACGAATCGTAGCAGAATGAGCTTCTGTTGCCTTAACGCTTGTGGCAAGTAATGGAAAATCTGAGGAGGCTATTCATGCCTATTAAAGAAACAAAAGAAAACAACACAAAAGAAGAGCTTCAAAGAAGTTTCTCTAATTTCCCTGGTTATTGAATAATTCAGGCATGCCAGTAGAGTATAATACTCATGCCTCACTGTGGAAGGATATTCAATAATAAATTATTAAATCTTCTATACGTGGTTAATTAAAGTCTTTAAATCTCACTAACACTATGATTTTGAAGGGAAAAAATGGTGGGGACAAGTTGCAGAGTTGCTTTTGCTTGGTGATACGTTAAGATGTTTATGTGCTGTGAGCTAAACACCATTTGCTTTGGTCCCTTCCGTGCAGAGACATGGCAGCTTCCTGTTAGCAGCACTGACTTTGGTGTTTTAACAGCTCAGCCACAAGCTCTGTTTTCATTGCATCTCTCAAGCCTTTCTCCCTTTTTTCTTTTTCTTCTTTTGCTCTTCACAGGCTGTGTATTCCCGTGTGGCACGCATATGCAAAAATGACATGGGGGGGTCCCAGAGAGTCCTGGAAAAACATTGGACATCCTTTCTGAAAGCCCGGCTCAACTGCTCCGTTCCCGGGGATTCATTCTTCTACTTTGATGTTCTGCAGTCTATCACAGACATCATAGAAATCAATGGAGTCCCCAGTGTTGTCGGTGTATTCACCACACAGCTTAACAGGTGAGAGATGAGCAAACTTACATCAAAGGTAGTTCCCTGTTTCTGTCTTACACAGAAATTGGTGCCATTGTAGTCTGAGTTCTTTAAACTATTTTTCTAATTTTGCAGCATCCCTGGTTCA
>NW_009952711.1:7804509-7805747 GCF_000747805.2 Chaetura pelagica
TTCAGCAGTGTGTGCTTTCAGTATGGATGACATTGAGAAAGTCTTCAAAGGGAGATTTAAAGAACAAAAGACTCCTGACTCTGTTTGGACAGCTGTACCTGAAGACAAAGTACCAAAGCCAAGGTAAAACGTACTCATGATGCCATAATATTGTCCTTTTAAAGAACTATCTTAAATCAGCTGCACTCTTGAGCATCTTGTTGGGCAAAAAACCGAAGCAGAGCTTTACACTTCAGGCACAAGGATGCTCATTAGCAGGCTGCCTTCTCTCATTAACTAAAATACCAAGAGAAAAAACACTGTTGTTCTCCTTTCAGACCTGGCTGCTGTGCGAAACACGGCCTAGCAGAGGCTTACAAAACCTCCATTGATTTCCCAGACGAAACACTCTCCTTCATCAAATCTCATCCTTTGATGGATTCAGCTGTTCCCTCCCTGGTCGAGGAGCCCTGGTTTACCAAAACACGCGTCAGGTAGGACACCACTCAGAAACAACACCTTTGCAAAGGGTCACAAGAAAACACGCTGTTAATGACACACCTTTTGGTCTTGATAGATACAGATTGACAGCAATTGCTGTAGACCATGCTGCTGGACCCTACCAGAACTACACAGTCATATTTGTTGGCTCTGAAGCAGGAGTAGTACTTAAAATCTTGGCTAAGACAAGGCCTTTTTCTTTGAATGACAGCGTATTACTGGAAGAGATTGAAGCATATAACCATGCAAAGTAAGTATTACCAGAACACCCAAGCTCTTCATCCAGTCCTTGGTACCTAGCTAAAAAAAAAAATGATGGCAAGTGAAAACCGACTCGTTATCACCAACATCACCACTTGTGTGTCATTTCACGGTGTTCTTCACATTGAATAACCTGAAAATATGTGGTCACTTGCCATTTTGCATGGGTTGAGTGAACAACCTAATTTCATTCCAGTGACGTCAGTGATACAGTCTGATTGTTCCACAAATAGATACTTCCTGAACATGAGACATCAGAACTATCTGCTGCTGTTAAAAAAGAAATGATGTGAGCTTATCTTGAGGGTTTCTCAAGAGTGGCCAATAATCTATAAACTACATCTAATCATTTTGTTTTTTCCAGCACAAAGAATTCAGGAATGGAAGCCTTCCAATTAGACTCTACAGGCGTCCAATACAGAACTCCTGTTCTGCTCGGTTGACATATTTATGCCAACTGAGAGAACAAAGAAAATTAATTGGGATTTTTTTCCCTA
>NW_009952711.1:7805828-7877891 GCF_000747805.2 Chaetura pelagica
CCCTACATAGTTCAGCAAAGTTGTCACCTAGCTGTAAAAAAGAGACAGAAGCTGGCATTTACTAACCCTTAGGTTTGTTTAGAAACCACTTGGAAAAGACTAGTATGTTACATTTATATACATGTAGAAGTCTGTTTTCAGTGTCTACACAGATGTAAGTAATAAAATAATGGCTTCCCATTGTTTTTGCTGAACAGGTGTAATACTGAGAGTGAGGAAGACAGGAAAGTCCTTTCTCTTCAGCTGGATAGAGACCACCATGCTCTGTTCGTGGCATTCTCCAGCTGCATCATTAGAATTCCCCTGAGTCGGTGTGAGCGTCATGGATCATGTAAAAAGTACGTCCGTGTTCCCAACTCCTCAGAAGGGCACTAACATTCCTTGAGAAGAAAGTAAAAAATATGCATTATTTTTGGGGGGTTTTTCTCTTGCAAGGGCATGTATTGCTTCACGGGACCCATACTGTGGCTGGTTAGACCATGAGACCTGTGGACAAGTGACACCAGACTCACTGTAAGTACTGCTTTTGGAATTAGCCCAGCAGCTCTCCATATACTCCATAGACCCCTTGAGCTCACATCCTCTGCCTGTTCCCTTGCACTCAATTAATATATCTCCATTCTTTTAGGGGTGATTTTTCAGTATGCAGTATATGTAAGAGAACAGAATGCTGAAGTCTGACCCAATTCTGCAGTCTCTAGGTGAAGACTTGCTTTCAGTGGGAGTTTTACATGTGTGTGGGAAGACAAGCAAACCTGTGAGAAGAGCAGTTGGAAGCAGAAAGGCAAGAAATTGCTGCTTGCAAACCTGAGCAGCTCAGAGAGGACAGTACACAGTATCCTCTCCTAGTTGTGCTCACAGGCAGGGCACAGTCAAGTGCAAATATGAAAGCACAGGATTCAAAGTGGGAGAAGAGTAAGATTTTGCCTCTGTAGCTTGCTGATATATATGCATACCAAAGGCATTTTGCATAAATCAAGTCTGTAATGTACAGTGCATTAGCAGCTGTATCTTAAAAAGAGGCCTTTGTAGGAAGCCACTGCCATCTTCAACTAGTATAATTGGCTGGTTGTGTCTAAACCCAAGGGAACTCCCAATGTAGGAGGCATGATGAAGTTGCTGGAAAAAGGGACTTATTTTCTATTTCCTGGCATAACCACATATATAGAGTTTAAAAGCCTGGTTATAACTAACTTGTGCATTTTGTAAAACAATTTTTTTGGACCATACCCTCGTTCTTTGCTGCTTCCACAGGAAAAAAAAAAAAAAAAAAAGCAAGCAACACCACAAGAACAAAAAAAAAACACCCACCCCATTTGTTTCCCTACTAATACTGGTAATTGCAGGTTCTCTTTGTTTCTTTCATACACCCACAGCACCGGGGGATATGTACAAGATGTTGAATACGGCAACACAGCGCAGCTTGGGGACTGCCACGGTAAGGCACAGTCATTGCTGCTTGTTCAGGATGTCTCACCAGCAGTCTGTGGCCACACCTCACTGTGGATGTTAAATTTGTGATGAGCTTTTCAGTAACATGATGAACACATCACCTGGTGTTATGTGAATGTTCACGAAGCTGAGCATTTTGGTCCTGGGTGGGCAAGCAACACCACAAGAACAAAAAAAAAACACCCACCCCATTTGTTTCCCTACTAATACTGGTAATTGCAGGTTCTCTTTGTTTCTTTCATACACCCACAGCACCGGGGGATATGTACAAGATGTTGAATACGGCAACACAGCGCAGCTTGGGGACTGCCACGGTAAGGCACAGTCATTGCTGCTTGTTCAGGATGTCTCACCAGCAGTCTGTGGCCACACCTCACTGTGGATGTTAAATTTGTGATGAGCTTTTCAGTAACATGATGAACACATCACCTGGTGTTATGTGAATGTTCACGAAGCTGAGCATTTTGGTCCTGGGTGGCAGAGTTTTGTCTTTCCTTCACCAGTTTACAACTCTATGGGGTCTACAGAAAAGTATTGAAGAATTTATTTTTTATAACCAGTAATATTTTAGTTTTTATTTTCCATTACTCAGGTTTGAGATCTTTTGCTTTCTTTTTTTGTTACTTTTTACTGATTACTTGTTCCTTTAATTCTTTTAGAAATTTTGCCTACTACAGCTACACCAGATTACAAAATATTTGGCGACCCAACATCTGGTTAGTTTTTTTTAATTTTTTTGAATTAATGACCTTTACTTTCCTTCAGTTCAGCATTTTCAGCCCTTTTTTCCGTCCTTTTGCACAGTTGGCAGTCCTCCATTTTTGTGCTTTTACTCATGTTCCCACTGATGGTAAAGATAGTCAGACTCTTCTCACTCAGCACTTCACCCTGTGCAGCCGCATGTTAACAGCTCATTATTTATTGAGACATCTTTTATTAAAGAGCCTGATTAACATAGATGACATCTTCACTGCACGAAAGTCCACTAAGCTTTACTCTTTATCCCCAGCCATGCATTTGTGAATGCCCCTATTGGTCATCTCTAGTAGATGAATGGCAGAATTTCATCATCTTCCTCCTCGCTTCTCCTTTCCTTTTCCTTCTTTCCCAGCAAGCTTTTTGCACAAATACACATTCCCTAAAAATGTGTATTTCTATATTTTTCAAATGTTTTAAGTAGTTTGTGCTAATGGAAAAATTTAACATCACCAACTGTGTAGCTTAATGAGGACTTGTGTAGACAAAGATGGCTTAGAAAGAACTTTATACATTGTTAGTCGATGGACTTCCACATCCTTTTCTCCTTTAGTGATTTTTCTAATAGTGTGTTCACCTCTAGCTCCTGGTGCTCAGGAAGCCAGGACCAAGTGTGTCTCTATTGAACTTGAAAGCAGAAACTGTGTTGACTTCAACAGGAGCAAGACTGAGCCCTTACTTTCCAGTCTTTGCTCACAGCACTTGGTCTCTGCCTTCAGACATTTCTAACTGATAAATATGAAAATAATCTATTGCTATGTTAAATTTGTAAGAGTGCAACAAGAACACTATTTTGTGTTTTGGTTTCTGATGCTACTTGCGTAACTTGACAGGAAGTAATGTTTGAGACAAGTATTTTCCAGATAAATTTACCCAGAATGTAAGTTAGGGACTCACTTTGGAAAGAAAAACGAAACAAACTGTGTTACATGGAAATGCTACATTGCTTGCACAAGTGTTTAATTAATTTTCAAAGGTTTTAGGACACAGACACAACTGAACCTTATTTTCAAGTCCTGAATGAGCGTGCTTTTGAAGTACATTTCTCATCTTGAGCCATAGACTTTCATGCCTAAACCTACTGGGACAGTGAACAGAAAATACTTGAGTGTGCGAAGCAGCTTTCAGATTGCAAACCCAGTTTGGTCTGTTTCCTCCTCATGTGCATTTTTCATGTAGACTGTGGTAGTTCTGTTCAGCAAATGTATTACAGAGCCAGAATCTATGCAACATTGTTCCTTAGGAACCATTACAAAATAGAGGTTAAAAACATTCCTGTCATCCCCACCTGTAGAAATGGCTCATTCAGCAGTTCCTGGTATACCATAACAACACTGAGGGAGCTGATCTGGTTTCTCAGGCATATCCTGTCACAAGTGTGTTATCTTTCCAAGTAACTTTTTTTTTTTTTAAAGATGTTTAAAAGGCAGCCAAGTGAGTTGTGAGTAATTAAGTAGAATAAGCGGTGCTTTTCACCTCCACCAGTTGCTTACTTTAACTTTTGCACTGCTTTCATGTTTGACTTCTCTGGCTTTTTGGTTACCAGCTGCTTATGTTTTAATATGTTTTTTTTCATACTTAAAGTTTTGAACCAATTGATTTTAATCAGTCCTCTGTACTTCTGCAGAGTGTAGGGGGGGGTCACATTTTGCTCTGACCTGTAACTCCCATTAAATACTGTCTCCAGCTGTAGCTTAGATTTGCCATGAAACAGTGAGGAAAGTCTGACTGTAATACACATTAATAAAAATCTGTTTGCCACCACAGACATGGAGTTCTCCTCAGCTTCCATTACCACAATGGCAAGTATCCCAGTTATATCACCTAAAGTGATTGGTTCCTGGAAACCTAAAGTGACTGGCTCTCGGAAATTTGTAGTTCAAGATGACCCAAACACTTCTGATTATTCTGATCCATTATCAGGTGTCCCAAAGGGTAAGGCCTTACTAGGGAATACATTGTAGCTGAATGGAAACCTGATAGTCTCAGAGTGATCTAGGCTTAAATGTAACAGCCATGATTGTTGGGCTGTGCGTTACACCCATTTCCTGTGAATACACAGACAGTGCAACCATGTTTTTCATACCTACTTTAGCCAGTGTACAAAGTGCTGCCTAGAGCTCATAATGCAAAACACTGGTGATAAGCTCAGCTTTATTCCTGGAGTGTTCCAAAGCTCCCCTTAAAATCAGTGGAAATTCTGGATGCGTTAAAAAAAAATTACATTCAAGACCTACCTGCACCTCTGGTGGTTGTTTCCAAACCATTCTAGTTTGGATTAGACTGTTAGTCCTCATGAATGGTTGCTTACAAGAGCCTAATGGTGGTTTGTTTTGTTTTCATTTGGGTTGTGGGTGAGTTTTTTTTGGGCAGAGGGGTATGAACAGAAGCTAAAGCAAAGCTCTATGACAGATCCATGCATATCCCAAACTCTGCCTGCCTGCAGCATGTTTCTTGACAACATGGGTCAGTTCTCAGGAAGGATGTGATGAATTTTTATTCTTAGGATATGAGCATCCCATTACAGATGATCTCAGTACATGGAGAGACGTACATGGGATTTAAGCTGAACACAGAAGGAAACATTCTGCATGTAATTAATCTTTCTGTAGCCATTCTTTCAGCTAAGGGACCCTTTGATTAGGCTCTTACAGCAACAAAAACTTGAATTCAGTAGGACTATTGTAGTCAACCAAATGAAGAATCTTCCAATCCCATAACCAAAACTTAATACAAGTCTTTATCAGCACAGAACAGCCAGGTGGCAGACATGTTTGCACAATTCTGTATTTACTGAAAATCTCACCAGCCAAAAATCATTTTTGTTTTATTACCATTCACCAAAACATATCAGGTTTCCTATCAGCCATTATGGCAGTGCATTTATCATTTTAATTTGTTGCACTTATTTTGTCTTGCTTTAAGTTTTTGTTACCATTTGCTCTTGGTTCCAAATCACATTTTGTGTCATAATTACTAACGAGCTTTACTCATGTTTTCTTTCTTCTGCACAGTGCCATTAAAACCTGTAACCCTGAACATTAACAATGTTCAAAGGCCTTGCCTTTAACAAAAGGGGATGTCTTCCTTCCCTCTTGCTCTCCATTTTAACATCCCTTGGGATATTTAACAGAATTACTTTCATTAAAAACTAACATTGTCTTAGCTGCAAGATGTCTGTGGTTGCTTTTAAAATCTCAAAAAACAAAAGGAGCTTCCTAATACACAAATAAAAAGCTAATCCAATATTTAGCTTCTTAGTCTAAACTAAAATTTTTCTAATTTATAAATATTCTCTAATAAATTAGCTGTGCAAGTTGTTTTTTTATATATTATATAAGTATTTGTGTTCATTATTGACCAAAAAAAACCCACAGAAAGTGCTCTAATAGAATGACATAATCTTAAAGTTCAAAAAATGGTACTTACCTAATGCAAGGTGTGCCACTCCAGGGCTAGCATATTACCATTACCTTCGTGTTAACAATGCAGTACGTACATTATAAAGTTTTGAACAACATTTGCATAATCCTGTCTCTTTTTTGATACTGATTAATGAGTTGGGCAGAAAATTGAGAGAGAAATCCATCCATGAGTTATTAATTGCTGTCTGGCCCAGTAGCACCTTCTAACCTCAATTTTAGAGCAGAAATTGTTAGTGTTAATAACATACAGCCCCTGTTCATGAGCCTTAAAGGAAATCTGGGTACAGGCTAAACCAATCGTAATAGGAGGAGAGAAGCTTCAACAAGCATTCATCAGTAGCAAAGGAAATGGACAGTCTTCATTTAGACTGAGCAGTGCTCACACAGTCACCTTTCTTTATAAAATGATTTGCATTCAGCAGTGCTGTGGATTGCAGGAGTTACACTAACACCAGACACAGAGCGCTTGCAAACACCTGACAGACACTGCCCTGAGGGAGGCTGCCTTCTGAAACCTTGCTGTGATGTACATGTGGATTTATGATCTACTGCATGTCTTTTGCAGGTGTAAGGTGGGAAGTACAGTCAGGAGAGTCCAACCAAATGGTACACATGAATGTCCTAATCACTTGTGTCTTTGCTGCATTTGTCCTGGGAGCCTTTATTGCAGGAGTGGCCGTTTACTGTTACCGGGATATATTTGTGCGGAAATCCAGAAAAATACACAAAGATGCAGAGTCAGCCCAGTCCTGCACTGACTCCAGTGGGAGCTTTGCTAAACTGAATGGGCTGTTTGACAGTCCTGTCAAGGAATACCAACAAAACATTGATTCACCCAAACTTTACACAAACCTGTTGACTAGCAGAAAGGAGTTGCCACCAAACGGCGATACAAAGTCCATGATGATGGACCACAGGGGTCAGCCTCCGGAATTAGCTGCGCTTCCAACTCCTGAATCTACACCAGTTCTTCAACAAAAGACTCTGCAGGCTATGAAAAGTCAGTCGGACAAAGTGCATAGTAACCTCAATGCTTCACGAAAGGAAACTCCACTCAAAAGTCCTCAGTTTTTTCCTTCCAGTCCTCCACCTCACTCTCCTCTAAGTCACGGACATATTCCTAGTGCCATTGTTCTTCCCAATGCTACCCATGATTACAACACATCTTTCTCAAATTCTAATGCACACAAGGCAGACAAAAAGATGCAACATATTGATCATCCACTTACAAGACCATCCAGCAAAAGAGACCACAGGCGATCTGTTGATTCCAGGAACACCCTGAATGATTTTCTAAAACACTTAAATGAAACTACTAGTAATCCCAAAGCAATCATGGGAGTGGCCCACCAGACTTTAATGCTGGATCCAATGGGAAATATGTCTGAGGTCCCACCGAAGGTTCCCAACAGGGAGGCATCATTATACTCTCCTCCATCAACTCTTCCACGAAACAGCCCTGCAAAACGAGTGGACGTTCCCACCTCTCCTGAAGTACCAATGACCTCTTTGGAAAGGCAGAGAGGTTACCACAAAAATTCTTCACAAAGGCATTCAATATCTGCCCTTCCTAAAAACTTAAACTCACCAAATGGTGTTTTATTATCCAGACAGCCTAGTGTTAACCACGGGGGTTACATGCCTCCCGCAGCAGGCACAAAGATGGACTACATGCAAGGGACACCTGTCACCGTTCACCTCCAGCCTTCCTTGTCCAGGCAAAGCAGCTACACGAGCAACGGCACCCTTCCTCGCACGGGAATAAAGAGGACACCCTCCTTAAAACCTGACGTGCCACCAAAACCCTCATTTGTTCCTCAGACAACATCTGTCAGACCACTGAACAAATACAGTTACTAGGACAATTCTGTGCTAAAAATGAGTGTGGCATTGACCTGCACAGGTTGTGAGATGATCTTGTTGTAGACACATAAGACAGAGACTTGCTTGTTACTAAAGAGAACCAAGTGGCCAAAGAAACTGTCTGTATTTCAGCAACATCTGTGTCTTGCCACATGTAGCTATAGCAAGACTTTGTGCACTTACTAAGAGCAAACACAAAAAACAAAGGAAAGTGCTGGTCATTACATTTCTTTTGTTTGGAGCTAAGGAGACATGTAGCACAATGGGGTGGGGGCTACTTTACTGTTCTAAATAGGTAAAAATAAGAGAAGTTCTTGCGGAAAAAAATCAGTAAGCAAATACTTGAAAAATGGGTTCCATTTTAGACTGCCATTAGGTGTGGTCCTTCCCATTAAATGTGAAAATTTTAATATGTATGCATTCACCTTGCCTCTTGCACAAATGTCAGAAAATGGTAATGTCTCAATGAATAAGTGGGTTAATAATTTGCTGGAATTCAGTCTCTGGCCCAACTGTAGCATTACTTTTTTTTTTCCTCTCCATGTGTGTGGTCTGTTGTTTGTGCCACAGATAAAGCTGTGCGTGTGTGCGTGTGTGGATGTGTGTGTGTGTTACTGTACACACTAGGATGTACTTAGATCCCCATTGCATCTTTTATGCTATGGAATTGTTTACATTGAGCATGACTGAACAAACAAATGACTGCCTTCTGCAGCCCGTTGGGGTCAGTTTGGAGACAGCTAAGGATGAACTGTGCATCTCTGCCAGCCTTCTGAATGACAACACCTTGATGAACAAGTCACCCAGTGAACGAATGCAGATGTGTTTAATTCTTCGTAACTCTGTTGTGCTGCTATTGATTCAGAGCTGTGCATTTCAAACCTAGTGTTGTGGGCTGGAACGGGGGAGTTTGACTGTGTTTCCACAGTGCCTCCATCCAATACCTGGCCACTGTGAACTTGAGCCCCTGTACTTCTCATTGAGGGCAGCTACTAATCAATTCATTTGGCAAAGGCCTGTGTAACTAAAGAAGGTTACAGTTTTGTTGCATTTAATAACGCCCTACACGCTGATAGACTCTTGTCAATAAACAAGAAGAAACATTAATTGGCCTGGCAGAAGCAATCTGTGAAAACTACAGTAGTGCAATCAATTTGTTTTTGTTGTGTAATGTAAGGGGGTTTGTTTTTGGTTTTTTGTTTTTTTTCTCCAAAGTCATGCAGGTAATGACACTATTCTGTAAATATTTTGTGTGAGTTTACCTGAATCTGTGCATTTTGTGCCTTATTCATGCAAATGATAAAAGTACTAAAAAAAAATAAATCAATAAATCTGTCATGCGTTCTCACTATAGCAAGTGCCAGTTGTAAAACCTCTCAGAAGCACCCAAAAAACCCCAAAAACATAAAAAGCAGAAATAATTAATAGTAACTAAAGGCAGCCTACAATCCAAGAAGACAGCAGCATTTAATCACCTTACCATGATAAACATTCCACTCCAGCTCTCTGAAGGATCAAACAGTTATAATGTGAAATCAAATGAGGTTTCTAGGGTAATGGAACACCTGCTAAAGTCGTGTAAGCTATTTAGTAGGTTTTATAGTATCCACTTGCAGCTGATGTTCAACACAGATGGCTATTTTAGCTTGCAAACTACACACTACCACATTGTTTATTGAACATAACTATAGAAATAACCATGGCAGAGGAATATTCATGAATTAGCAGGACAAATAACTGCAACGGATTTCAGAGATGGTGGAGATTTATATTATGTGTTCAAAGGGGAGAAAAGGCTAGTCACTGAGAACTGGATCTGTTACAGAACAAAGGATAAAGGATAGAGGATAGAAGTAGTCATTTTTTCCTGTAAGGCTGTAAGGGACATTTATTTCCTGAGACCTCTGGATTCAAAAATCAATGATCTCTCCTCCTAAACATTTCTGCCTTGCAACTAAAACACTACAGATTAATTACTATTAAAAATGTACTCAGTTGTCAAAAGACACAAACTGATCCGAATTCACTTTACAAATATTAATTAATAAATACAGACGTGTGTGAAACCGAAAGATAAATGTATGTGAACCCTGATAACCTGTAACATTGTGCTGCCTTGTAGATGGTAATGTGAGTTCTCTCAGTATTTATGTTGAAATTTCTAACATTCAAACTGTCCTTCTTCTGTTAATTTAATAATAAAAGATGCTTTATCCATTTGTGCAAAGGTAAACGCAGATTGTATCTTTTTTAATGGTACGGCATAAAAAAAGTAACCCTTAAATGAAGCTGCTCTATACTATAGAGTACTTTAACATGTATAGATATCTTGTAAACTTGTATTGTGGATGTGTAAATACTACGTTCTTTGGGTTTTTAACACCGCATGTAAAGTCAAAATAAAATATTCCAATGTACAAGTGTCTATTTCATTATTAGTGACACATTTTAGATGCGTTTTTTGTTGGGAATAAAATAGAGTAAAAACCCCACTTGCCTGTAGTAGGTGTGTGCAGGAGGCACAGAGACAGGTGGCGAGTGCACCGGTGTCCTTCCATTCTCATTGCAGCTCCTTTCCAGGCGTGTTCTCCAGGCAGGTGGGTACAGGGTGGGTGTCTGAGGTGACTTCCAGCCGCCTGGGTTATGTATGGAACAGCAAAGCACCTGGCATGCAGTGGTCGAGTGTAGCACAGAGGCAGGGTTGTCCATCTGACACACAAGATGCACTGAATTTGAAAATGCATAATATATGTCCATAGGAAGCTTTCATTGGAGCATGATGCAGCCTTCAGCTGGGCTTTCGTTCCTGCAAACCTTTCGTAAACATTTCTTAAAAGCCCATTGAGTGCAATTACAGTCCCTTGTTGAAAGAGTGGGTGCTTCTTCTAAAATGTAGGCTACAAAAAAGATCATTCCTGGCAAAATTAATTGCAGACCTGTGAGAAACTGTTCTTTTCTTCCCCACGTAAGTCTATAGGTCTGACAGCTGGTAGCCCCCCAGTACTGGCTTGCAACAAGACCCTACATAGCAGGACATTCCCAAATACTTACTGATGCTCAATAATTCAAATTCACATTTCAGGTAGACAGTAAAGCCCAACAGAAAGATACATCGTATACTTAGTATGTGCCAACTCACGTGTAGTTTTAAGGTAGGGTAATTTAACGTCAGAAAGCAAACATTCATCTCCCACAGCATCCTCACAGCTACACGGAGGAAGTGTGGTCTGGATGATTGGGTAGTGAGGTGGGTTGTGAACTGGCTGATGGAAAGAAGACAGTTGTGATCAATGGGACAGTGTCTAGTTGGAGGCCTGTATCTAGTGGAGTCCCTTAAGGGTTGGTGCTGGGACCAGTACTGTTCAATATATCCATCAACGACCTGGACGCGGGCACAGGGTGCACTGAAACTAAACTGGGAGCAGTGGCTGACACACCAGAGGGTTGTGCTGCCATTCAGCGAGACCTGGACTGGCTGGAGAGTTAGGCAGGGAGAAATTTAATGAAATACAAGGGCAAGGGTAGAGTCTTGCTGGCCTAAGGAAGTCTGTTCAGGTCCCACTGCAGTACCTACTGGAAAACCCTCCAAAATGCAGAAAAAGCAGGCTGTTGCCACAGAGGCACTTTTCTTACTCTGAAACCTTCATCTCCTTATCAGGTAAACATGGGCTGAGATGATGCTGGGGCTGCGTCCTCTTACAGCAAATGCTTTCCTGCAGATGTGCATCCCATTTTGCCTTGGCCTGGCTCACCCCTCCTTAGCATTTGCTTTCTGGGAACGTCTGAGTGATTGAGGGTGAAGGCCTGGCCCCATGCAGCTCTGCCACCTCCTCTGATGGACTCAGTATTTCAAGGGCGCTCACAGTGACAGCGACTGAATGTCAGAGCTGCGTGCACAAGCTTTCACAGAAATCAATTCCCACATACAGCATTAATATTGGAAGTGGTTTTCGCTCACCTAATCCTTGGCCAGGCACAATCACCTGTGACTAATAGCCAGTCATGGTTACACAGCACGGCCTGATTATAAAATTTTGCCATTAGTCTGTAACAAAAAAAAACAAACCACCTCAAGCTGTTAATTGATCAACATGTATTCCTGGAGCAATCAGAGTAATCAGATGAATATTAATTGCACAGAAATGGAAGGTGCAGCTAGCTTGTGCATTGCTTTTATGATTCATCTGCTCTGATTTACTTGATTATTTTTTTCCTCATGTGAGGCCAGTATTGTAAATCAGATTTGATAAATAAGCCTCTGCTTAAAGTGATCCAAATTAAAAGCCAGTTGACACGTTACTTCTCTTACTAGGCAGCCATCCATCTCTGTGCGGGAATAGACACATGTTAAAGCCTGTCATGCAGCTCCAGAAGCAAAGCAGTTAGCTGATGGTCTGCCTTTGCCAATGGTTAAGGTCAGCTACTGGAAAAAGTTACAAAACCGCTATTACAGCCAGGTAGGATCCTGCAGAGGCCTTCTCTGAGAACTGTTACTCTTTGCTCGTTTCTGTGCAAGTCAGTGCCCTAGGAAAACAGCCAGTGATTTGCAAACCAAGGACAGCAAGATGCATGCAGGTTGGTTTTGGGGTTAGTGGGTTTTTTTCCCATTGACAGGTTTCCTGTAGTAAACTTCCATTTTTGTTGACAGATGAGGACTGTTCCTGAAAATGGTCAGGATAGCCTGTACATGTGTTAGATTTTCTTCTCCTTCCCTACCCTTAAAGGATTACAGGAGCTTGAGCAGCACTCCTCCTGGCTGATGTGAAGGGCAGACAGGATGCAGGGGCACGGCTGCAGCCCAAGGAATTCTCAAACGTTACCTAAACAGGGTGACCCTCTGGCATCTCCACTCTAGTCAGCAGCCTTCACTGTGGGACAGACTTGGATTTAGTTACAATTTTAATGAGAGGAGCTCAGAAAACTTGTTGGTGACTGTAGGAAAAAAGCAAGCAAGCAGACCATAAATCAGGTCTTGGGATGAATTCAGAATGCACTAATGCAATCAGAGCTTCCAATAAATTTCATTTCAGGCAGACTGGAAACAGTTTCTCAGTCGGGAGCTCAGGACAGATGATAATTTCAGATGTGTGTCAGGTCAATGTAGTATGTCTAAAAAAATGCTTGCAGGTGGGCAGCAACGGCTGGTCCAGAGTCAGGCCCTCACACCAGCTGCACTTTAGTATGATTGACT
The DNA here is from genome assembly GCF_000747805.2 of Chaetura pelagica. Lineage (NCBI taxonomy): Eukaryota > Metazoa > Chordata > Aves > Apodiformes > Apodidae > Chaetura > Chaetura pelagica. The sequence goes on from NW_009952711.1 coordinate 7,818,516, forward strand.
AAAAAGCTAAGAAGCTCTAGTTCTCTGAGCAAAGCTGAATCTAATTAAGTATGTAACATATTGGGGTTTTTTCTCCCAAATCCTTTAGTTTCTTGCTCTTTCATACTGTGCTATGATGACATTTGAACAACAAATGCAGTCTTGGTAGGTTGGTCTCCTGGTACTGCTTTTTATATGAAAAGCTTGCACATCTCAGCTGAAGTCCAGATGCTGCATTTATGAGGTATTTTGTAGTGATCAATTAAAAAAAATAATATTTTTCCTTCCTATGAAATTAATAGGCACCTGGGGAAATACCAACCAACTCCTCCCCACTCCTGCAAATACTACCCTTTCCCAGATGGAAAGGGATTTCTCTTTGCCTTTATTTACCTGCAAGCTGTCCTTGCTGGTGCTCAGAATCACAGAGAGAAAATGAAAACTAAGAAAACTTTCACAAGTGGAAAATGGTACAAAGAGACCAACTGCACACACTCCAACTAAGAACCCTGCCTTCTGAGGAGCCATTATACTGACAAAACCCTGCATAATCTTCCCAGGGTCACAGAGTGAGTCATTAGCAAGACAGCATTAAGACAGAGGCATCCTGATTTTTGTAACGACTTTGATTACTAAAGACCCCAATTTAAAAGGCCATAGGTTTGTGCTGGCAGCAGAGTCATAGAGATAACTACTAATGGCTTTAGAAATTGGTTTTCTTGCAGTCACCTCACTATTACAGGCCTCCAGTCCTTTTTTTGGTTTTGTTTTGTCTTTTTTACTTGTCTGTGTTCTGTTCAAAATTATTATTAATTATGATTATACCAAAAAAAAACAAACACAAAGCAGATGCACAGGAGCCTGTCTTCTGCCAGCTGAGCTCTGGGTCTGGGACCTCCCCTGGGAGCATGTTCCTGCCTGCCAGCACCAGGCAGCCTTCATGTGCTGCTCACCTAGTGCTGTGGCTACAAATTGTTCTTCAATAGAGAGTTTAAGATGCTTAAAACCAAACAATTCACCCAGGAGAACATCTGAGGAGAAAAACTGAAATTGCTTTCATTTCCTTTCTCCTATGCTTTGCCTTGCTGCTGCAGGGCTCTTTTAGAGCAGGGAGCCTGTAGGTAGCTGCTTTGGCAGAACCCTTAAAGACAAGGGAATGCAAAGGCTGCTGTTATGGCTGGTCAGCCTTTGGCCACCATCGTCCCTTTCTGTTAGTAGAAGTTTCAATGTACTTATTTTTCTAACAAACGGTGAATATTCATTTTCATAGAAAACAGTAACTGTGGGAAATGGTCACTTCACACTTTTTAGATAGAATAAATACAGATATTTTCTGAACAAAAATACCCATTTGTGTTGTAGATGCATATTTATATGTCACCAAAATAACTATTTGTAGCTTCTCATTATGACCTTTAATACCTGAGAATTATTCAAGTAGGTGAGTTCCAAAAGGTGCTGCCCCTTCACAGAGGAACCTGCAGCTGGGCTGCCTGACACAGTCACATCAAAGGCACAGGTAATTTTCCAGTGGAAAAGCAGCACAGATTTGCAGCACGGGACAGCTCTATGTGTTTGATTCTTCATTTCATTTGTCAAGACATCAATGAAAACAAACCCCCTCATCAATAAAAAGAAATCTAGATTTGCTTCTGCACTAGAAAAAATACATATTGAGGCATTTTCAGTTTTTCTCCTCAGATGTTCTCCTGGGTGAATTCAGGAAATCTCTAAGCCGAATTAGGACTCTGAGCTAAAAGACAGTAACAATGACCACTCATTCTAGAAATCTTTTCCAGGACAACTTGCAGATTAAGCAGGTCTTTTTGCATACAGTTGAAGTCTTACTTCTACTCAGACTGAGGTGAGCTTGGATATCTGACTAGTATTTTTATTGCAGCACTTACTTCTCTTTGACAAGCAGAGTGCACGTCTCAAATAGTCCTTCACTGTTCAGATCCCAGAGTGTATCAGCTGATCCAAAGGCACAAGGTACCACTCTCCATGCAAAGCTTTCACCTGAAGTGACATCATGATCAAAGGTGAGGTTACTTGGAGAGAAATCCTATGTGAGAAAGTCACATGGTATTTCAGAGCTGCTTCATTACTGGGATGGATAATTCAGAAAGCACTTGAACAATTACATTTTACTATACCTTATATGTTCCATATTACAAGCATTCCATGCTAGTTCCTGCTGGTTCAGTTAAACAGCAGTATTTGGTAAAAGCTTGAATTTTCTCTTCCAGAGAAACAAAACTTTAGGTAGAATTTCTCCCCATATTCTGAGGGAGGAGATGTGCCTCAAAAGGCTATAACTACTTAAGGTATTCCAGGCCAGGAGGGACAAAATATCACATAGGACATGAATCAAGATCAGTTGCCAAAAATAAACTTTTCATCACATTTCAAACTAAAACCACTTAGAAACCTGTCATCTCATATTGATGGGGGCTGGGGGGGAGAAAATACCCTGAAACTGGCTGACAGAATAGACAGCCTTATGATGTTGGCATCTAACAAAGCCTTGCACAAATGTCACACAGCTAACAATGTTGGCCGTTTCTATCTAAATTTTGTACTAAATGTTTTTATACTCTTCCTTTTATTCTCTAAAACATAGTTTTGCTTGTCCTGCACAGGACAATAATTAACCTGTCTTCAAGCCTCAATTTGGTATTTTAGTGCTCATTGTTTTCTTTTTAATAAAGCCCTTCCAGTGAAGGCTGCTCCTCTCTCTGGCAGTTCCTTCATAGGATATTCTAACCCCACTCTTCTCTGCTTTAGATGCAAGGTCAAGTCAGGGTCAGAGGAGCTCAGCTTCAAAAAGTCAGATTGCATCGTTGTTAAGCCACCCAATCTCATCTCCAAGCTCACCACAGCAAGAATGACAAGACAGAACCTTCTCCAGGATGGTTTTCTATTAGCTCTTTCCTATCAAGCACAGACTTCTCCATCCCATCCATGTAACTTGGGTGTTGACATTTTTACCTCTGAAAATATCCCCAGATTTCCATCAGACACCCATAAGTAGCTTGTCCATAACAGGGTCAGGACAGACCCACACCAAACCAGAAACCCCAGAGCAAGCGTGGAAAACCAATAGAAACCAGCAGGAGATACATGTCTAAATACCACTCATGCCCTTGAAAATCCCCTCAGCTGTTAGGCCTGTTTAATCCTTGCTTCTGTTCACATTAACAAAGACACCACCTATGATGTGTGCCATCCACCTCATAGGCACAGGGAAGAACCATGGCACCTCTGGAAAGCATACCAGGTCCTCTAATTCCAACCTGAAGAAGCTATAGACACAAACTAGCTAATACCTCATGATGAAGACAGGGTTTCAACAATAAGCACAGACCTTTAAAGGCCCCGATACTTTATTTAAGTATTTCTGAACTGTCCAAAGCTGCAGAATGTGTTTTCATTTTGAGGGTTATTTTCCTAGTTGGGTTGCTTTGCTGTTATGGTTGTTGTTTTAAAATAAAGCAATTCTGGAATACTAATAAGTCTATGAGGAATTTCTCCCCAAGAATATTACAAAAGTTGACATTAAATGTACTAGCCTGAACTCAGTTTCTGTCTGATTGAATAAATTTTATGCCAGCCAACCAGCAATATTTTCTTTTAATTAACCCTGGAGGTTAAATGGAAGTTTACTAAAACCAGAATATGTTAAATGAATAATTTTTCTTGGCTTCTTTCAGGAAGTCTCTCTCTTACCCCAATAATCAGTTCAGCTGCAAAGAGATCAATAAGGTCTTTCAATTCAATGAGTAGAAGGCATATATTAAAAAGTTGGTAATAAACCTGATAGACTGGAGGAAATATTGCAGCATATTATGGGGTTTTTGACACTAAATCTATCTGCTAAAAATTCTTGAGAAAAGGTTACTGCCCGTACACTAATGTTGCCAAATGGAATAATTTGTTTGCATTGCCTGAGAAGATTTCTTGGCATTTATCCACAAACACAAGTCTTGTCTGTTAAATCCTCATTACAGGAGAAGCCAGACTTTTAATCCTGAAACTAAAAATAGCTTCAGAAGTCAACTACTGTTGGATCTTCCCATCCCACTAATGGACAAAGCAGGTTATAATTTCCTAGACTACAATCAGGAATCCTCTCCTTTCCCATTAAAGAGATTCCTAACCTACTGGCTCATCAGGTAGGGTGTGCCCAGCCCAGGTACACTGTGCACACTTCTTTGCCACTTTGGTTAGGAAGCTGTCTGCACACAGCACCTGGGGGTTTTTAGCCCTAGGAATGGTCACTTTAGACAGTTCAGCCCAGGTTAGGCTTGTGAGCAAAAACTAAATTCAAGGTTCTAAATTCAATACTGTGAGTCTCACTGAAGTACATGGAACAGTATAAAACCCTCCAGTTATATCCTCATTTTGGCTGTAATTATACTGATAGTTTCAGATCATTAAAGATAGCCATCATCATACTTCTACCAATCTCTTAACCCAAACATGGAGATTCACAAAGAAAAGGAAGGGGTTTTTAAGAGAGTCAATCTGTAACAAGAACTCCATGAGAGCATCCATGGCAGGACACCAGAGCTTAGCTCTGCGGATCCCAGCAGAGCAGCAAGTGTTTTTACATCCATAGCAGGAGGCAGAGCTTGTGTGCTAGAAGAATTTCATGCTGCAAAATCTCCTCCAAGGATTTAAATCCTCAGAAAGAAACATCTGGGTTTATTCCCGTGATATTTCTGTAGAGCAGAAATCACCTGGCAAATTATTTCTGGTCATGTTCGGCAGGAATGTACCAAGAGCAGTTCAGTTCTCACCACAGTCTCAGAGTTTTCCTCAGTGGCCCCATTTTGTTCTTGCTAAGTAAACAAGACTCACTCTCAGAAAAGTGCTCCAAGTAGTATGTTAGGTGCCTGACTGAAATAAGCATTTCAATTAGATTCATTAAGGAAGTTATTACTTGTTAATTGAATAGCAACAGACTGCTAAGGATCACTTATTGAGGTCTAATAAGTAGGTAAGAGCAAAATCTACTCTTCATGTAATTCCATCAGCAATAAACTAGTGTAATTAGCACTTACTAACAAACTTAAATTGTGGGGAATGTTGAGGCAGATAATTAGCACTTAGGAATATACCTGTAGTAAGTTAGTGCAGTATCAACATACTTAGGAAGTGTCAGATTAAACTCTGAACAAATAGTTGATACCAATGGGCTCCGGGTTATTTGGCTAAATGCTCTTTAAATGCTTAAACTTTCATATTCAGAAATAAAATTAAACAAATCCTCTCACTGCTCTTTTTAAGAAAAATATTGCATATGCCTGATTTCCAGGTGTATAACCTGGGGATTACCTGCAGTGACCATCAGCTCTGGGGTGCTGGCTATATATGCTGACATGTGGGTGATTCAAGGACTCATTTGCCCAGGCTGGCTGCTCAGGAGCCTGCCTGCCTCCAAACTCACTCCCTCACGCCACGTGCAGGTTATGTAGCAACTTATTTCTGGGGAATTCTAAAGGAGTGAGAGTCATCTGAGGCCCAGCTAATCCCTACTCCTTGCACATCATCAGACTCAACCACCACAGGACCTCACCCCCTTTCCAGTTTGATCAAATGGAGGTTCATATCTCATGACTGTGAATTCTCATTTTATAGATTAAGAATGTGAGGCACCAAAGCAGTGACTTTTGCCCAAAGAAGACTCACAAAGATCACAGTAGCTCTGGGATCAATTCCTTTCCCAGGAGCTAGTACATATAATACATTTATATGCTATTTGGACTCCATAGCCAACTGACCTGATAGAACAAGTAAACATCAGTAATTGCCTGGTCAGGACAAGCAGAAACAGAACTGACCTTCATGCCTCTAGTCCTGTGATCTTATCACAGCTCCGACTCTTCCCCCAAATATTCCCCAGATGTTCTGGAAAGACTCTGCCTCCCTGTTTGAAATGGAAATCCCTTTACACTCTCTTTGATTTAACATGCAGTTTGGCTGCAGGAAATGAAACATTTTGCAATAGCACAGAGCTTGTGGAGAACTATCCGTCTGTACTCAAAGCCTGAGCCCTCGCACCCAACAGAGGCCTGGGGAGCAGCAGCAGGAGAGGAAGGTAAGAAACCCACACTTCAGGAGGCAGAGCCAGCCCTTGGTGGCAGAGGGGATGGACTGGAGCTTCAGTGGAGGTGTTTACAGAGGAGGCAGAGAGGCGAGATGCTGCCAGAGAATCCAGGCAGGAAAACTGAGGAGAGGAGGCAGGAGTCCCTAGTGGTACACAGCAGGGTGTGGGGCAGACAAGGCAGAAGGAAAGGGGATTACAGGGCTGGGGCTGAGCCTGGGCAAGCAAGAAGGGCAGAAGGGACAAGAGGAGGGAAGATTCTGGCAAGGGCAGTACTTGCCATTTTAAGGGTATCTGTGCAAACCTTTTTTAGAAACTTCTATTTTAAAACAGGTTCACCCCTCCCCCCTCCCCACACAGAGAAACACACACTGATCCATCATGTGGAAATACTTCAGACTCATCTATTAACAAAATTGACAGTGCATGCCTGTCAGCTAGGAGTATGATTTTTTTTTTCCAGCTATGCCAGCAGAAGCCCTAATGTAGGCACAGCTGTAATATGAGCAAAAGAGGGGGAAAAAAAAAGTTTATTTTTGCCAATACAGCTTCTTTTTGCTCAGGTAACTGATACAAGCTATATTTTTGCAGGATTTTTTCTAGTGCAACCTTCTGCACTCTGACTAAATTCAAAAAAGGTGTTGACAAGGCCTTAAATTATGTTGGAGAAAGGACAGCACCAAGGCACTGTGAAATTCAGTCAGTGCCTGGAGCTCATAGGTACGGATAATAATAAATAATAAATACAAAAATAAATAATTCTGGGCCAAACTTTTCCAAGCTCCAGAGTAACAGCAAACGCTTCTCACTTCCCCAAATTTTCTAACACGCACTGAAAATGATCAGTGTCTGCTTAGTGTAAATAATATCTCAAAACTTAGAGCCCTGAGAAGCATGGGAAGGACTCTTCTGTTCTGTATGAATGGAATAAAACTTAAGCATTTTGGAGGAAAGGCAATCTCAAATAATAAATAATGCAGAAACTCCAACATACCTTTTAAAGCTTCAATCTCCTTATAATTTAATGTTTGAGATGCTATGCTATTCCTTTGGAAGCCTTTACTCTCTCCACTGCTGATGATGGTCTGTCTTCTTAGACACTTGAATAATGTCTCTCTTCCTCTTGTAACATCTTCTTTGACTACTCCTCATGCATAGTAATGCTAATAATCTTGCAGCTTTCAGCAACATTTTTCTTCCTTCAAATGAATGCTTGGTTTTATGCAGAGCTGTTTCCTCCAGCACTTTGTCTCCTGCATGTCTCTTTCACTGCACAGGGTACCTGTGTACATATATATGTCTATTTACTGCTGCCCATTATAAGCCATTCATGTTCCATTTAGCAGCATGCAGAAGAATCAGACTAATTTATTATCTATATTATATAAATTGTAGTAAAGCATAAATGATGCAGTCAAGATTAGCTTGCTGTTATGTTGAATATTGTACAAATATATATATAAGCATAATCCCTCCCAAAAAGAACTTATACCATCGTTAACCATGTGAAATGGATTTGATACCCAGCAAATGACACAGTGGATAATACTATGTGCAGTCATGTAGAAGGACACATTTGATACTACCTGACCACCATAGAGTTTTACAGTTCTTTCCTCAGAGAAGATGAATTTAGATTCTGTCACCTCCTAAACATAATAATGTAAATATGGACAATAGGTAAGTATTAAGCTCATTTGTCAAGGGGAATCAGGCATTTCATCTCAGGTCATGAAGCAAGGAAGGACAAGAAATGCAAATAGAATAAAAAATTTAACTGCTAGTCCAGTCCTGTTACAGGTAGGGAGCACACTAATGTGCTTTATGTTTCTAGGTTATTTTTAAGGACCTTCTCAGTCATTATTAAATGTTAAAAGGATCCTGTATCTTTTGGAAAGGGTACAGTTGAAGATCCTGGCTGTTTCCAAAGCTTCCTGAAATAGAAATCCTCACGTGTAAATGGCCAATATAGGATTTCAAATGCATTTTATATAAATAATTCTGGTAGGAACCCTGGACTAAAATCATTCTGATAGCTTTGATACAAGTGCACAGTTGGTCTATGAACTTGCAGTCACTGCAAAGAGTAATCACATTAATCCAGACACTATTCCAACAGCAGCTGACAAATAAATGAACACCAAACTAGGCAGCTCAGGCCCCTCCTGCTTATTTAACCAGTCCTTCTGCTGCACTTAATAACATCACAATAAAATCCAGAGAGAGAATTCTTCTGCTTAAAAACAGTCTTGAAACAGTCATACGCTGCATTGTCAGAAATAGTCACACACTATTAAACATAAGAAACAAATTATGAGAAAGAATAAAGGTGAAACACACAGACACCTTCAGAACACATAACATGGTTACAGCAAATACCATAATTTGTTTTTCCTTTGAATTGTCGATAACAAGTAAAGCATTCTACTTGCTTTTGTTTACCAGGAGAACAGAAATACTGCATAAACTACATCTCTTGCCAACTAAGCTTTGTCTACAGGATGTCAGCTTGTTGTGTTTATACTTTCAAAGAGCTGAAAGCTCAGAGGTTGAGCAGGAACCATTTGGGATGTTGTATATATGCGAAATGTGCTTTTAATTAAATAAGTACTTGAGAAAACTTCAAATGTCTCAAGCTGAGATTGCCCAGAGATCTACAGCACCACTCAAAAGGATCTGTCTCCAACAACTATCTCATGAAACACCTGAAGTGGTGTGGGAGCTTTACATCCTAGTCTAAATAGCAGCTTCCAAGGGGATTTGGAGCCACATTTCCCCTGGTGAAGAAATATGGTAACAGACACCTAGGAAGAGGATCACAGAAACACTTGGATCTTTCTGAGGTGCTCATGCACTACTAGGCAATCCAGCAATACCCTGCCTAGGCCTACAAAATGTTCCAGCTTCCCTAGTTCTGCCCGTAGCAGCCACTCTCACTCACATGCTGAGCAGCTGCTTACAGCCCTGTAGACTCCCTTCAATGAGCCAGCTGCCCCATACCTTGGTGTTGTAACACCAGACCTCCCCGTCCTGGGATCCTGGTGGAGCCTTTCTGTCATGAGGTTGTTGTACTCCAGAAAACATAGTGTAGACAGGCAGTGCAGTATTTACACTCAAAGAGCCTAAGTGCTTCCCAGGACCACTCAGCTAGTTTGGGGAAATTTTACATGCAAAAACTTAAAGATGCCTCTGGATTCCAGCCCAGCTTCAGCACTGTGTGGGCTCCTTGTGGATATTCTTGTAGAACAAACACTGGGTGATGTTGCAGGGGAAGCATCTTGCAGCATTGTGTGCTATTTAGCAGGGACAGGAAAAAAAGCCCCATCCTTACACTCCTACCAGGCAAGTGTAGGGACTTTTGCCAATTCAGCAAGAGCTGATCTCAACTTAACTGTTTCAGTCTGCCTATGATGGGCTGGTTGTGCCTCCAAAGCTGCAAGCCAGCTAGAGACCCATTGTTAGGACCTGCAGAGATTGAGAGAAAACTGGAACAGTTTCCACTCCTTTTGTGCAAAGCTGGAGCCTGTCTTGTGAAAGAAATTACAGCATAATATAAAAATGTATCTTCCAGTCAACCCAGGGATGAAATGCCGTGGGTACTTCTGTCTTACTTGAACACCCCAATTCTGATTTCCCATTTCACATGGAAGGAAAACAAGACAATTATATGCTTCAGTGTGGTTGCTCTGTCTAATACAAACTGGGCTGTGCTCCATAGATTACTGAATGAAATATTAGCATCAAGTACCACCATGCAGTGTGCAACATCTGGAAAAAACTTATAGAGCTATATTCATTATTTTTATAGTAGAAAACTGAAATGGTAGAAGGTATAAGAGGGAAATCTAACAGATTGTAGATTGTCAGGGACCCTCTTTCCAGCTGTGGCAAACCTGATAATAAAACACACAATCACCTCAAAGCTCAAACATCAGCAGAAACAAGGCAGCCCCCATGGAGAGCTTTCCATGCAAGACAGGCTTTCAAAATGGCAGCTCCCCACAGCTAGGAAGCAGTCTGGGTCCTTTGGAGAAAGTCTGAAAGCATTTAAAGGATCAAGGTATAGCCGTGAGTGAGATATTCCTTTTTTTGTTGTTTCTTTGGGGGAGGTTTTCTTTGTTTTGTATGTTAAATAAAAGGGAGAGGGGACACTTAAGAATATAATTGATAAACATATATTCTTAGGAGAATAAAGTGAAGATCATTAGAAAGCAAAAACAAAGGAGACAGGAGGAATTCTAGGGACAAAATGTTCTTGACTGGCTATGGAGGGAAAAAAGTCAAGAGCTGCAAAACAGCAGCCCTGTTATTTGCAAACACGTACCAAGGAGGCTGAGAATAGACCCAATGACAGCTGCAGCCTAATTGATACGAGACTCGCCTAACAGGTTGTCAGACTGCTGTGTGGCTTCAGTCCAGGCCACGTTGCTGGAGGCACAATGTTAGAAACACTGACAAACGTTTACTAAAAATAAATAAAAAACTGTTCCAGGGCAAAGCGAAATCTGGCTCCAAGTGACTACTTGCAAAATCGCGTTAGATCTCTAGGAAAGAGGAAAGTAAGCAGCAAAACGTGTGAGAGTCCCCCCAGGGCCTGCAGGACAGACACAGGCAGCCTGCCTGGGCACTGACAAACGTTTACTAAAAATAAATAAAAAACTGTTCCAGGGCAAAGCGAAATCTGGCTCCAAGTGACTACTTGCAAAATCGCGTTAGATCTCTAGGAAAGAGGAAAGTAAGCAGCAAAACGTGTGAGAGTCCCCCCAGGGCCTGCAGGACAGACACAGGCAGCCTGCCAAGGCACTCCAGGATTGTGCTGCCTGTCAGGAGCAGTGGGTCTGGGTGTGCTGAGAGCAGACCTCCACAGAGGAAACCAAAATAACTACCACATCAGCAAGGAGCACAAGAAGGAGAGTTGACTAGTTGAAAAGAAAATCATATTTGATGTATAGAGATGGATTTGTTTAATGGTGGGAAGGAAACCACAGCATTAAGTTTCTGAACTTTTCTTCTACCAGGAAAAGGATGTATTGCTTCCTTGGCCAGTGCAGATGGGAAGCACTGTGAGAGACTTGAAAGCAGCTTAGGTACAGCCCTCAGCCCATCCCATGCTACACACAGCCAGAAAGTTGTGTTTGGGATTCTTTGAATGTATGTGGCTACATGCTAGGGGAGAAGGCTTGAAAGCAGCTTTGGTCTTGAGCTCCAAAGTCAGCAATGCACCCAAGCAAGCTACAGAGCTTGAAGAGGTGAACAAGAGAGCTAAAACAGAAGGAGGGGTAAAAAATCAAGAGAGAAGCCATATGGATTAAAGCCTGTAAAGACTGTGAAGGCTGCTCTCTTTGAAGGAGATCCAACCTTGGCAAAGCTGAGACTCTATGTGGGAAGGAAACAATCATCTGAAGGTAGCACCTACCAGGCTGAGGTAGTCCTATTACTGTGTATGTGTGCGCAGAGGGATCAAGAGCCACGAATACACATTCCCTCTGGATTTACTAGCACTACGAAACAGTAATAAAGACAATGCCTGAAGAGAAGCCCTTCCACAACAAGGGGAACAGAGCAAAATAAAAGAGTGCTGGCTGAGCAGTTTGTCTTCAGCTGCTCTCTAGCTCTCCTCATTGACCTGGGGCTGCTGCACTTGACACCTCTCTGTAAATCTCTGGTTAATACAGTGAAGATGATCAGCAAATTAGCACATTCAGAATTAATTTCTAAAAACATTACATTAATTTCTATAGAAAGGAACTTCATAACAAGCACTTTATTTTCTTTGTCACACCATGATACTCATTTCTGTCTCTGAGAATGTCCAGAAAGGTTGTGAAATAATTTTTTTTCAGAAACAACCACGTGATTTTACACAACAAATAAACTCATTAACCTCCTTGTCTTTGCATGTTGCAAAACAAAGGCAAAATGCACTGAGGAATCATTTGCTGTTCTCTCCTTTCCTCCTGGAAAAGTGACTTTAGGTCTTTATAATCCCAGAATTTAAACTCAGAGGACACTTTTTCCCACAGCAACATATACAGGTCTAACACAGGGCCACTGTGAAAATCAATGGAGAAGCCACATGGCCAAGAACTCTCCAGGGTACTTCCAATATATCCTCCTCAGCACTTTGCAAATCCCTGAGTAGTTACAGGAGAAGAAAATTACTCACCAGCCAGGGCAGTCTGGATGAGGGGAGCTCACAGCAGCCAATGGTGCTGCTACTTGAGAGTGAGACGCTGCCAGAAAGGGGCTTCAGAAGTAGGTTTCTGCAGCATTCTCCGAAATCCCAGCCTGCTCATCACCAGCTTCCCCTGAAGAGCAACCATTAGCAGACACTTCTCCTTTATTAGGTGAGTTCAGCAACACAGTCTGCAGCGTGGGAAATAGGGAATAACAAACAAAATTCAGAGCAACGAAACAAAAAGTTTCCTATAAAGGGAACCAAAACCCTCAAGAGGCTTGTGCTTAGTGGATGTATGTGAACATACCAATATCCAGTTTATGCATGCAGACAGATCAGAAATCTTTCTGACAACTGCAGCAGGAGATGAGCCTATTTTCAAGCTTTACAACCAAGCATCTCAGGACTCTGCACATTCTGAGAGTATCAAATTAAGAAAATTAAGTCACTCAAAAACATTCACAACCCCAAATCTGACTTAAAATGTTAGTTACCTCATCTCCTTGTAACTACAATGAAAGCCCAGACCCTGGACTATGTGGAGTCTAAAATCCTGTTGAATGTTAGCCCTCTGCTTCATAAGGCCCAGGACTCAATACAGTTCAAGGTGCCATGTGGGAGAAAAGGTTGTAAAAAGAACCAATATTTTTGTGTTTTTTATGAAATAAACTCCTTGAAGAACATACCTGCATCACACTACTGAAAGAGTAGAACTTCTACTTGTGCTGGAAACTATGTGTCTCAGATTTTCATACTGAAATTTTTTGCCCCCTATAAAAGACCTTGAACCAGATTGGCTGAAATTTTGAAGCATAATCCCCTTAGTGACTTCAATAGAAACAGGATTGTTTCAATAGAAACAGGGAAAAGCTCTATAATAAGCTTTTATTTAAGGCAGACATGCTCTTTTATACCACGATTTTGTAACTTCACTAGTTCTTAGAAAGCATTAACTTGTTTTGAATTCACAACACTACTCCTTAAATGGTGGGCTCTCACCTCAGAGACTAAGGCACTGAAGCGCTGACCTCCTGCATCCAGTGATTTTGTTCATGAGTTTGCATCCCAGAACTGCAGGTCAGGTTTAGAACTCAGCTCAGTATATGAGCACATAGTAGAAGTGAAGAGTTACTTTTCAGGGCACATGAGTCAAATGCTCCGTGCTGATAGAGAAAATGGTATGGTTACTGAATGTAAAGGAGTTGCTGCTTCTTTACAGCCAGCCCAATTCAGCAGAAACCTCTGTAGAAAATAATGCAGAATCATTTTCTTACTGAGCAAACCCTACACAGCCCTCCATAGTCCAAGTGACTTGTGAGGAGGTAATACGTGACACAATTAACTGTTTATGACAGGTAATCATTCAGGCAGTGCTTGGAAGTACACAAAGGAAGGCCAAGAAAAAGATAGAGGAGAGCAGTGCTGCCATATCCTACATCACTAGCACAACACCCTGCCTCTGTCATTTAGCATTTTTCAGGATCAATCCCTCAGGTTTTACTAAAGAAAACTGACTGCAAAAACAAATCTCATCCTCGCTCACTGCCAGGAACATGTCTAGGCACACACACACACTTTCTTCTGCTCAAGATGAAGCAGCTCTGTGCAATCAGGAACTGTGAAGGACCAGGTATTTCCTTACACGAACATGAAATGTCCTTTGAGTCAGCCGACAAAACTGACTTAACACGGCATCTCCACACAGCGCTGAACCCCCTCTGTGTGTATGGGGGGGGGTCCAAGTGACTTGTGAGGAGGTAATACGTGACACAATTAACTGTTTATGACAGGTAATCATTCAGGCAGTGCTTGGAAGTACACAAAGGAAGGCCAAGAAAAAGATAGAGGAGAGCAGTGCTGCCATATCCTACATCACTAGCACAACACCCTGCCTCTGTCATTTAGCATTTTTCAGGATCAATCCCTCAGGTTTTACTAAAGAAAACTGACTGCAAAAACAAATCTCATCCTCGCTCACTGCCAGGAACATGTCTAGGCACACACACACACTTTCTTCTGCTCAAGATGAAGCAGCTCTGTGCAATCAGGAACACCAAAAGAAGAGTGTCAGGTGCAGCTCCACCTACCAGGCACCCCAAACAGCAAGCCAGTCTCTCTTCACAACTCTGCAGTAGCCTCAAAGAAGATGCTGGGCAGTGCTGAGATCAGAGCTTTTCTTTGTTCATCTACAGTCCTGTGTGCAATGATTGAAAGTTATTTTCCATCAATATTTTGGCTTTAACTGCAGGGCTGGAGTCAAGGAGCTTTTGTTCGGTCACTGTTCACCACTCCCCGTTTAGGGGTTGTGCTGATCATGTGAATAACAGTTATTTTGTCAAGAAACATTTTAAATTCTCTGTCAATTCACACAAAGACTATGCTAATCCTCAAAGCCACAGACAACAGCAAGTCAACCATTCCAGGGGAGCCTTTTATACTTTGATGCAATGAGGAAGTAACACTTTACCTGCATCAGCTGGCATTGGAACTCTTGCTGTTCAAAATTTTCAGCTAGGAACTATCTTGCTCACAGGTGCTGCAAAACCAAGAATTACAAGTTGGTTGCAAAAATTCAAGCCCCACACAGGAAGATACATATTAAGCATATGTGCTATACATAATTTTGTACAACTCCTAACAGACACACATAACAACCCTGTAATGAACAAGCTGTTCATATTATTATTTACTGATAACAAACACTCCTCACAGGATCACCAGCTTTTGCCTGTTTCAAAAGGATCATCATATAGAGGAAGAACAGATGGCTAGCAAAGGAAAGATTACGAAGAAACTGAGGTCCTTTTTGCATGTCCTTGGCAAAGTTCTCTGCCTCTATGTGTGTTTTAGACCTCTATTGGGAAACAAGGGCCAAACGGAGAAAATGCTGTGTGATAACACAGCAAACAAATCACATTCAAGGTGCCCTGCAAAAGCAGCATACTGCAACATACCCACTCTAAAAACACAAAGTTTAATTTTGTATTTTTAAAAGAACAATACATTTAAACTAAATCTAAAATTTTAATTTATTTAAAATGTTTAATTTTTTTACTGTCTCTCATAACCACATGATTATGTATCATCACTTCACCACATGAACACATCATTCTAGATTACAGCTGTAACTTACTACATATAGTATGTCATAACTCTCTGAAAATTACAACTATATTTCCTAGAAAGATTCCTAAAGAACAAAAACACGTTTATTATTGAAATTATTTTCCCCACATATGCCAATTCACTTAATCCTGTGTAAAAGTCAGCAAGTTTTAATCCTTCTGCATATTTCCAATTCAGCAACATCACACTTTTAGCTACTGCATTTGCTCTTAATAGAAATTTTCCCCTGTGGTTCATTTATATTCAAGAGATTATTCAGGTCACCCAGTGCAAATATTTTTGGATCATTGGCAATGTCATTGTCCAGAATCATATTCACTCTATTTCTCCCATTCCCAGAATGAATTTACTAGGTATGAGGTGCTGAAAAAAGCTCTTGTTCTCATTCATCTCATATTTAACTGAAGAAGCAAAACAGAAAATAAGTGAAGTCTGATTTGCATGAAATTGTGCATTCTGTATCCTAGTTCGAACAAGAGCACAGACATTCTTTGAGTTCTGTCATGTCTAGTGCCTATACTTAATTCATTTCCTTGTCACCTTCTGTTGAATTAAGGGAATGAAACAGTAAGGTTTCCATAACTATTTGCTGCTTTATCTAGCTACTAACCTCACCCTAATATTACCTTTCTTCTGTCTGCAGATGCTGCACTTGTCTCTCTCAGGACTTAATATCCTTAGCAACCAAATCCAATTTAACCTGTTGAAAAATCCACAGAAGGATGCTAAGCAGGGGAACACATCCTTCCTGCTGGCTGCCCAGCTGAGAGCAGCACTGCTTTTGCATTTTGCAGCTCCTGCTTCAGAGGACGTGGTGCCCCTCTGCTCTCGGGTGCACTTTCATCCCCCAGGCTGAGCAGTGCCTTGTTCAGCCACTTCCAAACTCTGCTACAGAGATAGCCCCAGACAAGCCTGTCTCCAGGATCTGCCAAGTGACAGATCAAAGCCAGAAAACTGCCGTTGTTTCTAACGCTGTTCCTTCGTTTAACACTTTGTGCTCTCCCCTTCAGGCACCTGAGAGGCCTCCCTGTCTCTTCCAAGTAAAACCTGGAGCCTGCGGCTCTCTTGGTGGGAGAGGCAACACCAAACCGACCCCTAGGGGCCCAACAACCAGAAGATGTGCCAAGTTATATGAAATGAGCTCCCGTGATTTGCTTAAAAGAAACAAAGGAAATAAAAGAGGAGCCCAAAGCAAGGCCGTGTGTCTCCCCTACTCCTTATCGAGCCCCTTCTAGACATTATTTACAGCAGCACTGGAAGCACCCGAGCTTGCCTCTTATTGCTCACTGAAGAAGTCAGTGGGAACCTTTCCAACAACTCTGTGGCCTTGTGGAAAATTGCTGAGGTTTGCTCTGTGCTCCTTTAAGGCTGCAGTGAGAGTGTGAGTGGTGGGACACAAGCTAAACTGAAACTGTTGTTAAGTGGAGGCTGGGGGAGGAGTGGGGATGGGGCACCGTAAGGGAGAGGCAGAAATGTTATCATTAAAGAAGTATTATTATTAAAAAGAAAAACCCAAAACAAAACCAAAAACCTTTCCAAGCAGTTTTTGAACTTTAAAGAGCAGCTGCAGCTGGAGTGGTGCCAACTGTGCAGACTCACTCAGCAGAGACAGGCTGAACATCCACAATAGCTTTGGGTATTAATGGTTTTAAGATACAAGGAGTTGGAGGGTAGTCAGTGTTGCTTTTGCCAGCCCTTTAACCCTCCAGATGCTCCTGTATTTTCAGACCCCTGGTTTTTGGGATTGCTTCATGGTCCCAAGCATGGGATGAGGAATATCTACTGCCACAAGAAGTACAGGTTTAATCCTAGTACAGCCAGCTCAGCCATTCATCTTGCACAGACAGATAACTTGAACACCATGCAATTCATTGAACATAGGCTGTTCAGACACAGCATTAAAAATGGAGTGAAAGGGCCCTACAGCTTTTTTCTAAGTGTAGCAATTTGCTATAGCAGTCCTGGGCTAACACTCCCCTTCGTTCTTTGTAACTTGCTGATGGGACGTCACCATTGCAGCCATGTGGCAAATTTCTGTGACCTATCAGGATGAAAACAGCTGTATAAAGGTAAAATGACAGATAATCACAAATGCCTGCAATCTTCAGATAAAGGCAACACACAGAATAATACAACCTGCTTAAATAATATGATTGTGATTTTAAAATGCAGCTTCTTTTCACCTGACACTGCTATTCAGATTGACAAACTTTATTGAAAGGCAATCTTATCTTTGTGGGTTTGTGTGTGTCCATGTTTTTATTTTAAAGATACCTTGCTACGCTTGAGTGTCCTGATTTCACATCTGCTGGACTGAAAGAGGTGTTGCCTGGTGCCACTGTAACCCCAGAGTGAGCAAGAATTCTCAAAAATGGCCATAGAAGAGTAACAGCATCGCAAGCCCTGCAGCTAGTACAGCCTTTAGGCAGAGAGGGATTTCAGGGGCACATTAATTGAGTCACCCCAAGCAAGGGCAGAGTGACATGACACTGTGCTGTCACCCAAAGCCTCTTCCATCTTAGTGAACCAGGTATCACTAGTGCAAGTGCTGCTGGTCTGGTGTGGGATTCAGTGAAGAATTTGAGATCTGTTTTTATACTGCATTCAGACAACGTATTTCCTCTATTACTTTCTCTGCTTGGAAGATGGCGTGGAAACTTCAGCTGCTTTTTCCTGGTATGCAGGTAGGAGAGAGACAAGGAGGGCAGAAGTATAATAAGAAATATAGAAGTAAGAGCAGAGAAAATATTGTTCTTGCAGGTGACCAGGCCGAAAGAAGAGTGAATGGCACAAAATTGCAAATGGTCAGTAAACTGAATCATTTACTGTAAGAGTCACTACAAGGGGAGTGGACATGTGTTTTAAAAGAGCTTTGTGTGGTTAACACATGTGATGCAAGGCACTAAAAGAAGAGAGTCTTCTACAGGTGGCTGTTATTTCCTGATTCCCAGGGAAACAGCAGAGCTCTGCTGGATAGGGCAGCAAGGAAGCAAAGAGATTAGTAGAGACTGAACAAAGCAAAAGAGTGGAGCGTAGAAGGAGATGGATGAGGAAGGGAATATTATTTTGTAGAGCTATACAACACTTTGCTGGGTCATAGCCAGCCTCTGAATGCACATTAAACTCTTATTTCCCATTTTGTCCCAGCTGGATAGATAATTGCCTGACTATAGAATTATATTAATCATTTTTATGTCTGTGATCTCCAATGCCAGCACAAGGAGTGCTGTTAGACAAAGCTATGTCTCACCATAGGCTACAAGAACAAAATAGGACCCCCTTCCCCTCCTGTATTTGAGATCAGTCTCTAAGAAAAGCACAGGAAACATCAGAAATTCCCAAGGATCGATGGGGTAAGATATTCCTACAGTTTCAGGCATATATATTGTATTCCTTCCCCAAGCCTTTCATACACAACCTGATTTATTAGCCTTAGTCAGCATTCTGTCTTGTAGACCTGCCAGAAAAGCACAGTGGGATGAAACATCTGGTAAATTTGCTCCAATTCTATTATGAAATATCTTCAATTCAAGTTTCAATGAAAAGTAAACAAGTCATTGTCTTTAAAAAGTGATTCACTTTGCTGTCAGAAAACACTGGCAATCAGCAGTAGGCATTAGTCCTTTTTTCAGGGCTGTCAAGGGAGAATAGTTCCAATTGTGAACCAGTCTGGCCAGGTAGATCACGTGTATCATTGCTGCTTCACTGAAATTTAATTTGTTCACCAATGTCTGCTGTCTCATTGCTTACAGTGACATTTGCTTATAGTTTAAGAGCAAAGAGGGGATACACAGAGCATGGGACAAGGCAGGACTGCAGCTGCTCTGCAAGACAGGGTGCTGCAGAGGCTCCCACTTCAGTGCATGCAGCTCAGCAACGTACAGGCAGGAGCCTTCTCAGAACCAGCCTGGGGGTTTCTAACATAGCACACGTGGTGCCTTGCAGATGTTACCAAGTGAGAAAATGCAAACCGTGGTGGTAAACAGGTACAGCCTGTTGAGCTACAGTCAAGAAAAGAAGGTACTTAATAAATGCCCTGTATTGTATTTCTCCATGCTGGCTCCACACTTACACAAATCCATTGGTCAAAACTCCCACATGATCCTTCCATGTAGGGCAGGGGCCAGAGGCCATTATTTCAGTCTCTAAATTGGAACAAAACCTGTAGAGAAGCTGTTCTTAGTTTCTGTAGGTGCATTCCAGACCTCCTCAATCACTTGGGCTGTGTGTGGAGTGAGGTGAACATCCCCCACCAAAGGACCCTTCAGCAGTAGTTTCATTTCTAGAGAAAAGCATTCCTCTCTTACAATAAGCAGCTTTAAATAAGTGGATGTACTGCAGGAAAATAATCTATTGGTGGGTCAAACTACAGCTTGACTATATTCATCCACAGGGAGTATTTTTTAATTGGTGAGTAGCCCTTATAGAGCCATCTGACTTTCCTACATACCTGTGGTGCATGGTATATTTGAGACAGATTTAGCTAGAAAAGGACAGATCAAAGAGATGATGAGCACACTATAGATCATTAAAGAAAACAGAACTGCATTAAGAACTAGCCAATCTGTAAAGAAGCAGATAAATGCATTTCAGGCAGGTTGTGCACTGAATGAGGGTATAGCAGAGAATATGCTTATCTGTGCAATCCACTCAATACACTGTCTGCAGTTAACACATTCCTACGTGTGCTGGCATGAGCCATTTGAAACTGATTTTCCATTTATGCCAATTCTCATGTTACACCATGCCAGGCTGCTGGAGGTTGGACACTTCATGAGGCAAATCCCAGCCACTCTCTTTGGCTCAGGGTGACTTCAGGACAACACAAAGTAGTTGGTGTAAAGCAAGATAAGACAAAGTGAACAAAAAGCAAACCAATTAGAAGTGCCATCAGAGCTGAAATTTCTCTGGGAATGTGTGATACAACCAGAGAAGGTTTAAAAGGTTCTACAAACAGTAATGTGGCAGCCAAAAGGAGAGGAACTGTCAGAGCAGGGAATGTTTTTTTGGGCGAGGACCAGTCCTGAAATCACCGTTTTTGCAGTTCTCTTTTAATCTGGGCTGAGTGGGGAGAGGTAATAGACAGACAGGAGCAGAGCTGCAACCAGAAAATATTAAAACATCTCAGAGACATGTTTAGAAACAGAGTCTGCAAAAGAGGCTTCTGGCAGCAGGAAGAAATTTTACACCAATCATATAGCAAGGGACCAGTCTCAATTGTAAGGAGCACTTCTGAGAAAGCCATCTGAACCTGCCAAGCAGAGAAATTCAGTCAGTCCAGACCAAAACTGATGGGAAGAGAATGGTCCTCTTCTGTGGCAGGCAGGAGATAAAATGCAAACTACCATGAAAAAAAAAAAAAGAAAAAAAAAAAAGAAACTGCAAGCAGAAAGGTGCAAGAAACTCATAGCTGGAGCTGACTGAAAAACAACATATCAAGCTATGGACAATGCCTATCATGTGGAGAAGGGGCACAAGAGTATGAAAAAGCTCATTTGAACCAGATCACAGCATGCAAATCACAGCAGTGCTAGAAAAAGTGACTTCAGCAATGAAAGAACCACCACAGATAAAAAGTAAATGGGTAAAAAACCCTCCCATCTACCAAGCAGGACCCTTCGTTAATCCCCACCGTGAGAGGATGTGAACTGCAGGCTTGAATAAATAATGAACTGGGAAAGAAAGAATATGTGATAAATAGTTCCATGGAGAAAAGTACACTCCCCGGGGCAAAACACATGCCAAGGCCCAGATCTCAGTGGGGTGAACCAACTGTGGAAGTAGGGGAGCAGAGCAGCCAGCAGAGCTGCACGGGGCAGGCTCATCCTGGGCTGGCTGGCACTTCCAGAGCTCTGCCAGAAAGGAGAGACAAAAGCAGGGAGGAGGAGGAAGAGGGATGAGGCAGATAACAAAGCCATTGCAGACTGGCTCTGTGGGGAAAAGCCAGCACTTGAGGCACGCTGGTCAGCCAGTACACAAACTAGGTGGAAACCTTTCACTTCTCCAATGAAGCGTGTAACTAAACTCATCACAAAGTTAACAAAAAAACGGGATTAAAATATTGCCCATGTCATATTCTAGTGAACTGTGTTTCAAATTAAGTTTTTTCCCCCACAAAAAAGATTTTCTTGTTTTCTATAAGAAAACATGTAGCAACTGCTCCATCTACCACGACACTGCACTTGAATAATGTCCTGATCATCACATTTGAACACAGCAGGGCTCTGTGAGACCAGAGACTAGCTCCCTGAAATCTGTAACATAGAGTGGACTTTTGAAATGTTAAAATTAAGCAAAGGGTTGTTGTCTTGTTCAAGATAACATAATTACCCTGCTGAGCAGCACTAACAGAGCAGATCAGGCCCATCACCTACTTGCCCATTCAGACATGGCAAGAGATGGCTGCAATCACACTGCCCCAGGCAGTCTGCAGGAGCCTCCATCACTCTGTATCTCTTCCACACCTTTCTGGCCTGTTAGAAGAAAAGGCCACGAGGTAAACCAGCAGAAAACAGCACAAGCTGCCAGATGTCTCACTCCCAGGGCTCCCAGACTTCACCCTGATCCAATGAATTGGCAGAAATCCAACCTCTTCCAGGCTCAGAGACTCTGGGAAAGAGCATCAGGGAGAAGGAGATGGACACAACATGAGGAGCAAATAACTGTAAGAAGGTTGGGAACAAGGGTGTGAAACATCCTTTTCAGTGGCTGCCATCGATACGGGAGCTACCTTCTCACTCAGAGGAGTCAGATCAGGCTTTTGCAAGGTCCTTTTATTGCTTTCTCTACCTGCTGTCTTAACAAATTACTATTTTCATTACTTTGCCTATAAAAACAGTTCTATCAATAAAGCTAATGATAAATGATGAAGAAAATAACAGCAGGTTAGAGAGAAGAAAGCCCTTTTCTACTCTGCATTGGCTTTGGCCATCGCTGGCAAACTGCTCAGGAGCCCAGCCCCAGCCATGAGAAAGCAACCCCTCAGCTGTGCCACACCTTCTGCCTTCCACTCTCCAGTTCCCTTTGCCATCCTCAGCTTGCACAAGTTTCTCATATTGGGCTGCCATGAGCAGCAACAAGGTAAGTGGGAGGCAGTACAGAGAACAGCAGGGATGGGCAAGCTGTGTTTCCTCTCTTCTGTTCCTTGCTCTTTGTCATTCCCCCCTCCCTCCGCCCTTCCTCTATGACTTAGAAGCAGCAAGGTTTGAACAAGAGGAAAAAAAATATTTTAAAATGCTTTAAGGATACAATCAATATAAATTAATGGATATTTTTCCCCCCCCCCCCCCCTCAGGAAAGCACAGGCTCCACACTTCCTTCTGTCTTTTCTTGCAGCCCCAGGCCTTTTGTTCTCTAGCAAAAGCTCCCCATTGAAGTGCATGGCATTTTCTGGGCACTATATCTTCAGTATATTCTTTGCAGCAGTGTAATTTTTTTGATAGTCACTTGAATAATCAGCAGTCAGTGTTAAAATACAGCATTGTACACTGACACCCCTAACCCCCAGGAAGCAGCAGAAGATGAAGAGGGAAGCCTGCAGTTCTTACTGGCCTCATTTTCTTTCCTTGAGAACCAGCTCATTCTTTCCTACAAACAAGTATCCCACACAGTTAAAGCCAGCCCTAGTTATCTATGGCCAGCTCTTGTTCCCATCCCCAGTATCATACAACTAGAGCAGGGAGGCTGTTCAGGCTAATAAACGAGTAACGTGTGCTTCTAAAGTTGTCCCTAAACGAGTTGTTTGCACACCAGTTCTTCATGTTTCTAACCTGAACACCTCCTCAGATGTGGCAATACTTAAAAAGAGCTGTGGAAGTTTTTCATTTGCAGGTCTAAGTTGATTTGTTAAACTTTGACCACAAAGCTAGTAAAGAAGCTGGCTGCTTTAGGTCCTGCCCTTTCAATACCAGGATGTATTTTATAAATAATTTAACAGGACATAAGAAATTAAGGAAGGAAACATAGAGCCAAATCTGAAGGAAGGAAAGACTGTTCTCTTATCACATCTGAAACCATTTACTTTTGTTACATGTAGTTATATTATTTTTAAGTACTCAGCTTTTTTAATGCTAATTCAAGCTTGCTGTTTCTTGCTGACAGTCAGCCATATGTGACCCCCTGTTCTTTATAAACATTGAACACTGTGCAAGAGAATTATGTGGTCACAGACAATGGGGTTTTTTCCTTCCCGTAAAACTAAATTCTATCAGCCTGAACTACTGGCTTGCTGTCTCTTCTCTCTTCTCTCATCTCCTGCTCTGAATTTGCAGCATCAGAAGCTTTAATGTAAAGGATTTTTTCAGTCAGGACTGTGTCTTATGAGCGGCTCCTTCTGCTTCCCTGTAATTTCAGGTTGTTCTTTCATCCCATCTTCTTCCAAGAGTAGAGTTGCTGCCACCAAAAGTTAAACTGAAAACCCAGAGAGGTGTTATCTCACCTGAGACCATGTAATGGCTTTCACAGTGCCTGTGGAAGCACTATCATCCTCCTATAGTCTTTCCTTCCTGGTAAGCAGAAGCACTTTTGGAGTTCTCAAATGATGCTTAATTAGGTTCATGGCTGAAAAGTGTGCTTGTGGTCCACTGTGACAGCTTTTAATAGAATATAGTCACAAAAAGAAGCCATAGGGACATTTTTAACTCAATAATTTCAGGCTTTGCTTTTGCTCAAAGCAGTGCAGTTAAATGATGGCTCTGCAAGCAAACTAGAGGCCTGATCAGGAGAGGTGCTCAAGTACCCAGCGGCACAGTGAAACAGGGTGCTCAGAATTTTGGGCAAGACCCAGAAGCTGACTCAGAAATCAAAGGGATTAGGCTTAGGCTGAAACTGTATTGTGAAACAAGACCAAATGGAAGCTCTCTGTCTTACCATAGGTGCACTCTCAGATTCCAAACAGAACATCTCAGGAGAGAGTGAGAGGGAGGAGAAATAGACTTCAAGAAAGATGTCTAAAGGTATATTGTGGGTTTGCCATGGAAGAATATGGAGTAGTAACTCAGATAATTACACTGCTCCTGTTGAATTCATAGAGCCTCCAACCCCTAGAAGGGACATCATATGTCCTTAAAGTAGCTTAGCTTTAAACATGACAACAGGTTTCCCTGAGGACAAGCACCACCAAGGGTTTACTGCTTGCTGAAACACTACCAATCCTTCTGAAGGTGTTCCTTTTAGATATATAACACACACCAAGCCTTCACTATTCCTTTCTGTTAGGTTTGTTACTTGGCCTTGGAAAAGCCAAAGATGGACTGGAGTGTTTTATGATTGAGGAGACTTAGAAGAAAGCAGGCAAGCCAGTGAGCTGAACCACTGGGAGAAAAAGACACAAAAAGAGAAATCGATGACTGTGTAACTAAAAGGTATGAAACAGGTATTGGAGGCAAGAGGTAAACAAGGAAGTGCAGAAATAAAGCTAAATTAGTAAAACTTATCTAGGAAAGGTTAAAAGGAAGAAAGGGAAAAAAATTTTCAGGAATAAAGACAAATAAGAATTTTTCAAGTTTATAAGAAGCAAAATGTCAGCAGGGCATCTAAGAGAGTGCCTGGGTTATTTAGTAGGAAAAAAAAAAGACCATAGAAAACTAAAATGAAATCTTTACCAAGTGTTTGTAAGAAAGGATGTAGGACTGAGCTAAGAAAGAGAATTACTTTTTCCATGAGAGGAGAAAAATACTCAAAGAATTCCAGGTCACAAGTAAAAAGAATAAATAAATTACAGCTCTGCATAGTACAGACAGTCTCCCGCATTCCACACACCCACACCTCAGTCATTGATAAGTGGGGAGGTCTCCTAAGAGTGATTTTAAAATATATTCTATGTGAACCAGGGGGAGAAGAAAAATAGATTTCTATTACATTTGTCCATTGTACTCATTTGTCCTACATGAGGCAGAAATCTGTAACTGCCCAATCTTAGGTACTGTGAGAGCAGAGATCATGCTCAAGAAACTATTTTTATGCTATTTTAGTCTTTATTATGCTGCAAGGTCCTCACAGGAAAAGACAGGTTTTCTGTGTGCACAAAACAGCTCACAGCTGGTCCCTGCTTCATACCCCAGAGCTGCTGAGGGAACAACAACCAACAGCTGAATCCTGTCTCGGTGTTCATAATTCACAAATGGATTTCTGGATCTTACAAGGTGGACCAAGCTCACTTATGAGCACAGTCAGTGACTTGCACTTGAAGTATGATTTTATGAGTAATGAGTAGAGTTAAGCTGCAAACCACAAGAAGCAAAGTGAGGAAGGGAGTAGCATCTCAGACAGGAAGGGCTTCAGGCAAAAAACAGTTGCAACCTTGTAATCAACCACTACCCACTGTTCTTATTCCTGTTCCTTTTTTAAAACAGAATTTTAAAAATATTTTTTTCTTAATTAGAAGACAGAATATTCACAAGGCATGTAAGAACATGAAAAGAAAAGGACTTCCTCATGTGTCCTCTCCTTGAGAGTTACAAAGTGCCATGGCTGACGTGCTTTGAACAAACCTCACCTGGATGTTTGTCCCAAAGGACAAACATTGCCAAGTGGCTGTCAGCAGCGTGTGCTCTCTGACCTGCCTAGGCCTTACCTTGTATTCAATCTCATACTTTATTAGCTTTTGAAAACAAAATGTATGGGCATAGGATTGGAATCAACGTATTGTAGCAGCTTGGGAAACACTGAAGAAATAATAAATATTGTCAGATGCTGATGCTTTCTCCTTAAAAATGCTTCTGCTCAGTTTTTCTCTCTGCCATCACTCCATGCCTCCTGTTAGAACACAAGGTGACCTTTCCATGCTTAATTACCCAAACAAAATACGCAGAACATTAATGCCAAAAATGCCCCATGTGCATTCTACTACATTGGCAGATGTTTGAAATAATCTAACTTAATCTCTTCTTCTCAGGTTAGGGTGAGTGTGGTGTGAAATAACCAAAGAAAGCAAACAAGAGAAAGGAGGATGGACAAACACATGTTGACAAGTACAAGCTAAGAGCTGGAGTCTGTACATGCATGCACAGTGAACTGTTTCCCAGCAGAGTTTACTCTATTCTGCAGCAGACACTTGATGATAGTGCTTTGCCCTTATTTAGCAATATTCATGCAAGCATCTCAAGGCATCCCTCAGTCACACACAGCACAGCAGGGCAAAACTACCAGTATAATCGTTATACAGAAGAGTAAATTGGTTCATATGATCTAAATGATTTATCCTTGTTCATCACAAAAATCGGTGAAGGTGGGAGTACAACATGGAAATCACTACTCATGAGGCTCTATTTACCATCTCTGCTCTGTGGTCTCCCCCCTGCAGACTGCTGGCACTGTGTGGTGGGGATTCCCCTGCTGCACACCCAGGCAGGACACACTCCCTTTGCCAGGAGTAGGTATCTACCTGGACACTGCTTGGAGCACACGTTCACTGATGCATCTTTGCTAGCATGGACCTTAGCACCAACTGCTCACCTCACTGCCTGTAATCTGTGGCACATTCAGCCAACCTCTGGTATTTGAGCATTTCACCTACTGCTCATGTGATGAGGCTATTTCACATGACTGGCAATTTAGCTGTGCTGGCACAGGGGTAAGTGAAGCTCCAAATCCATCCTTGCAGGAAGAAGTGAGACTGTAGCTATCTTGAAACCCATTTGAATCCAACCTGCCTTCATGCCACACTGGAATTGGAGAAATAGGAGCCGTTACCATGTCCCATCCATGGACTTCTCCCACAGCTCTCCTATGATCAGGTTTCTGAGGCAGGTGTGCCTTGAGGCTCTCAGCAAGATGAAGTGTTAGATCACAGACCAACATGACATGCAGATCTTCAAGCAGAGGCCTAAGAAAACTCTTCAATAGGCTGGAAGTACACTAAACCTCAGACACACTTTGGAGGAGATAAACTGTGGCAAAAAAAAAAAAAAGTTAAACCCATTTCTATATGGCAAGTCACTTAAGTAGTTCAGCCAATTAAACTGCTTAAGTGACTGACATTCCTAACACTATCATTTTGCATTTAGGGTACCTCATGCATGGATGGAGACCCTGTTTGAGGGCTTTGCTTTTTGTCAATGCTTTTATATCACTTTGTGGAATAAATAAGTTCATATTAATTTCCATAGCATTTTGACTATAAATGCTCTGGCTACCTAATAAATCAAATTACCATTTATTTAGTTACTGTTTGGTCATTTAAGAACTTAATAACAAACAACTGTAGTGACCTGAACTTGAATTACAGAATTCCTCAGTTGCAGTTCAGATACCAAGATAGAATCACTCAACATCACTTCACAGCCTTCTAGCCTGGCGCCCAAATGGACACTGAAGCAATTGAGATCATTCAAATGGAGATACCCCCAGGGTGCCATATGCATTTAGAGAGAACAATTGAGAAATAAGAGGAACATTTGATACAGGAGAAAAATGTCCCTTAGGCAAAGATTTCACTAGGCACTAAGAGACTTGTGGGATAGTCCCTTTCCTGCACAAATGACATGATTCAGTCTTCAGCTCTCTATTGCACAAGCAGCCCTAGAAGCATTTCTAAACCAGCCCTCTGTCCCACATGCAAGAATTATACAAATAAATTCTCCTGTCTTTCACTAAAAGACCACAAAGCATTTATACAACATCCTTCACTGAAGATAATCATGACACATGAGAGGTAGAAAAATTCTCTTTTCTGGATGACATGGAAAGGACAGAGCTAGATTTGGAGTTATCCTTAGAGATTTTATGATTAATTCAAAATAAAGAAGGTCATCTTCTCATTCCTAATGCAAACAAAGAGGTCTGCATTTATTTAAATCTGAGCCATTGCACAGGGGAATGCTATTTAGCTTAAGTGGTGTACCCAGATTTCCAGAGGAGTTCTTGGGTACATTTCTACACACACAGGTGTACATGGACCTTTCCTACTTCTGCTCTGCAGCAGCTGCTAAGAACCTGGTATGTGTTGGAGACCAGTTTACAGTAGTTTCATCTAGTACATATTGCCCTGCAGCAGCACTAGTTCTGTGAACCTCACAGTGTGGTGTACCACGTACCAGCTAATGCCTTAGCAACCCACCTGAACTGGGTCCCAATCCCTCTAATTGGACAATCTTGAAAAACTTAGTTGTTTGATGAGAATGTAATCACAGTCCTTAACATATTTACTGGAGCAATGCAGGTGATGATCAATCTCTCCTGATCAACCAATTTTGTGTTATCTACAGAAGTTTAAGAATAATTAGTCTGATTCACCTTTGAGTCAGTGCATATCTATGTTGGTAAAACAGCACTGGCTTCAGTGCCACTACCATCTTAGAGCTGGAGCAAGGCAAAGCTCTTGTCTGGCATAAATCTGGAATAATACGACATTTTGAGAAGACTAGTAAGGAAAAGCATTCAGTCATGGAGGCCAGGATTTAAATTGTCCTTGTTTGGATCTCATCCTCTTTGAAGAGTTAGAGCTCCGCAGAATTTCAGGGGCAGAAAGGACCTCCAGAAATCACCTACTGCCCTCCCACATGGGAGACCAATGCACCTATGTCACTCTTGACAGATGTTTGTTCAATCTGTTCAGCACACTCTAAGCTAGCTGAGGACTTGGTCCTTGACTTTATCTCAATCCGCAAGATAAGCGAGAAATCAGGCCTGTTTTCTGTATACACTGACTTGTCAGAGAAATTAAAAACGCAAAGGATTTTCATATCAGACTGCTGAGAACTAATTACAATGGTGCTTTCCAGCAAACCAGTGATTGGAGGCTAATTTTCTGTTATGAAACAGAAACCAGGGTTAATGAGGCTAATTGTGTTTACCAGTGTTTCAAACAAAAAGAAAGCCAACTCAATTTTGAAGCAAGTTCTTTGTCAGGAACAAATTGAGGAAAATTGCTACAGTTGTATCAGCATTTCCTAAAATTGTTTAGTGCCATGCTTGGGAAACTGACACTATAGAACACAAGCTAATGGTACCGAAAATGAAGCTTATTAAACAGTAACTACATTGAGTTTCAAATGCATGGCTGTGTGATGTACAGTGATGGCTGAGCTGTTGAAAGCAGTGCAACAGGGAGTCATTAATGAAGTGAGAGACCCTCATTCCAGCTCTACTGTGGTACCACAAAGAGAAAAATAAATCCAGGTAAGTAGCAAAATTTGTCAAACAAAAGCTTCAAGTTCTATGTCTCATCCATGACTAATTAATTACACAAGCTGGGCTAGTAAAAAATGAACACATTACTGCAAAGCAAAATTCACCTGCAGTTAGAAGCCCTTCAGAAAAAAAACCCAAACAAACAAAAAAAAACTAACCACAAAAAAATCACAAAACAAAACAAAAAAATCCCAAACCAAAATCAGTTTAGGCTTTCTCGCTACAAGCTGATAATTCTAGTAATTACTCAGAAAAGTCAAGTGACTTCAGTGACAAAAGACATAAGCAATATCTGCAGCACAGTACAAACAGATGCCACTGGGGAAGCCGCATCCCTGCCAAATCCACCTCAGCATTAGTGCCCCTGCTATTCCCTTCCCAATTGCTGTTGAGTCCCCAGCCAGGCAATGCTCTGGTTTTGCGATGTAACCAACTGGAACTAAAATTCAGTCACATTCATTTGCACTCCAGACTGGTGCCCAAATCGAGCCAGCATTTGCTAGAAAGACTATGAAGGCTTCCAAGCTGCAAAACACACAGGCATAATGGCTGCAGTTCGGCCTTACTGCAAAATCCAGGCTGTCTTCCCTTCTGTCTGCCCAAGGCAGAAGCATCTGGGATTTGCAGGAGGACCTTACTCTGCTGCAGACAAGAGCTTATGTAGGAGATATTGAATGAAAATCCACATCCATACATATGGGTGTCCAAAGAGGAGCTCTTAGAAGGACACTGAGTAACAAAAAATTATATTGTGCCAAACAGCAAGGACAGCAAACAAGAAAATGGACAAGTGGAAGAGGTCCCATGGGGAAAAATGTGGAGCTAAGGAAGGAAATTATTTAATGTGATAATACATGAACATAAGAGAGAATAAAAACCATATGGAGGGGGAAAAATATTTTTTAAAAAGGAGAATCTAGAGTTTAAGCACAAATAGGGAGACATACCCATTAAAAAAAGGCAACAAAAATGTGCATATAACATTAAGGCCAACAAAGGTCACCAAGTTCTTGTCCTACATTTCCTACCATAAAATTGGTTCTGGGAGAAATGGGGTAAGGGGAAGCAAAGGGAGTCTCTAGACAGGAGTGGAGAGCACCTGGCTGAGATCTCAACCTTTATGGTGAGAAGTGCATTTGATATCAATTAGTTTACAGTTACAGCCAGCAGCTATCGAGCTCCAGCGGCTCTGCTGATCTGGGGCCTTTTCCAGATTGTGATGTGTTCACTAGAATCGAAGCTTCCCTTTAGAAAAATGCTGTCTGCAGCCCTTCTGGTTTGCCAAGTTACAGTCTTCACTATGGAAATCAATGATCTGCTGTCTTGTTGAATCTTGCAGCCTGAGGTATGAACATCTCCCATTCATCTTAATGGGATGTTAGCCTCAAAGACTCCTTGTGACTCTCCAAATTCTAATACTATATTAAACAAGTTGTTTAACATACAAGTGCTGGGTTTAAGTCACCCACTTTGTACAGGAGAAAAGGATCTGACTTTGACTTTGCATCTGAGGACCCACAGAAAAAATAGTCTGAACAAAACAAATACCTGAATTTCCAGTCACTGGTCATCTCTGCAAATCAGCTTTAGTTTGGTTTAGATGCAGGGAGGGGCTCAGGTTTGAACAACTGCTCGTTTTCCCTATTTATCACCTCCAGGTAGGTAAAGGATTTTTCTGTTTTTCAGAATTTCAATTCCTCTCCCAAACTTGGTGTCAGTACTACTTGAGTTCATAAACCTTTCAATTCACTCTTCTGGGCCAGCCTCTGCCTTCTATATTCAGGTTCTCCACTCTTGAGAAAACCTCAACAAGGAGATAGAAGAAAGAGCTCAATGATGAGGCACAGTAGGACTCTCAGAAGGCATCAAACTGCCCTTGGCTCTCCCATGCACAGTAACTGTGCTGTTGCATGGGCAGAAAGAGATCCCATGCTGTGAGGCATGTGCCAGAGCAAGGTGAGCACTCTGTCTGTCCAGTGTGCCCAAGGGGAAAAACCTCCAGGTTTCCAGAAATAACTGGCAGTTGCCAATGCTTTCAATGTTCAGCTCTCAAGAGGAATCACCTGCATGTCTGGAAATTCCTGATATCCTCCCTGAAATATCTTTGAAAGCCTCACAATGAAGTAACCAATATCCCTGGTCCCCAAGTAATTCAGTAGCTCTAGGAAGTGGTGGGTATGAGCCTTACCCAGAAGTCACAGTCAAACACCCACACTTAGGCCTTGAATAAAGATTTCAGTACTAGGCTCACTACCAGAAGTGAATGCACATCCATCAAAAAATAGATCAAAAGACAAATGAAACTGCCTGCTTAGATAAAGCCCTTTTAAAAAAATTACAAGGGGGAGGGGAGGACCATGTGAGAGGATTTAAAGAGATGTCTGTTGAAAGATAAAATAAGCAAGATACTGTGATGAAGAAAGCAAACAATGAAACAGAATCCAGTACAGACAGATCAAGTGAAAGAAAACCACATTGGTATTTACAATAAAGATCACTCGCCTAACATGTATAATTAGAAATTCACACACAAAGATAAAAGTGACCAGTCAATGCTGCTGTAATCAAAAAATAATACAGCATTGTATATATTTTTGAAAAACCTAACACTCTCCAAAAATAGGGATAATGGGGCTCATTAATAGAGCCTTCATCTGAACTAAACAAGTTCCCTTTATTCACGTCTAGCCTGCCAAAAGAAACCCTCACCAGAAGTCATCACAGTACAGCCCTCCTGCCCCACACATCTGTGCCTCACTGAAGTTTAGTTGCAGACAGGACAATGATACCCAAAGAAACCCATTCACATTTCAAAGACTTCCATTTTCACATGAGTTTGTGTTGCTTGGGCTATATCTGAAAATACAGCACAGCACCTGGGTTCTTCTCGTTGGGCAAAACAACAGCTCACAACACATCTGCACTCAGTGCACACACACCTTTGGCTGAAACACAAATGATCAGTGAATATGTGGGACAACAGGCTACAGTGGGAACTCTTGAAGTGTGAGGAGTAGGAAGAGGAGGTATTAACAAACCAGTAAACTTTGTAAGGCTTACAGTATTTGCTTAAGAAAGTGTCGCCTTTTTCTTTCTTAAAAAGCAGAATCACAGAATAGTCATGGTTGGAAAGGACCTCTGAGATCATGGAGTCAACAAACCAAAACATAAACAAAAGCCTGCAAAAAGAAACAAACAAACAAAACCAAAACATAAATAAAAGCCTGCAAAAAGAAACAAACAAACAAAACCAAAACATAAAAACAGCTTCCAGCAATGGAAGCAAGTTCTTTTCTCTTGATTATAATCTATTATTATTTGCATGCTAGTATTCCAAGAAGACACACAGACATGGTTGCTGCTTTGAACTTGTAATTTGTTAGACAATCAAGTTAGATTTGTTAAGACCATACAGGTGACAAGTGAGACAGTTTACATATAGCCAGAATCCCAGGAGACTCATCAGAAGTTCAGCCATGAAAGCAAGCAACTCTACAAAAAGGGGCATGATCAAGCTGTACCTATATTATCTTAACACCAGAAAATTACAACTTAGTATATTATTTATTACCATTTCCAAATCTGATAATATACTAACTGTATCTTGTCCTTAATAAGGTATTTCCAAGGGCATTCATGACTATTGATATTGCACCATTCAATCTATACAGAGAGAAATTAATCTGGAAAAGCCACAACCTACTGAGCTGGATTGTTTCTGGTCTCTCTAGACTGTAAGCCCGCCAGAAATTGTGTGATCTGGAAATCTGTCTCTGAGTAATGACCAACTCCTTTTGTTGTGTCACAAAGGATAATGAAGATTGTTACATTACCCTAGATTTATTCTTTTTATGTTTCTTAGGTGCCATTTTATGCCACATGGAAAAACACTCACTGAGAAACAGGGTGGAAAATGAAGAGAAAAATAAAATACCTAGACTTTGCATTTTAGTTTTACTTTACCCCCTATGCAGGATTCGAAGGGTGTTTTATTTACATAAACAGACAAGTGTTCTACATATTCATGTGTGGGGCAAAGAGAGATGTGAATGCCCAGCACCTCTAAAAAACTAACTTAAGAGGCAAGTTCAAGTCCTACAAGTCTACTATTTCAGAATTATTTCCCCCAAAAAAGTGCCAAGAAGTCTTTTCAGTTTTCTTTATTCTTCTTCTCCTTAAGACAGCACTAATTTTAAACCAAACTTTGTTGATTTGTTCTCCAAAAGTGATGATTAATAATGGCACAATTAGTGCAAAATAGATGCAAACATAAGACAGAAACTGAAGCCAAGAACCCTCCAAATATTGTATTTATATACTATTTGTCTCTAAACACCACACCTCAGGCACCCTCATTGCTATTATTCACATGCAGCCAATCTAACAAGTATTCACTGAATTCACACCATAAAAAAACCCAAACAAACAAAAAAAAAAAAACAAAACAAACAAACAAACAACAAACCCACAAGAAAACCCACAGAACAAACACACAAAAAAAACCCCAAAACAACAAAAAACCCCAAAACCAAACCCCAAACAAACCAAAAAACAAACAAACCAAAAATCAAACCCAAACCCAAAACCTACAACAGTATCTTTTCCAAGAAGTGCTTAGTTTATTTAGATACTAGCTTTGAATGTTTACTAAAGAATCTTTTAAAACTCCTCATGAGAGACATTAATAAATACTCTCTGAGAACTAATAAAAAAAAAAAAAAGGGGGAAAGAGAGGAGAGAGCTGCAGACAGAATGTATCAGTGAGTCAAGAAGACCGCTATCCAATCGTGCATCAACTTTTACTGGAAACAAACAAACAAAAAATACCAAAACAACAACAGGGGAGTTTTTACTTTCCAAAACTGCTTACACTGTACTAGCACTTGTCAGCAACCTTCCTCCACATAAAGCTTTCTAAACATTTTCTTCACCTCTGAAAATCTGTAAGCCATCTATGGTGAAGAAATTATAAGGAAGAAGGACAATAAGCAGTGTTTGAAGAAGGGCATGGAAGTTTTATGTGCTCTCCTAACACAAGGGTTCTACAGAACAGAAGAGGAAACACCTGAAGTTGCATATATTCTCCAATAAAGATCATAAACTACAAATAGCAATATATTAATATAATGGGACTCACCCTTTTCTTACTGGAGTCAACAATAGTTTTAGTACTGGCATCAGCAGGAGCAGAACTGGGGCCAATAAACAATAGACACTCCTGAGAGAAGCATTCCCAGCAATTGCCTGTAGTGATTTGGATGAGCAGCTCTGAAAAACAACCTCATTCTTCCATGCAACCTGCTCTAAAAAGTCAAATACAGTATTTCACTAGGACAGGGATAAAAAGCTGTAAGTCATCACAGTGTCTCTCTCCAAACAACAAAAATCAGATTTCCTTTACATTCTTCAGTCTAGAAAAATATTTGCATTTTAACAGAAAAGCCTTTCAGTCTAATTCACTTGTTAAAATTTTTCATCCTCACACTGAAACATCTCTCCATGTTGTTCTGAATTTACACGTATGATGTAAGTTTAAGTTAGCATATGGTCAGTCACCAAAGATGTCAAGTACATTATCAAGATTAGTCAAGTATAAAGTACTATAAAGGGAAAAATATTTCAAAGAAGATGTAAATTGACCTAGTTTCACAGCCTGTTGTTCCAAATTATCAGGATTTTACTAACGATTGTATTTGTTTCATCTTGTCAGAATGACTTGTGGCTTATTAAGTACATTGATCTCCTGGTGAGGATTAATTGTAGAACCCAGTGACTTCTGTCAAAGTAATATACTTAGTTAAACCTTTCTGTTGTATACCTCTGTTAGTGTCTCCAAAATTAAAAATCAAAACTTAACAAAAGCAAAACTCCCTAGGAATCTCAATGCATCAACTGGAACTTAACAATTCTTTCTCATTTTGTATTTTACACTAAACACAAGGTCAGTTAACAAAATATATTCTGTGAATAAAAGTATAATTATTGGTGCAATCTGCAGTGCAAAGGAAAGAAAATCATTACTGCCTAATTAACAGTACATATGTCAAGAAATCAGTAAGAAAAATAGACTTAGAAATAAAATAATAATTTTAAAATCTAGAAGCTTTTTTATCTTCTGCTTTGAACAGAAACCACAAGCCTTGTATGTTGCCTAATTTATTTTATAAATAATTAACTCTAGATTAAGGACATTTTACATAACAGACTTTTAAATCTCAAGAAGGCTTAGTGCAGTATATAAGAGGAACTTCATTAAATATTCTCTGTTCCTTGAAGCAAACTTTTCACTATAGCTTCTTACTGAAGAAAATATTTTTTTTCTTTAAAGTTTTGTATGAGAACTTTCAATATCTCTCCTCTAGGATGTCTGAGATGCTTTTAGATGTTTTCTTTTTTTTTAATTGGTACTTTTTCACAGAACTTTTCCAAAACAAATTTTAAATATAGGAGCATGCAATTCCAGTAAAGTCAGTGTTCTAATGGAGGCTGGGCCCAGCCCAGAGGGGTCACTTCTCAAGACACCAGTACACTCAAATTCTCAATGACATTAGCAGGAGCTTAGGAATGAGTGTCTGCTTCAGTTCAGGATAGCAAAAGAATGCACACAGGCAGCTGGATGGAGAAGGCAGCTTATTGTGCAGAGGCAGAATCAGTCGCCCAAGCTCCACCCATCTACCCCATTGCTAAAAGTCTCATTTTCAGTGTTCTCTCTCCAGCTGCCTGCATTGCAGTGACCTGCCTGGAGCTCCTGGTGAAGGCAGCACTGTACTCAGCTATCAACAAACCACTGGGGTGACATCTTCCAGTATTAAGGCAATTCAAATCACTGGCTTTTTCAAAACACAGCAACAACAAAACCAAACCCCAGTTCAAAAAATTATGACACAAGGACTAGGACAGGATAAGACTCTGTAAACTCTCAGAAAAAGAAATACAGTCTGTCAATAATTTCATAGCGGAGAGAGCATATTCAGGGCAAAACACACAAATCATCTCAATTTACAGGACCTGTCTCAAAACTGACACACTTAAAAACAAAACAAACACAATGCATAGTTTTCAACTAAAGAAAAATGGTTATGCAGCTGATTTCTCTGACAACTTTTGAAAAATAGTATTTTCAAAAATTGTTTTGTTTCAAGTATCAGAGGAGATTTTTTATATGGAGAGAGATACAATTTTAAAATTAAGATTTCCCAGACACCCTAAAAAACATTATCACATTCTAAAAGAAACTGATCTAACAAAATCCAGAAGTGAGAGAAAGATATCACTATTATTAAGTTACAATGGATGCATATCAGCAAACAGGTGGTATCAAAAGCAATTTATTCCCATCAGTGCACAAGTGAGCTAAGGCTTGCTTTCCTATTGCATGCTATAGTGACTCCCCTGCTACTGAGCACCACGGGGACCTGGAACACTGTTACCAACTATTACCCCCATGTTGGTTATTGTTTGGGAGTTTTTCTATTTTTAGGTGCCCCACACAACACTGTCAAAAGCTTATATACAGACTGTGAAGAAGCCAGACACAATAGAAAGCACAACATACCCATCAGTTCGGGGGGGGGAAAGGGAAAAAAACACTATTTAAAATCACCCACCCAGCTTTACCCTGACAGATGTGACATGCCACAAAGCAGCAGGCTGAGGGACAACTTCTCACAAACTGGTCTGAGGAGGCAATATTCCCTGGGTGAAACCACAGGGTGGCTGTGGATCATTAAAGCCCTGTCTTGAGATATTGAACTCTTCACAGGACAGACACAGCATTAGGAATAATTAACTGCATTAACATTCACTACACTGCCAAGCATTGTTCATCCCCTAGTAAAATGAACTTTGGTTTTTGCCTTGAGTAGCAGTCACAATCAAGGAAAACATGTCTGAAATTTGCAGACAACGTTCATGCTTGAGGAGAGTGCACTGTCTTATTCTGCAGCACAAGTGCTGTATTATCCTTCACTTCTACAGAAGATGTCACTATGAGACACAACTATATGTGACAATTTAAGTGCATGCCCCGAGGCTTGAATCAGCACAGTGCCAAAGTCTAGTGATACTCACCACCACAGACAGGCTGACCTCAACTGCAAAACTGAGAAAATAGGCTACATTTCCTAAATTCTGAGCTGGACAAGGCCTCTTTATAAAAGGTCCTGGGAAGAAGCTGTTTTCTTTTTTTAAACTGTGTAGTCTGTCAATAGCTTCTCAAAAGCTTGAAAGCAAACAGAATATTCTCTTGCCTAAATGAATGGGTTTTCTTCTAATAAAAATTACATTGTTTAACAATTTTTGTTTCTGTTCAAACAAGGTATAGTATGTGATAATGCACAGATGACATGCTCAGGTACAAGCAGAGCAAGCACAAGGAAGGAAGTCAACTGCTAACCACCATTCGATCTTCTCCAAGGGGCTTTGGGGAGTGGGGATGGTCAGAGATGTGTAGGTGAGGCCATCTGAGTAATTCAGGGTGGCCCTTAGTGGCATTAACTGCAAACTCCCTGTGATTTCAGCCAGGGTTGCAGACACAGCATTTCAGTGCAAAGGGACAGAGATCCTGAGCAGCAGCCCACCCCAGAAATTGCTGCTCACCACTGCTGCAGTGCAGATCCACTCTTCATTCTGTGTGCTTGCTTGGTCTGAGGAGAGCTTGTCTACCAATGTAGCTATTGCAGTTAGGTATGCAATCTGGAACAGCAGCATAGCAACGTCTCCCACCCCAGAAACAGTGCTGTAGTGATAGGAAAAGGGCCTTAAACTGTCATCACAGCTCATTCTCCTCATGTGAGCTCTTTAAGAGTAGGATCACCATGTAGACACACAGTGTTACTAAGGTGGTACAAGCCTCTTCACACACTTACAGCTATGCAGTTACTGCAATATGCTCCAGCTATTCTTACTGAAGAACCAGGTGGTGTCTTTCCAAAACAAAGCCTTCCTAACTCAGCCAGCCATCTATGTCAGACTGTCAGGTGGCTGTAATCAAATCCTGGTCATTTTGCCTTGCATTTTGAATGGAGCAAGGATAAACTCTTCCCTGTGTTTTGTTCCCATCTCTTCCCCCCATGTTATTTCTGTAAGAGGTGTCACATCACATCCAACATGCCAGTGAATCAGCTGATATCTGAATCCCAAGACAATTCCCACTGTGGGCTCTCCCTTTGCTGCCATTTCATGGTTATTTGTGAGTGCTTCTTAAGGAATATAATTCTGGGGTTAGCAGAAGAAAATTTCTCATCACCAATCTGGTATTGTCAGCTCCTCATCTACAAAGTACATACACATGGGGAACCACACTGGACAAGGGCTCTTTGTCTTGAAAACAACAGCTCTGGATGCAAAACATATAAGCATGCAAAAAGTCTGCACATGTTTCAACAAAGAGATCAAATTCATTCAGAACTACCCTTCAACCAGGTATTAGAGGGGCTTGGAAATCAGAACTCAGCATCTCAAGCTTTCTGTGTTCTGCTTTCACAAATTCCCTGAGCTGTTTCTCACGTGTGTCCATCTCACCAGGCACTGCAGGCACTGACATGCCACTCTGCGTTCCGCAAGTTCCTCCCATGCAGCCCTCAGCCACGGACCTCACTTGTCCTTGGCTGCACAACTATGTGAAATGCCTGTTACTGAGAGTTGGGTCCTACACAGCTCAGTGGTGCTATGATGCTCAGCACCTTCCAGAAGAGAGGCATTACTATTCCATTATTTTAAGACACTGTTGCTGACAGGCTTGGCCACTTCCATGGGTATGCACATAAGCTACTCCAAGACAAACAGGCTGCCTGCACTGCACTCCTCCTGTTCTCACCAGCCTCTGTCTATCATCTGTTTTCCATTTCATTCTTTTGCCTCCCGATCTTTAAAAGTATCTGTAGAGTTGAAAAGTATCCATTGGCTTCCTGGACTCTGCTGCTGGAAGCAGATTAATTTTTGTTACTTGTTCCAGGGAGCAGTCCAGAAGCAGCCAGCCAGGAAAAGCATCATGCCAAGAGGTGGGGTTTTAAGAGGTTCATGGGTTGTTTTTTTTTTCCTTCTTATAATCTCTGCCTCTTGCTCTGAGATTTTCCAAGCATACCAAGAGCCACTGGGCCTGGCTGTGACGTGTGCTCCTAGTTAGGCCACAGTGGTCACAGTCACAGGCTACTGGGAATCACTCCCTCCTTCCTGCACTCACCTTGAATCCAGTTAAGAAATTTAATTTATTTTAATTAAAATAATACAAAGTCCTGAATGACAAGCTCAATTTAGTCTAAAAATAGCTGATTTAGATTTACTTTACAGTTGTGCCTAATTGAATAAACCAGATGAGCCACCTTCATGCTAAAATCAGTACATAGGTTTAACTAACCCAGAGCTGGTTTGTCCTTCCCAATGTGTGCAATAACAAAGAGCACACGGAGGCATGCAGTGAGTATTAGCTTGGACTGTTAAACACAGCATTAATCTGTCACCTCCTGACCCTGTGCTATGTTGCCAATACGTCAAACATCTTCACTTTGCCTAGCCCCAGCACATTCCATGCACTGTGCTCTTTGTCAATAACTGTTCAAATATTTCTCTGCCAGTAAAAGTCACAACATTTTCCTGCCCCCTCCAGCATCAGCAGAGTTTCTTAGCTCATCATGAAAATTCAAATGAAAAATATCGACAAGTTTTCATTGCTTTTAAGCATACAAAGAGCAACTCCATCTGCTTTTTCCCTTCTTTGCAAAAAGAACTCAATGCCTGTGGATTTTTTATTCCTCCTTCGAGTCAGACTTGAAAAACTGAGAAGCTGTTTCTATGTGGGCTTTAGGAAAACTATTCCAGAGCTTCTCAAGAACAGCTTAACTGAATTTCAGCAGTCCTACATGTGAACTGTTTTGTGAAAAGGTTTGGGATCCTTCAGCAGAGAAGATGCTCTGCAAATGGACAATATTTATAATTTGCACAATGCACACAGAAACACAGAACTAAAAGATTTCTTATCTCTAAGACCGGATACTCCACTTCTGAAGCACAGCTTCTCACAGCCATTCTTCAGCACACTCCACCTCCTCCTAGAGTAAAAAAGCTAGCCTGGGTGGGATGGGTGAGGTTAGCATTCAGCATCTTTTGCCTAGGAAGCACATCTTTACTGTTAGCAAGAAAGAGAGCTAATAGAAAAGGAACCAGCATCGTGTGATACCTTTGCAGAGCGGGGAAACATGACACCAATGCCTGGTGGGATCAGTCCTGGATCCCTGCATGTGAGGTGCCTCAGCAAGTTACGGATCGTGGATGCACGTATCTCTGGGCAGCTGAATTACTACCTATCAATATTTAAAATAATAATAATAATAATTTTTAAAAATTAAAAAGGCAACTGAAAGAAAAGAATTACGAGAATATCATAATAGTAAATCATTTGGGAAGAGGATTTTTTATGAGTCTTTAGATATTTTTGTTGCTTTGGGGAAAGGAGGGGAAACATGTCTGACTCTCTTTGGAAGTGCAATGAAACTCCACATTCTCCACAGCCTCTTCCAAATGTAGACCCATGTTATTCCTGGAACATTCTTCCAGAGGT
The DNA here is from genome assembly GCF_000747805.2 of Chaetura pelagica. Classification (NCBI taxonomy): domain Eukaryota; kingdom Metazoa; phylum Chordata; class Aves; order Apodiformes; family Apodidae; genus Chaetura; species Chaetura pelagica. The sequence continues at coordinate 7,859,595 of NW_009952711.1, forward strand.
ATTTGCTTTTATTCCTGTTCTAGACCCAGTCCCATGACAGATGTCTGCAAAGTCATGCTGACTTCAGTGGGACATGGCAAGGGTCGGGGGAACGCCTGCTATTAGATTTTGCTCTGGGACAAAGACTCTGGTGGATTATTTGTTCTGCTGAAACTACATATGATAATTTCTAAAGCAACCATACAAGCAATTTTGTTCCACCAAAAAAATTGCTATTTAGAGACATTAGTTTCCTTAGAACTTTAACACTCGTCTTGTAAAGAAACTATTTCTTGAACTCTGAGTACTTACTGCTTTCATTCTTGCAGTGTGTTCACGGTATTACTAACTTCAAAGAGGAGGGAATAATGAGGGAAAAGCCATAAGTTCTATTTCCCTGCACTCCTTGAGTTTTTATTTAAGCTCCCTTAACACCAACATCCTGTTTCTCTCAGGAAGCTTTTTTTGTTTGTTTGGTTGGGTTTTTTTCTACACATACTTAGTCTGAATTAAATATTAGGACAGATGTCTGCAAAGTCATGCTGACTTCAGTGGGACATGGCAAGGGTCGGGGGAACGCCTGCTATTAGATTTTGCTCTGGGACAAAGACTCTGGTGGATTATTTGTTCTGCTGAAACTACATATGATAATTTCTAAAGCAACCATACAAGCAATTTTGTTCCACCAAAAAAATTGCTATTTAGAGACATTAGTTTCCTTAGAACTTTAACACTCGTCTTGTAAAGAAACTATTTCTTGAACTCTGAGTACTTACTGCTTTCATTCTTGCAGTGTGTTCACGGTATTACTAACTTCAAAGAGGAGGGAATAATGAGGGAAAAGCCATAAGTTCTATTTCCCTGCACTCCTTGAGTTTTTATTTAAGCTCCCTTAACACCAACATCCTGTTTCTCTCAGGAAGCTTTTTTTGTTTGGTTGGGTTTTTTTCCCCATACAGAAAACCTCTCAACAGCAGCTCAAGTGGCTCTGCATTGCATGCTGCCCTAGAATTTCCAGTCCTGGAATAACTTCTGACTAGCCATGATTTATCTGGCTGGTCAGAGGTGACTGTACACAGAAATGCAATTTCTTCCTCACACTCGCTCTATCCTTCTTTTGCAAGTCCAGGTGTCATCAACAATCTGCTGCTTGCCATTTTATGGTTTTTCCTCCAGTATTTTATTCAGTTGACATCCCTTTTGCTGAGCAACACTGCCTAGAAAGGGCTAGAGCCCTTTCCTCTATATATATTTAATTAGAGTAACTGCTGATTTTTGCACTAAATAGTTGAAAATTCATTCACAATAGTTCTGTCCTTGCAATGCTGTCAGACCGCTGCTTTAGCTTGTCATTTGAAGAAATTGTCTTTTTACTCCTGACTGCATTCAGGTCTGGGAAATTAGTGCTCAAAATTACCTGTTTTCTCTACAGTTTCCCAATTTCCAGTCACATTAAATGCGATTAAGGTTTTGCATTAAGCTTTCTGAGTTCTGTGCTTTGATGACCCACTTAAGCCTGGCAACTGACAATCTCAAAATCTCCTTAATTCTGGCCAAATAAATGAATTTTCCTATGCTCTTAATATTGTTTCAAACAGAAGGCAGGAAATCTGTATGAAATAAGCCTTTACCTTCTTTGAAAATCTGTTGCTATCCTGCTTCATCACTTCTCCTACTTTTGGACCAAGACCCCACAATAATCTCCAGCAAAACACTCAGATCAGACCATTACCTGATTGCACTGCTTGTTAGTTAAACCTGGTTGGAAGAGAGTCTGCAACACAGCTGAGTCTAGTCCAGAGTCAGAGAAAATAGATAATTTTCTTTATTTTTAATTGCTTTTTTAGAATATAGCCAGAGACAAGGACAAATTATTCTGGTTTACTTGCTCTTAGGTAACAGCCGTGATACTCTTTCTGCTATAAACTTCGAAAAATATTTCTATCACCAGCCCATAATTTTCAAAATTAGAAGGAACTGAGAAAACCAAAAGGGCATAAAGAGACAAAGTGGCTTTCCTTAAGTAATTTCAGTTAGGAAAGTCTTTAGGATTTGCAGATTATACAGAAGAAAGTTTCACCCACAGACAATACTACTCTGCTAACTATGATCCTGTGCTCCTGGAGAGAATGGGAATTTTTAGTTACCTTCAACATGAGCACGATCATGCTCAGTACAGCCAAGAATGCAGCACTGCTCTATGATTAAAAGGGCAGTTCAGAGTAAGGAAAAGAATTTCCTCCAAAGGAAGAAGATAAAGCTTTCATTTTTCTTACGAGGTGCTCTAAGGTACTCCAAAGCCTGATTTATGGCACTCAAGACTTATAGCACTCAAAAATTCTGTGTACCCAGTAAATATTTTTTTCTTAGTCCTTTTTTCCCCCATTTGAAATAAAACTGAAGTTTGAGTATCATCTGCAGCACATCTACATGCCAACATTCATCAGATTAGGCTGCTAGGTATAGTGTTAGTTCAGTTTTTAAATGCTTGGATTGCCTAGTGCTTTCACCAAAGCAGATGCACTATTAAGGCTTTATAAGGCTAATTTTTAAGCACGAAAGATTAAAATTATTGGCCTAACAAAAAATCAAGAATAATATCCCCTGTCAGTTAGAGCTGGCTGAATAGGAATGAAGGTGGCACAAAGATGTCAGTCAGCCAGTGATTGCATTAAAGAACATGATCCTGTTACAGGAGCACATGATGAGAGAAACAGAAACAGGCTCTGAGCACTGCTAAACCCTGAAGAAACAGAGAAATCTAGCACTGAATATTATTTTTTAAATATTTAAATTCAAACAATTGCCCTGTTAGGAATGCTTTAATTTGACATGTAATTTACAAAATATCTTCCAAGAAGACAGAGTTTTCTCTGAGTCTTCCTAGGAAAACGGTGAAGATGAACCTACATAGTAATGGGACACAGTTTTGCAGCGGGTCAAAAGACCAAGCAAGAACATGAACAAAGGAGATGTTATCAAATTGATTAACTTCACAAGGTTCAACACTTACATTAACTGTTTTAACTAAAGTGATATCAACAAATATATTGAGCAATACCTTCAACATCAAATCTACTCAGAAATGTGCATGAACAGCTTTCTATAACAAAAATACCAGAGTGCAATTAATTGACAGGCAGTGCTCCCATTGCACTGTCACACTTCTATTGTGGTGTCAAGGGGGATACAGTATCTTAGTGGATTAGCTGCAGACCCATAGTAAACTGATCACTACCTTTATTACTAACTCTCACAGAAACACTTGTCTAGCTTTTGCCCCTCCTCTTTCTCTCTGTTGTTTTCGGTTGTTAGCATGAACATGTGTGCAGCTCAGACTGCCTGAGGAACAGAGGGCAGATCCACACAACACACTACCCAAACCTTTTGCTATGCTCACAGATAGTAACTCCAGATTAAGCACAAGATGTATTGGCTCGAATTACATTACTTCAACTGTAGCATGTCACATTATGTCAGCCAAGGTCAACATTCAATGCGACATGATATGGTCTAACACGATGCAGGGTTATTGCCTCCTGTGTTAGGAATCTCAGGCTAAGGAACAGAAATAGAACAAACAGATGCACATAATAGATCACTTTATAATACTGCTGGGAAAAAGAATCATTATTAAATGCAGTTCAAATTTTGCCACTATCCTCCCTACTGGATTCAGCTGGGCCTCCAGCTACTGTGACGTGTCCCAAAGCTTGGTGAGTCAGTCAGATTGGTACTTGGTATTTCAAGTAATTCAGCAGACTCTGATCACTCTACTATTACTTTCTACTCTCCCGGACTTCAGTGATCTCTGTTTCATGAATAATGTGAGTGACAGTACTGAAAGTCCCCAAGGATCTCGATTACACTCAGCATCGTGGGGTTTTGGCCTGCAGAGTGGCAAGCTATAGGAAAGAAATGGTTAGCTACTATACCAGACTCTGTATGTATCAGAGAAAGATAAACTTTAGAAGAACCAGTAAGTCTTCTGGAGTTCTAATTTGGTTTCATACACTGTATAGCTTCCAAGTTGCAAGGTCTGTTCCCTCCTCAGTTACACCCACAGAACTGCCTCTGTGCTTTGAGGACAGAGTGAGACCAAAGTTAAACTCAGCCATGTGTGTCAAAGAGGCTGGTTATAGTAATGCAATTCTGGTGTAAGGCTATATAACCTTGCTGATTTGATACTTTGTGCCTACTGTAAGCATGGCCAATATGTGCAGTGTAAGGATGGTAGAATTTATAGCTTGACACACACACAAAACAGACAGATTCCCAGAGAATAAATACAGGAAATTCTCATATTAGGTTAAACATTCAGTTTTGAATTACAAGTAATAAACTCTCATGAACTACAATAGATTTATCAGTGGCCACTAAGATAATTTAATATGTGGCAAACCAAAAACAGCAGAGCTTCAAGACCCCATCCTGTCCCTGATACAACACAAGGATGTATCATTTTTAGAACAAAGGCTAAGCTAGCTGCAGCTGACTTCACATTTCTCTATTTTCTGTTCACCTTTGTAAACATGAAGGTAATGTTTATCTTTTTAGTATTCTGTAACAACACAAAACACAGGCATTATTTTATTAACCTTTAAATGCAATTTGGTTGTTCTCTTTCCATTTCAGCTCTGGAGCTTTGATGTCTGAGTTACATCAGATATGCCTTAAGGGTTCAAAAAAAAAAAGTTCGATAGGCTTCACAGCCTCAGCATAAAATACAGAATAGGGTGAGAAAATAAACGAACAAGTACATACACATATTTCCCTCTTTTATGACTTTGAAAAGCCACAGCTACTATTTGATTCCTTGCTCTTTCCTCAGGATAAAGATCATCTGATGGGGTAGGAACGAGCACAGAAGTATCTAAGGTAGAGTCCTTAGACTGGATGCAAAGAAACCGATATTTTTACCTAGTCAGCCAGCATGATAAAAAATAAAAATAAACCCCAACAACACAAAAAAGCCATGTCTGAAGCCCTTAGCTATATCCTCAGATATACCCTGAGAACTGTTCCACAAACTCGGGGAATGCTGTCTCCTGTTTCTGTGTATTCTCCACAATACAGAGAAAAAAATAAAATAAAAATCAGAATCTTGAACCTTGATTTTCAGAATTTGGGTTAATTTGTGTCAAATTTGTGTCCCAAAACCAAAGTAAACTTTAATTCATGCCAGAAATTTCAATTCTTGGAGTAAAACATAAGGCAGCATTAATTTTTTGAGACATTTCAGCACCACAGTACCAAACCTGAATTGTAAATCTAACCCTATAATCACATGAAAAGAACCTACCAGCACAGAAAAAAAGAACATAGGTTTACACCTCTGCTGATAGCCGCCTCTTCTAATGCTGCAAGCAACAAACGGGATTCTTGACCCTTTCAATATCAAAGTCCCTAACAGAAATTCTAAAAAAACCCCAAACATCCAAATTTTCAATTCACAAGTGGAATTGCCCATACAACAGAAGTCAGCATGAGACACTGTTCTCTACTAAAATCACTTTTCCTGAATTCTGTTACCTCTGCCTTGAAGGATACAATGAGTTTTGCCACCCTAATCCTAACCCCCAGCATAGTTCCTCATATAGGTAAGACCTAATGCTTTTGCAAAAGACAGTATCAGGCCCTTTTAACAGAAGCCCTCCTTCTAAAAGGTCTCTCTGGAGGACTCTTTATACAGTGGGCTCTTTAAACAGTCTTAAAAATAAAAATGTCATTTTTTTTTTCCCTCAACTAATATGTTATGAAAACCTGCCCAAGGTTTTGAACAAAAATCCTATAGCTTGTTGTTCTGAATTAAGGCTTGACTAGCACAACTGTGGAGATACCTATTGGATCTTACCATGGCTGGGAGCTTTGTTTTTTTTTGTCTGTGCACCTGATATTCAATACAGAGCTTATGTGTAAGACATACTACTGCATTCACCTCTACAGAAAACAAGTAAATAATTACCTGACTCATGCCCTGACAGTGGTAACTCAGTTAATTTTTACAAATAGTACAAGCTCTTGAAATGAGAACGGCAGAGCAGCATAAACCAGGATGGCAGCTGTCACTAGAGAAGTGGCAAATCTTCACCACTTATCTTTCAAACAAGGTTGCATCACTTAGTTCAAGATATGAAATAGTTCAAATGAGGCTGAATTTCAGTTCAGAAATGAGGGGCTGAGCTTGTACCAGATTACCTCATTGCACTGCCCCTCCTCTTCTTTGTTTGCACTGTGCTGAAAAAAAAAAAAAAAATCACTTGGATCTTGCCCTTATCAAAACAAACGGAGGGAAGTTACATATTGCTTGTACTACTCTGTCATTTGTCAGTGAGCAGAAAGCAGAGCAGCAGGGTGATGTAGTGACTATAACTAATGTTGCTAAATATCACAACTTTTTTAGCAAGTCTGGCTTCTCTCTTCAGTAAACAAGAGACAGCCACTGAGCTTGGTGACAATGAAGAAAAATCTGCTTCTTTGTAGAGGTGGGTGTGTTTCACTGCCAGAATTATGGAAGATCCAATATTGGTGAGGTATTTTGATTTAAGCTAAAGGCAATTCTTTCCCAAGAGCTGGTAAATTCCCAAGTACTATACATACCCAGGAAAAAGCTAAGGTATAAGACAGTTCAATTTCTTGCAAGGGATTATAGAGAGGAGAAGGACAGTTACATTTCAATCCCACAATATTTCAATCTCACAATAATATTCACTGCAAGTCTTTGCTCTAGTGTCAATAAACCTGACACTTCCCCCCCTCCTCCCCCCAAGGCTTCCACCAGACCTAAGCAGGCTATGATTTTTAAAGTGTATGCTGAACCTCTAGAAACATTTTGTAAATATCTGGACTAGGAAAAAACTGTTCAGGAAAACCACAAAGCTACAAGAAGTCAGACCGAAGTGTAAATGGGAAAATATACAGTAAAGAAAAGCTGCAATAAAGAGGAAAAAGGGCCAAAAGCACTGGCCATCCGAAAGGGGAAAATCCCAGTGGTCATATTACCTGCGTTGTTACAGGTAGGGCAGTGTCAGCACAGAAGTGAACGGGAACATCACTGTTAAGTGCCTGCCTGAGCAATTTAGCATACTTAAAATATTCCAAATCCATTTCACTTTGAATTAAGAGCATTTTTTAACCTACAGAAGGTTTCAAGAAGAAATGAATAATCTTGGTAATAATCATGTAGCTCATACACCACATACCCTAGATCTCTCCATTTTCTCTGTCAATCTTTATTATAAGAATTCCCATTCAAGCTGAATAGCTGTCCAAGACTTCATCTGCTCATGGCATTGATTCCCCAGTTGAAGCCAGGCCTCTGCTGGAGATGTCATCATTATCATCTGCACACCAAACGGCAATGTCATATGCAAAGGATTATAACTTTAGGTAGGAGACTGGAAGATGGTATAGATGTGCTTCTAAGGAACAAAATAATTCCTCCCATGTAAATGCCCCAAGCGAATGGCCAGAACAGAGAGATGCAGATCAGAAAAGCTAGCACATGCAGAAAGATTTCAACATAGATTGGGCTTGCAAAACTACCATGTAAAACGAGCAATCTGTAAATAAAGTGGTGTAACATAGTTCACTACCAGCGGTTTAGTTTACAAGGAGAGAAAACACAAGAGATTGTGTGTGATTCAGATGAAGCCATTTTTTATGTCAATTTGAATGAGTTTATTCTCAAATACATAAAGAAATTTTAGTCTTGTGCAAGTTGGGGTCCTGTGCTCTCTTTCTAGTCACTAATTGTGCTAAGAAATTTTGATATTGGTTTGACTGATATTTGATATAATGATCTTCAAAACAGTAAAAAACATTATTAACCAAGGCTACTTGGGTAAAGGCAGCATTGTCAGAGGGTATGCTGCAATGCAGCAACAGCCTCTGGGTTATTTCACCTAATGAGGACCATCCCATGGCAGTAACTAGCCTGTAAAGGGTTGCAGCATTCTGGTCTGTCGAGACAATCATCTTGCTGGCCTTGAAGCAGAAAACCTGAAGCAGTGCCATGAACTAGCCTTAGACTGGTGAAGGGGGTGGGGGAGAGATGGAGGATTCCAAGAATTGGATTAGCTTTTACTGGAATCCTTTCAGATCACCAGGATAGATGTACAAGCAGAAAAACAGAAATTGGGTAAACTCTGCCAGAAAGCATCCTGCCTTAGTAGCAATGTGCACAGTAAACCTGACACTCCTGCTTCATCATACGTTTTCCAATCCCAGTACCATTAGATAGTAATTGTTCTGCTCTACTTCCTGTTTTGAAAAATGCTGCTTTTTCCTTCATAACAGCCTCTTGAGTCATTTAAGTTTTAATACTCTCACAGTGAACTGCTATAAGAGGAAACCTTGCTGAAATGTATAAGTTTATTCCAGGACTTTGAAGATGCCATAATTTTTATTAGTTCATAATTATTTTAGCTGTCACTTCCAAGTGCCTCACAATGCCTCCATGAAAAAGGGAAGTATTAAAAGGAAAATTTTCAAAAGGATTCAATGCTCCTATTGTGGCTGCTGGATAGAGCCAGCTACTGCATTTAGGTAGCTAAAGAAAAAGAAGAGCTCTTAAAAGAGTGTGACCGTGGGTGACTTGTTCTTATAGATGTCTGCACCAGAACTGAGAGCAGACCATACATCCACACCAGTGAAGGGACCACCTTTAAAACTCAACTTACAACTCATGTAAGATATAGAAAAGCAGCAACAGTTTATAACATTCCAGCATTTTACCTCTGTAGGACACAGGTTCCTTATTCAAGTCCAAAAATATCAAGCAAGGACAGACAAATTCAGGTGAGGGAAATGCTCTAGCTTATAGAAAACACTGTATGTGGTATATTCAGAGGTGGGAAAAGGACAGGTAGGACACGGTAAGAAAATGACACAATAAAATGTCTGAGCAAGCAACAAAGAGAAAGTATGCACATGAGTAAGAAATCTTTCACAGTCACCTCTTTGTTCTTATACTCTCTATCTCCTGTGTGTTTTGTACAATCTAGTGCTATAAAGCAGGCTCCTTCATCCTGTACATGCACTTTCCTACTGAACTCCACTGTATATGAAGCTGTGCTCTTCTTTGCTGCACTTGAGGAAACAAGGTTTTCAATAAATCTAATGCAGAAAAAAATAAATCAATCAAAGAATCAGGCACTGCAACAGGAGGGAAAATGCCCCATGGCTGCATTAAGCCCTCAGTACCCCTCCAGTGAGGGAGTGACCATCAGTCTACCCAGGGCAAGCTCTGTGCCTATTGACACAAGGTATTGCTTCAAATCGTGAAGAATTAACAGCAGTGCACACGCAGAAACTCTCTGAAAACCACCAGACCATGTGATAAACCCCTCAAGAGCTTCCAGAACAGGGCAATTACCTCAAAATTTGGAAACCCTGTCTTCAGCATGAAGGTCACTTGTGGCACTTTATTTTCTGCAGAGTGTTTTTAAGAACCTTTAGTAAGACTAAAAAGCTGGTTCACAAACTCTCACATCAGCATGTTCACACTCAGAGACAAGGAAGAGTTGCTAAAAGTCTGCACAGTGAAAACCTCCCTGCCAAAAAGACATTTCCCCAGAGGATGGGGATCCCACACATGCTCTCATAGCAATTGGACAACAGACATTCAGTTAGAATTCAGTCAAAGATAGCTGCTGGAACAAAGGCAGCAGAAATCACCTTCTAAAGGAATAATACAATTGTGAAAAATATATTTTTGGTCAGAAGACAGGATGTCTAGGTAAGAGTTCTCGGATAGGCAAGACTTTCGTAGGCCTCTCTACCTCCCTTCTTCAGTCACTGGAGATGACAGGAGGTGATGAGGCCCTTGATCTCATAGGGCAGAAGAGAAAGAGTTAGGGTCAGAGGCTGCAGAACAGCCCTAGAAGGAAGGTCTCACTATTCCTACCATTGTTGAGGTGGAAAGCAATGGCAGCTGCTACAAAGAGGAGCTGCTCCTGCTGCAGTAAAACTGCTCCTCTCCTTTCCACTCCTTCCATCCCTTGCCCATGAGGGCAGGAAGGGCTGCACAAGCCAAAATAGCTCAAGTAAGCAGTGGCCTTTTCTTCCAAGCCCCAGAGCTGGCTCTGCTGTTCACCCCTTGGAAAGCATGTGCAGATGCCGGAGTATTAGCAATTTAAATGATGCAATACATGACACATATCAGTCAGAAATAACCTAGCAATTGGATACCTGCACGTCATACTGCAGATAAGGCAGTGCTGGTAATACTTGAACTTTCCTGTCTCTCACTGAGGTAATTTGCCACAATGCCTGTTTTGCTCTCTGTTCCTAAATCTATATGTTGAGTTCTTCATATCACTGATCCTAGGAATTCCAAGGGATCAGAGGGGATTTGCCAAACCCAGGAATAATGCAACTTATATTTGAAGATGAATTTTGCTACATTTTTTGTTATTAATCTTGAAAGTTATACAATAATATTAAAAACATCCCAACCAGTGTGGTTAGGTAGACTAGAGGAACCAAGACAACCTGGATAATCCCTTTCATAAGTTATTTTAAGAACTTGTCTCTGCAGCAAAGCATACTAGCACACATTGAAACACAATTCAGGACTCTGACAGGAGGCAGGAAGTTTTGGTGGCATGCTCACCACAAGTTGGTTATGATAAACTGGGTGTGAGGCACTGATGGAGACAAGAGACCAAACAGGTGCTCTGCATGATATGAGGTAGGCAGCTCTTCCTTGTGATACCAGGTGTGTCTGCACAGCACAAGGTGGAGCCAAGCACAGAAACATGACTCAATCTCTGCATAACTCATTCACAGCTATCTTAGATCGTAAAAACAACAGTCACAGTAACATGATGCTCCTGTCTGGGCATGGCTGATCAGCCTTCCCAAATATTGTGCAGTGTAGCTGTTCCACAAGAACCAGTCATATGAATAGATATTTTTGTTTCCATTTTCTGCCTTGTTGGTTTAGGCCTGACGCACCTTCAGAGAAGGTCCATTGGACTGTTTAAGCTTGCCAGGTCCAAGCCTCAGGACTGTCAGCTTGAAAAGTCAAACTAAAAGGTAGCAGGACCCCAACAGCACTTGGAGCAGAAGAGGCTGAATGAGGGTTTCTCAGACTGAGTATAGTAGAAGTTACATGACCCAGAGGTTATGAAAAAGTTGAAAATTATGCAATTGTAAAGAGTGTGAAAAACACCAAATCTCCATGTTAACAGACAATTATGCATCAGAGAAGCAGGTGGCTGAAGAGCTTTCTATGTGCTAAATAACAATTGCTTGATTTCTGCTAGAATAACCCAAATAAAAATAGATGTAAGTTCCCTCAGGTCATATTTACTAGTGTTCCCACTCCAAATAAAACACCCACAGCAGGTATTTTTGGAAATAAGTTATCTGTGTTTATTTAGTGTCCTACTAGTACTCCACACAGAAATCTTAGCAATAGCTCCTAGTCAAATACAATTACAGGTCTTAACCCATGCACATAAGGCTTACCCATGCTCAGCAGTCACATGGATTTGAATGACATATTTATGAGAGTTAAGGTTTTCAAGAAAGGATCTCAAATGTGATGATAGAGCAGTCAGTATTTTCATACCTAGTTAATTTGGAAGGGTATATTTATGGATATCATTAGACTCTTATTAGTATCAGAGACTGCCAATGGAAGCATCTTTTAATTATGAAGAAGCTTTTTATATGGATTTACTCACTGTAGAAAGTCTGTATTTTGAAATATCACATGCTGTCAGAGTGGGTTTTGCTTTTTCTTTGCCTAGGTCAACCAACTACATACCATGCCCCTAGCAAAAAGTAACCATTGAACTGATCACTCCTTAAATTTCAATTCCTAGTCACACTTAATAAGCGTCTATCCCCAAATCCCTGCAAGGGACAGGAGAATATCAGTGACACAGAGATCACATCAATTTCTGTGACACTGACTTGGGTACTCCTGGCATTAGAAATGCTCTACTTTCAGATCATGTGCCTACAAGCCCAGAGTAGTTTAGGGAATATAAGATTAATTAAGGGAAATGTAGGGAACTGGGACTCTGCTTCTGATTCAGGCACTTTTTGCATCTCCACCCCCCCACCCCACCCCTTTTTTTTTTGGTCATCTTCTTAATTTTAACTTAAAACACAAGCATCTGGTATTCTTAAAGACACAGATAACAAGAAACCAAGAAAGGGGCCTTACTGCTAGATGCACTCATTACTTGTTCTTCAGGTGTCTTCTCCAATTGTACAAAATAGATTTTGATTAATCTAGTCACATGTATACACAACTTAGATTCAGCTCATTCCAAAAGGCAGTAAAATCTAACACTACACAGCTTGCAGGCAGTCTTTAACACATCTTATTGAGCCTGCTAATTAGGAAAAGTGAATGCTCCTCCCATAGTCCTCAGAAACAGACAATGCATTTTGGTAAAGAGAAAGCTGTGATTTTGAACTGAATTTTCTCCCTACTAGCTTATAAGAAATCATTTAAATTATTTTAAAGATCTATTAATTAAAATAGAAACTACTGAATATCTTCATCTAATATCATAACAGTGTTGTTACTACAATAAGAAACAGTGAGTCAAGTGTGTCCAGGGAGCACTGGACTATCTTCAAACAAGTTTGTTGGCAGCTTGAATGCTCCTGAACATTATGATGTTAATACAGCTGTATGAGCTCCTTCACCTTAATAAACATGTGTGGGAAGGTTTAACTCTCTGCATGACAAAGTAGTTCTGCTTCTTTGGTTTCGAATAGGACATTGTTTTAGGCTCAGTCCTGAAAGGAGATTGAAGTTGAGGAAAGCCTCAACTGGAAGCTTTCAGTACCTGCTGGAAGGCTGTGCTTCTAGCTGCTGTTACAGAGAAAAAGCATCTTGCAAAGAATTGACACTGTATTTCATCAATGTCATTCATAATCCTTTTTAACAGATTAAAATTATGGGCTGTCTGGTTTTCAAACACAGTATAATCCAATTTACATGGTCCAGATCCTCTTCTGCAGTGAACGATGGGACCACTAAGTGATATTTACCAGTACGTCACGTCACTGCACTGCAGCTAATATGCACTGAACCTTTAAAAAGGCAGTGTGGAATTAATTCTCAGAAGCAATCAACATTCATTTGACTCTCTCTTTCTATTTTACCTCTGCATCTCTGACTCCAGTGATTTCACATCAGGAGAAATAGGCAAACCCTTAGGCATTCTCAGCAAACATCAAGATATGAACTGCTAAAAATCTATAAGGAGACTGCCAAAGGCACCAAATGGCAGCTGGGAATTTAACTTTCACTGAGATCCAGAAGTCAGCAAGCATGGGATAACTTTGCTGGCATTTTTATTTTTAAAAATCTCCCCCTGTGGCCATTTACATGTGTCTACAATTTTGCACTCTAAGACCAAATGCCATTCTAAAGCGTACACCCATACATAAGCACACATTCTCACATGTTACACAGATACACAAGGTAGATCAAATGACTGGGTTTTCCCTCCAGGAGTCTCAAGCACTTTCAGCTACTGAAATTAACCCTTGTCCTTCAGTGCACTCAAGCTTGTAGTTTTACAGTGCTCCACAGCATCTTATAAAAAACAACTATGTAGGTTCTTTAACATACTGAGGTTCTAAAAAGACCACTTCAGAATCCACATCATAACCACTCCTCATAACAACATGAGTGTATCAGGAAGACATGCAATACATAACAAATAAACCTTCACAACTCATCTCATGCTGACATCTGCCTGAAGGATGTGCAGATTCTATATTGCACTGAAAGTGACTTTTATATAGATAAACATATATCTTCAAGTTTTGCTTGTTTGTACACAGAGAGGTAATATATGCACTGTACTCCCACATAAAGATTTCCCCCTTGAACCCAGATATTATGAATATAGCTGCCACGCCAGTGTCAGTGGGGCTGGTTGCATCCCTGTGATGTATAATTCCCTGAATCGAGTCCAAGGCACTGCCTGCAGCTGCCCTGAGCCACAGGCTATTGCCCCAAGTATCTGCAGTACAGCCTGGGTCCCACATAACGCCTGGGAGTCACAAGGTGGTTGCCATTCTGCCCACAGGTAACTCCCCAAGCAGATGGCAGGTGAGACTGGCAGTGCACTCCCCTGGGCAATGCAGATACTGATACTTTACAAAGAACTGAACTTTTCAAGCTATCTCTTAGAAATAATCAGTGTCTCATTTACATAATTTCAGAACATAGCTGAACCTGAAAGAACCAGCTCTCCAGCTCTGAGATTCCTGGCTCAGCAATTTCTCCAAGTGCTTCTGGGTTCCCCCCTGCCCCATCAGCCCCAGTGAACTGACAAGGAGGCGCTCAAAGCCCTGGGAGCCACAAGACAGCAAAAGAACACAGAGCTTGGGAATCACAGCTCCTACACTTCCACTTGTGTGGCATGCTGCCCAGAAGCCCTTAAAGCACCCATGGCATACGCTAGATCTCTGGGAATCTCCAGAGACATCCAGCATGTCAAGGTTATCCTAGAGCCACAGACCTCACAGCTCACCAGGAGCCATGAAATCAGGCACGAAGCCAGGCAGAACCCATCCTAAGTCTTCGCAGAAAGTCACTAAAATTCATGCTTTTGCAAAATATTTTGCTATCAATAAATCTGCTTTTTCTGATGGAAAATTGTTTTGTCAGAAGGTTCCTAGCTAGCGTCAGCCTGTAGGTCCCTTAGGCAGGTTAAAAATCAGCAGAGCTGCTGCACTGATGTCCAGAGTTCTTGTATAAAATTATTTAGAGAACTGAACTTATTCCAAAAAAATGTAAACTTCTACTGAAACATTCAAAAGACACAACTGCCCTGTAAATGAGGTGCTAGACTGAACCTGCAATCCATTCTGCACTTCACAATCACATGTGTGTTATCTGCAGCCCCACTGCACTATAACATTTTCCTTTTCTTTGTCCTGGCTACAAGTTCTTTGAGGCAGGGGCCCTTTCCTGCTTTGTTCCTGACAAGCAGCTTGTGCAATCATGTAAGCAACGAGTTCATATCAGTAGCAACCCTGGCATTTTTTGTTTCAGAGGACTGACTTCAGCAGTATGTTTCCAGAGTGACTTTGTCCTTCAGCACCAAGCAGTTAGAAAATAACACTGCCTTTAAATTTAAGAGTATTTTGCATTTGTTGTCACCATTGCACTGTCATTGACTGTATTTTGCATTTTTTTCTATAAATGACACAGGCATTCAAGCAACATGAGGTAAGAAAACTCCCTTCCTCCCCTAATATTTGAGTGGGAAAGGACGTTATCCTTTTATTCCAATGAAAACCCTATCGAAGGTGTAATCAACATTTTCTAATCCTTGATTTTTCCATACAAAAACATCTAATGTTTTAAGTAACATCACAGAGTATTACTGCAAAGCTTACCCAGCAAGACCAAGCTACATCAACTCACTGTGAAGCTTTTAATTTGTCTAAAGAGATAATTAAGCTGTATCAAGCATACTCAGGTGTAATATCTCAACAAAGGAGTTTGGCAATTATTCCTTTGAGAAAAGAGGAAATACACTAACTAGTATCACTTTTGTCTCAAGTGATCCACCATGCAATACCTACTGCAGCAATAATTAATTTGACCCATATCTTTAGAATTTTAGAACAGAATATTTATATTTTTCAAATTTTACTTTTACTATATTTTTAGAAATTTTTAATACTTTGTCTTCCTTAACCCTAAACTGCACACAGTGTTGGCCATGAATTCAAATGCATGTACATAATTACTGATCTTTTTCTGTATGCACATTACCTGAAATTTTACTTCTGTTTCCAACTTCCTGCTGAATTAAACTAGAATAGCATAATTTTTTATGCTAAAATATTCATAGTTCAAGAAGTGAGATTAGTTAGTATTTTATAGCCTCAGTCACCTCCTTCAAACAGTTACTTCACGGGTGGAAAGAATGAGCTAATAAAAGCAGACAGAGTTTTAAAGTTACTGCAGAGTCTGAGATAGAATCCACTGAAACTGTTGCAGGAAATTAATTTTACTCTGAAAATTTCAGGTATGGGCTCAGTAAATGACCTTGCAATGATACTGATATATAACCATAGCTTCCTATTCTTTTTAAATTTCACGTTAGCAGCTGGATACAGTTTCCTGAGGTTTATTTTTATAAAAAAATCCATTGGTACACAAAAAAAGAACATGGAATCCAATTGGTTCTGGCAGAACAGGATCCCAACAGTTTCAGATACTCTGTGGCCTGAATTTAGCTGAAGTCTCAGGCAAGACCTGAATAGCCACATTCTTGTTTCCAACTGACAGAAACTTCCAGCTTGGCATACACATGAAGTGTTGTTCTTAGTTTCCAGAATAGGCTCTATATTATTTACTGTAAAGAAATGACAACAAACTAACCAGAACCTTTGAATTACA
This sequence comes from Chaetura pelagica, assembly GCF_000747805.2. Lineage (NCBI taxonomy): Eukaryota > Metazoa > Chordata > Aves > Apodiformes > Apodidae > Chaetura > Chaetura pelagica. The sequence goes on from NW_009952711.1 coordinate 7,875,973, forward strand.
TGCACAGTGTGCTTTACCACAGGTAGCAAAAGCTGTTTCTGAGTTCATCCTAAAAGTCTAGCAATCAATATCTGCAGAAAACTACCATTTTTATATATTTTTTTCTTCCAACTTAATAATGAATTCTAATTTACATTTCAACTCCTGATTTAAATATATTTGAAAGATAAGCAAAACCTGTATATTTCTCACAATGGTATTGCACTAACTCTATGTAAGCACCAGCAGGCTCCAATCCTTATAGCCTTAATATCAAAAGATTTATGACTTTAACCATGGTTAAACAGCTGACAAGCTGCCATCACTGCATTGTACAGACTGACATAGTTTTCCTGAGTCCTTCCATTCCCCCCTCAGTACCTTGTGGCTGCCTCTCCTCATATCCTCACTTGAGACTGCACACCAGCTGACAGTGGGGTTTATGGTCAAGAACCAGGGCTCCTTGTTACTCCTACACTCAAAAATTAATTATGCATGACATCAGGTTGAGGTACAAGCTTCTTTATGTAGAACAGGATTTATACTTTTTTACTATTTTCATTTTATGCCAGTTAGTAAAATTTTTGTCAACTTCAATCTTTTTAGGAAGCAACAGCTCAATGAAATGGTGAGTTGATTATGCATTAGAAACCACAGAATCCAAATTGATGTGAAAAGAAGTCTTCCATGGATACAAATAAGGAGATTCCAATTTTAGTAAAAGAATAAATAAATATATCCTGAGTTGTGTCAAAACAGTTTTTATAAAGTACTTATCAAATACTTAGACTGACCAAATATTCCAAAGAGTAAGACAAAACATGGACCTACAATGCTATTGGAATAATAAATAAAAATCCAACCACTGTAGGTAAAGCCAGTAAAAAGTGCTGCTAGCTATGGTACTGCATAATGAAAGAAAAAGATTATACCATGTTAGAAGAATTAGGTTTCTTAGTGATTCTAAAGTCTATACAGCAGCATAAAAAAAAACCTGCTGATTTTAGCTGATCCCCCATTTAATTTCACTTAAAGCTCTGGAACCAAAATATTTTTGTGTGCAACTATTTCCAGCCTTTTATTTTTACCAGTTTTCAGCACTTGTTTCAACAGCACCTGCCTGATAAATGCAATTCAGTCACTGACTTGTAAAAAGAAGACAGTTAAAAATGCCAGTATTAAAAGAGTGTAAGAACAGTCCATTGAAAGTTACACATTATTTGGGTCATTGGTGTCATTAGAGATATTTCCCCATTGCTATACAGGTTGCAAGGAGCAATTTCGTGCTTATACATGGAAAACACAAATCAGCCACTTCTGATCAATAGGAGCAGATGTTTTCAAAGCAGCAGAAAATACAAAGGTGCATATACAAATTGAGTTATCCTAGTCTACTGAGATCTATTCCTGCACTGTATGGGGTTTGTTTTCAGAGAATTTGACAGCTGTTATACTGGACAACACACATTCACTGCTGCAGTGTCCTGGATCTGTTTTCTTGAGTGAAAATTTGACAGCTGTACAATTATTTCTAGTGCAGAACAAGAAAACACACCTATTATTGCCTTCATCTTGCTTTATGAAATTCAATCTCAACACAATGCAACATAGCTGCTATCCTTCCACATCAGCTGCTCGCAGGAACTGAAATTTGGCCATCAAAACACAAAAGAAGATAGGCCTTAGTTTAACACATAAGCACAAAAAAAAAAAAAATATCTTGTTAGTTATCTGAAAGACTTGTTTTTTCCATTCAGGCAGAATGAGCTTCAGATGAGCTGCTTTTCTGGAAATGAGGCAGATGTGACCTCAGTCCAGTGGATTTCTCAGTGGTCTTAATGTTCCTATTAATTTTCTGATTCTCAGCTCTTTAGTGATAATGTCCCTCAAACTGTTTGACAAGGGGAAAGGGGAAAGGGGAAAGGGGAAAGGGGAAAGGG